>NW_027136330.1:600000-900000 GCF_039906515.1 Pseudorca crassidens | reverse complement strand
CTGAAACCTGGAGAGTTGAGACCCGTGGAATGGGTACCATGCAATATGACTTCAAAGGGTCTTTGTTTGCTCACCGAACCTCTCCAATCCTATCACTGCTGCATTTATGCCCCTGGACACACGCTTGATTCTCTTTTGGAGATATAGCAATCCATAGGTTTTAAGATACTTACTAGTCAGGTACATTCTTAGGCGCTTAATATGGGGTGTTGAGTCCATTTCGTTGAGCAAGGAGTAGCTCTTGTCTATTCCATATTTGGCTTAAGGAACTTTATCTGTGCTCATTTCAATCTCTGGTTTTATGCAGCACCCCAACTCACCTTTCCCCTTAAGCAAGCATAAGTTGGTTTTCTAAATTTGAGACCCTGTTCTGTTCTGTAATTCAGTTCCTGTGTAGCCAAGTTTACATTCCGTGTATTACTGATATCTTATGATGTTTCTTTTTCTGTGTGACTTATTTCAGTTAGAATCATCATACCTGAATCCACTCATTGTGCTGCTAAGGGCCTGATGACATAGATTTCATTGCTGAGTGATATTGCTTTGTAAGTAAATACCACAACTTCTTTATCCATTTTTCACTTTCTGCGATGTTGAACTTGTACTGTAAACGAGGTTCTTGTAAACAGAGGCGTCCCAAACTTTGGGGTGGCTGTGTCTTTTTGATTTTAATTTCCCTAAGCTATAGGACCATAAGTGGAAGTGCCCTAGGCTCTGTTGCTTTGTTTTTTAGATGTTTCAGGAAACACCATACACTTCTCCCGAGTGTCTGTTGGCAATTTACATCCCGCCCGTCAGCATAACAAGGCTCCCAGTTCTCCATGGCCTGTCCTGCCTTTCTGGATTTTACACTTTTTTCAGATGGCCCTTTTGACCGGGGGGAAGTGAGACTTCATTGTAGTGCAGATTTCCTTTGCAAGCTTGCTTGGTTGGCCAAAAAGGGCGTATGCGTTTTTTCCTGAATATATTCAGGAAAAAACGCATACGCCCTTTTTGGCCAAGTGCATCATTGTGGACGTTCTGCCTCTTTTCCTATGCTTTCAATGCAATTCCAGTCTACCTCCTGAAATCGGTTTTCTGCAATTCTGCCCCGCTTTCAAGTCCTCTTGGCAGCCTTACTTCAGTATATTTTTGGACGATAGCTGTCATTTATAACTCTGCAGGTTTGTGAATTACAGTGCCCCTGAGCTCCTTTCTTCAACTCGCTTTCTTGTGACCTGGCCGCAACACCGCAGGATGGCTTCAGGCCCTAATCTGGTTCCGGCACGGCACGCTGAGCCTTTGGTTAATTCCTCTTCCTGGTGGGAAATGAGAGTTAAATTTGCCCGTCCAGACACCTCCAGCTAGTCTCTCATTGGTTCTCGCTATTCCTGTTCATCTTCCGCAGAAATTGCAAACTGGGCCAAACAGGAGGTTAAAGGGACTGACTCTCCAAGTCGGGAGAGTGTTAGTAAAGCGTCTGGAATGTTGCACCCGAGTACCAGGGTACGAAAACTGAGACATATTTGAACACGTCTCCCGATCACATGGTTGATCATACTCTAGGTTCCACATGCATGTTTTAGCTGAAGGAAGAATACCTTAAACCTGGGTAGTTGAAACCCGTGGAATGGGTACCATGCAATATGACTTCTAAGGGTCTTTGTTTGCTCACCGAACCTCTCCAATCCTATCACTGCTGCGTTTATGCCCCTGTACACATGCTTGATTGTCTTTCGGAGACATAGCAATCCATAGGTTTTAAGATACTTACTAGTCAGGTACATTCTTAGGCGTTTAATATGCGGTGTTGAGTCCATTTCGTTGAGCAAGGAGTAGCTCTTGTCTATTCCATATTTGGCTTAAGGAACTTTATCTGTGCTCATTTCAATCTCTGGTTTTATGCAGCACCCCAACTCACCTTTCCCCTTAAGCAAGCATAAGTTGGTTTTCTAAATTTGAGACCCTGTTCTGTTCTGTAATTCAGTTCCTGTGTAGCCAAGTTTACATTCCGTGTATTACTGATATCTTATGATGTTTCTTTTTCTGTGTGACTTATTTCAGTTAGAATCATCATACCTGAATCCACTCATTGTGCTGCTTAGGGCCTGATGACATAGATTTCATTGCTGAGTGATATTGCTTTGTAAGTAAATACCACAACTTCTTTATCCATTTTTCACTTTCTGCGATGTTGAACTTGTACTGTAAACGAGGTTCTTGTAAACAGAGGCTTTCCAAACTTTGGGGTGGCTGTGTCTTTTTGATTTAAATTTTAATTTCCTGAATATATTCAGGAAAAAACGCATATGCCCTTTTTGGCCAAGTGCATCATTGTGGACGTTCTGCCTCTTTTCCTATGCTTTCAATGCAATTCCAGTCTACCTCCTGAAATCAGTTTCCTGCAATTCTGCCCCGCTTTCAAGTCCTCTTGGCAGCCTTACTTCAGTATATTTTTGGACGATAGCTGTCATTTATAACTCTGCAGGTTTGTGAATTACAGTGCCCCTGAGCTCCTTTCTTCAACTCGCTTTCTTGTGACCTGGCCGCAACACCGCAGGATGGCTTCAGGCCCTAATCTGGTTCCAGCACGGCATGCTGAACCTTTGGTTATTTCCTCTTCCTGGTGGGAAATGAGAGTTAAATTTGCCCGTCCAGACACCTCCAGCTAGTCTCTCATTGGTTCTCCCTATTTCTGTTCATCTTCCGCAGAAATTGCAAACTGGGCCAAACAGGAGGTTAAAGGCGCTGACTCTCCAAGTGGGGAGAGTGTTAGTAAAGCGTCTGGAATGTTGCACCCGAGTACCAGGGGAGGAAAACTGAGACATATTTGAACATGTCTCCCGTTCACATGGTGGATCATACTCTGGGTTCCACATGCATGTTTTAGCTGAAGGAAGAATACCTTAAACCTGGGTAGTTGAAACCCGTGGAATGGGTACCATGCAATATGACTTCAAAGGGTCTTCATTTGCTCACCGAACCTCTCCAATCCTATCACTGCTGCGTTTATGCCCCTGTACACATGCTTGATTCTCTTTCGGAGACATAGCAATCCATAGGTTTTAAGATACTTACTAGTCAGGTACATTCTTAGGCATTTAATATGCGGTGTTGAGTCCATTTCGTTGAGCAAGGAGTAGCTCTTGTCTATTCCATATTTGGCTTAAGGAACTTTATCTGTGCTCATTTCAATCTCTGGTTTTATGCAGCACCCCAACTCACCTTTACCCTTAAGCAAGCATAAGTTGGTTTTCTAAATTTGAGACCCTGTTCTGTTCTGTATTTCAGTTCCTGTGTAGCCAAGTTTACATTCCGTGTATTACTGATATCTTATGATGTTTCTTTTTCTGTGTGACTTATTTCAGTTAGAATCATCATACCTGAATCCACTCATTGTGCTGCTAAGGGCCTGATGACATAGATTTCATTGCTGAGTGGTATTGCTTTGTAAGTAAATACCACAACTTCTTTATCCATTTTTCACTTTCTGCGATGTTGAACTTGTACTGTAAAAGAGGTTCTTGTAAACAGAGGCATTCCAAACTTTGGGGTGGCTGTGTCTTTTTGATTTTAATTTCCCTAACCTATAGGACCATAAGTGGAAGTGCCCTAGGCTCTGTTGCTTTGTTTTTTAGATGTTTCAGGAAACACCATACACTTCTCCCGAGTGTCTGTTGGCAATTTACATCCCGCCCATCAGCATAACAAGGCTCCCAGTTCTCCATGGCCTGTCCTGCCTTTCTGGATTTTACACTTTTTTCAGATGGCCCTTTTGACCGGGGGGAAGTGAGACTTCATTGTAGTGCAGATTTCCTTTGCAAGTTTGCTTGGTTGGCCAAAAAGGGCGTATACGTTTTTTCCTGAATATATTCAGGAAAAAACGCATACGCCCTTTTTGGCCAAGTGCATCATTGTGGACGTTCTGCCTCTTTTCCTATGCTTTCAATGCAATTCCAGTCTACCTCCTGAAATCGGTTTCCTGCAATTCTGCCCCGCTTTCAAGTCCTCTTGGCAGCCTTACTTCAGTATATTTTTGGACGATAGCTGTCATTTATAACTCTGCAGGTTTGTGAATGACAGTGCCCCTGAGCTCCTTTCTTCAACTCGCTTTCTTTTGAGCTGGCCGCAACACCGCAGGATGGCTTCAGGCCCTAATCTGGTTCCGGCACGGCACGCTGAGCCTTTGGTTAATTCCTCTTCCTGGTGGGAAATGAGAGTTAAATTTGCCCGTCCAGACACCTCCAGCTAGTCTCTCATTGGTTCTCGCTATTCCTGTTCATCTTCCGCAGAAATTGCAAACTGGGCCAAACAGGAGGTTAAAGGGACTGACTCTCCAAGTCGGGAGGGTGTTAGTAAAGCGTCTGGAATGTTGCACCCGAGTACCAGGGTACGAAAACTGAGACATATTTGAACACGTTTCCCGATCACATGGTTGATCATACTCTAGGTTCCACATGCATGTTTTAGCTGAAGGAAGAATCCCTGAAACCTGGAGAGTTGAGACCCGTGGAATGGGTACCATGCAATATGACTTCAAAGGGTCTTTGTTTGCTCACCGAACCTCTCCAATCCTATCACTGCTGCATTTATGCCCCTGGTCACAAGCTTGATTCTCTTTTGGAGATATAGCAATCCATAGGTTTTAAGATACTTACTAGTCAGGTACATTCTTAGGCGCTTAATATGCGGTGTTGAGTCCATTTCGTTGAGCAAGGAGTAGCTCTTGTCTATTCCATATCTGGCTTAAGGAACATTATCTGTGCTCATTTCAATCTCTGGTTTTATGCAGCACCCCAACTCACCTTTCCCCTTAAGCAAGCATAAGTTGGTTTTCTAAATTTGAGACCCTGTTCTGTTTTGTAATTCAGTTCCTGTGTAGCCAAGTTTACATTCCGTGTATTAGTGATATCTTATGATGTTTCTTTTTCTGTGTGACTTATTTCAGTTAGAATCATCATACCTGAATCCACTCATTGTGCTGCTAAGGGCCTGATGACATAGATTTCATTGCTGAGTGATATTGCTTTGTAAGTAAATACCACAACTTCTTTATCCATTTTTCACTTTCTGCGATGTTGAACTTGTACGGTAAACGAGGTTCTTGTAAACAGAGGCGTCCCAAACTTTGGGGTGGCTGTGTCTTTTTGATTTTAATTTCCCTAAGCTATAGGACCATAAGTGGAAGTGCCCTAGGCTCTGTTGCTTTGTTTTTTAGATGTTTCAGGAAACACCATACACTTCTCCCGAGTGTCTGTTGGCAATTTACATCCCGCCCATCAGCATAACAAGGCTCCCAGTTCTCCATGGCCTGTCCTGCCTTTCTGGATTTTACACTTTTTTCAGATGGCCCTTTTGACCGGGGGGAAGTGAGACTTCATTGTAGTGCAGATTTCCTTTGCAAGCTTGCTTGGTTGGCCAAAAAGGGCGTATGCGTTTTTTCCTGAATATATTCAGGAAAAAACGCATACGCCCTTTTTGGCCAAGTGCATCATTGTGGACGTTCTGCCTCTTTTCCTATGCTTTCAATGCAATTCCAGTCTACCTCCTGAAATCGGTTTCCTGCAATTCTGCCCCGCTTTCAAGTCCTCTTGGCAGCCTTACTTCAGTATATATTTGGACGATAGCTGTCATTTATAACTCTGCAGGTTTGTGAATTACAGTGCCCCTGAGCTCCTTTCTTCAACTCGCTTTCTTGTGAGCTGGCCGCAACACTGCAGGATGTCTTCAGGCCCTAATCTGGTTCTGGCACGGCATGCTGAGCCTTTGGTTATTTCCTCTTCCTGGTGGGAAATGAGAGTTAAATTTGCCCGTCCAGACACCTCCAGCTAGTCTCTCATTGGTTCTCCCTATTTCTGTTCATCTTCCGCAGAAATTGCAAATTGGGCCAAACAGGAGGTTAAAGGCGCTGACTCTCCAAGTGGGGAGAGTGTTAGTAAAGCGTCTGGAATGTTGCACCCGAGTACCAGGGGTAGGAAAACTGAGACATATTTGAACATGTCTCCCATTCACACGGTTGATCATACTCTGTGTTCCACATGCATGTTTTAGCTGAAGGAAGAATACCTTAAACCTGGAGAGTTGAGACCCGTGGAATTGCTACCATGCAATATGACTTCAAAGGGTCTTCATTTGCTCACTGAACCTCTCCAATCCTATCACTGCTGCATTTATGCCCCTGTACACATGCTTGATTCTCTTTTGGAGACATAGCAATCCATAGGTTTTAAGATACTTACTAGTCAGGTACATTCTTAGGCATTTAATATGGGGTGTTGAGTCCATTTCGTTGAGCAAGGAGTAGCTCTTGTCTATTCCATATTTGGCTTAAGGAACTTTATCTGTGCTCATTTCAATCTCTGGTTTTATGCAGCACCCCAACTCATCTTTCCCCTTAAGCAAGCATAAGTTGGTTTTCTAAATTTGAGACCCTGTTCTGTTTTGGTATTCAGTTCCTGCGTAGCCAAGTTTACATTCCATGTATTAGTGATATCTTATGATGTTTCTTTTTCTCTGTGTCTTATTTCAGTTAGAATCATCGTACCTGAATCCACTCATTATGCTGCTACGGGCCTGATGACATAGATTTCATTGCTGAGTGATACTGCATTGTACGTAAGTACCACAAGTTCTTTATCCATTTTTCACTTTCTGTGATATTGAACTTGTACGGTTAACGAGGTTCTTGTAAACAGAGGCGTCCCAAATTTTGGGGTGGCTGTGTCTTTTTGATTTTAATTTCCCTAAGCTATAGGACCATAAGTGGAAGTGCCCTAGGCTCTGTTGCTTTGTTTTTTAGATGTTTCAGGAAACACCATACACATCCCGCCCATCAGCATAACAAGGCTCCCAGTTCTCCATGGCCTGTCCTGCCTTTCTGGATTTTACACTTTTTTCAGATGGCCCTTTTGACCAGGGGGAGGTGAGACTTCATTGTAGTGCAGATTTCCTTTGCAAGCTTGCTTGGTTGGCCAAAAAGGGCGTATGCCTTTTTTCCTGAATAAATTCAGGAAAAAAGGCATACGCCCTTTTTGGCCAAGTGCATCATTGTGGACGTTCTGCCTCTTTTCCTATGCTTTCAATGCAATTCCAGTCTACCTCCTGAAATCGTTTTCCTGCAATTCTGCCTTGCTTTCAATGCCTCTTCATAGCCTTACCTCAATGTATTTTTTGAAAATAGTTGGCCTTTATAACTCTGCAGGTTTTTGAATTGCAGTGGCCCTTAGCTCCATTTTTCAGCTCTTATTTTTGTGATCTTGCCTCATAACCACAGGATTCCTTCAGGCCCTATTCTTCTTCTGGGGCACCTTGCTGTGCCTTTGGTTTATTCTTCTTACTGATGTGAATTTAGAGTGACATGTGCCCATTGAAACCGCTACAGCTAGTTTCTCACTGGTTCCCCCTATTCCCATTCATCCTCCGCACTAACTGCAGACTGTGCGATACCAGAACTTAAAGGCATTGACTCTCCATGTGGGGATATTTTTGGTAAAGCGGCTGGAATGTCGATCCGGAGCCCCAGGAGAGGAAAAATGAGGTGCGTTTTAGAAACCTTTCCCGATCATATGGTATACCAGTCGCTGGGTTTCCCAAGCATGGTTTAGCTGTAGGAAGATTCCCTTCAACCTGGAGTGTTGGGACCCTTGGAATGAGTAGCATGAAGTATTGCATTAAACTTTTGGCAATTGCTCACCAAAGCTCATCAATCCTCTCAGCCCCAAGTGTCCAGCCTTATGTCTTATCCAGCTGTGGGTTTATATGTGGTCAATCCAGGTTGCATCACAGCCCCTGAGCGAATTTTGTAAGAATTTTTCTCTCTTTCATTGTTTCTGCGTTTTGTTTTTAAAATTTATTTCTATAATGGGGTTTAGCTCATTTTCACTGCTGTGTTTGTGCCACTCTGCACACACTTGATTCCCTTATGGAGATATATCAATACATGGGTTTTAAGATTCTTATTACTCAGATATATTTCTCTGCGGTGTATAGGGTGTGTTGAGGCCAGTTCATTGAGCAAGGTGTAGATCTTGTCTAATATCTATTTGGTTTATTGAACGGTATCTGTGCTAATTTCAAACTCTGGTTTTATGCATCACCCCACCTCTCCTTTCCCCTTAAGCTGAAATAAGTGTGTTTTCTAAATGTGAGACACTGTTCTGTTCTGTAATTCATTTCTTGTGCAGCCATATTTACCCTCCCTCTATAAGTGATATCTTATGATATGTTTCTTTTTCTGTTTGACTTATTTCAAGTAGTATTATCGGACCTAAATCCACTCTTTATCCTTCTACTAGCCTTATTACATTGATTTCATGGTGAAGAGATATTCCATTGTACATAAGTACCACATCTTCTTTATCCATTGTTCTCTTTCCTGGGATATTTAAGGTATACTGAAGTTGAGGTTCTTGTAAACAGAGTAGCCCTAAACTGTGGTGTGCTTGTGTCTTGTTAATTTTTAGATTTCCCTAGATATACTCCCATGATTGGAAGTGTCCTATGCTCTGTAGCTCTGTTTTTTAGATGATTTAGGAACCACCATACACTTCTCCAGAGTGGCTCTCGGCAGTTCACACACTGCCCATCAGCGTATAAAGGCTCCCTGTTCTCCATGGCCTGTCCTGCATTTCTGGTTTTTACAATTTTTTAGGATGGCCCTTTTGACCAGTGGGAAATGAGACTTCTTTGTTGTGCACATTTGCATTGCTTGCTTGCTTCGTTGCCCATAAAGTGCGTATGCGTTTTTTCCTGGATATAATCAGGAAAAAACGCATACGCCCTTTTGGGCCAACTGCATCATTGTCGAAATTCTGCCGCTTTTCATGTGCTTTAAAGACGAGTCCAATCTATCTCTTGAAATCTGTTTCTTGCAATTCTGTCTTGCATTCAGATCCTCTTCTTTGCCTTACCTCAACATATTTTTGGACGTTAGTTTTCATTTATAACTCTGCAGGTTTGTGAATTGCAGTGACCCTGAGCTCCATTTTTTAAGTTGCTCTTTTGTGAGCTGGCCTCAAACCCGCAGGATTGCTTCAGGCCCTATTTTGGCTCGGGCGAGGCGGGCTGAGCCTTTTTTCAATTCTTATTCTTAATGGGAAATTAGAGTGATATGTGCCCGTCCAAACCCCTACAACTATTCTCTCATTGGTTCCCCGTTCATCCTCCTCACAATTTGCAAAATGTGTGAAACAGAAGTTGAAATGTGCTGATTCTCCAAGTGGGGAGATTCTAAGTAACGTGGCTGGAATGGTGAACAGGAGCACCAGGAGAGGATAAATGAGCTGCATTTTAGACACATCTCCCGATCACATGGTGTACAGTCCTCTGGGTTTTCCATGCATGTTTTAGCTGTAGGACGATCCCTTGAACCTGCATATTTGGGACCCATTGAATGGGTACCAGGTAGTATTACTTTAAAGGGTGTGCATTTCCTCACCCAACCTCACATTTCTCTTAGCGCAAACAGTTTCCAGCCTTATGTCTCATCCTGCTGTGGGTCTAGATGTGTTCAATCCATGTTGCATCACCGGCCCTGAGGAAAAGTTGTAAGAGGTTTTCTCTGTCTCTCTGTCGTTTATTTTTTTCAATTTATTACTATATTGGTTACAGCTGATTTTCAAAGCTCTGTTTCTTGCTGCTGTACATCCACTTGATTCACGTACAGAGAGACATCAGTAAATTCTTTTTCAGATTCTTACCAGTCGTATATATTCTTTTCCGGTGACTTGAGTGTGCTGAGTGCAGTTCTTTTAGCTACCGTGTAGGCCTTGTTGATTATCAGTTTGGTATTTGGAATGGTATCTTTGCTAATTTCAACCTCCTGGGTGATGCCTCACCCCTCCCCACCTTTCCCGTTTAGCAGCCTTATGCGTGTTTTCTACATATTTGACTATGTTTTTGTTTTGTAATTTATTTCATGTGTAGCCATTTTGGATTCCACCTTTAAGTGATATCTTATGATATGTGTCTTTTTCTTTTTGAATTCTGTCACTTAGAAAGATCATACGTAACTCCTCCGGAGTTGTTACAACTGGCCATATTTCATTGATTTCCAGGCTGAATAATATTCCACTCTACCTAAGTACCACATCTCTACCCATTTTTTCCCTCCAGAGACATTTAAGTTATATCCTAGTTGAGGATCTTTTAAACAGAGAGGGGGTAAACTTTGGGGTGCCTGTGTCCTCTCGATTTTTGTTTTTCTCAAGATATACGCCCATGAGTGCAAGTGCCCTATGCTCTGTAGCTCATTTTTTAGATGCTTTAGTAAACACAATACACTTCTCCAGAATGGCCGTTGGCAATATACATTTCCACTATAAGTCTCACAGGGCTCCCTCTTCTCCTTGCCCTGTCCTGCATTTCTGTTGTTTACGCTTTATGAGGATGGCTCTTCTGACTGATGCGAAGTGATATCTTTTGTAGTATTGACTTCCAGTGCCCACCTGTTTGGTTGGCTAAAAAAGTGTATGCCCTTTTCTTGAATATATACAGAAAAAAACGCATACACCCTTTTTGGCCAACTGCAATGTTGGCAATGTTCAGCTCCTTTTCTTGTGCTTAATGGCGAGTCCTTTCTACCTCCTCAAATCCCTTTCCTGCCATTCTCCCTTGCTTACAAGTCCTTTTCTCTGACTTTCCTCAAGACATTTTTCAGTGATGGATATTTTCAACTCTGCAGTTTTGTGAATTTTACTGCCCCTGAGTTCCATTGTTCAACTTGTGTTTATGGGAACTGGCCACAAAGCAGCGGGATTTCCTCAAGCCCTATACTGTTTCCATGGGCAACCCTAGCCTTTGGTCAATTCGTCTTCCTGATTGGAAATTAGAGTGACATGTGCCTGTCTGAACACCTAGGACTTGTCTCTCATTGTTCCTCATCCTTCCGCTTCATCCTCTGGACAAATTCCAAACTGTACGCAACAGGATGTTGACAGTGCTGACATCTCCAAGTGGGGAGACTGTTAGTAAAGACGCTGGAGGGGTGAACCCGAGCACCAGGAGATGAGGAGATGAGATGCCTTTTCCAAACTCTTCCCGATCAGACGGTATACCATCCTCTGGGTGTGACAGACATGTTTTAGCAGTAGGAAGAGTCCCATTCATGTAAGGAGAACACCAGGGCTTTTTCAAAATCAGTGTCTCCCCGAAACCCAAACTGGGCAATTTTTTAAGCTACGGCTACACATATGTTCATTAAGGGCCTTGGGAAGTAGGCAGAGTCCAAACTTTAGATGATTGAAGTCTTCAGGGTCAGAAGCACTCACCACCAGCTTCCCTTAGGTTACACTTTAACTGTCATTGATAGATGATGTCAATAAAAATATCTATTCTTTTTCAGATTATTTCCCCTTATAGGTTATTGCAAAATGTTGAGTGTAGTTCCCTGTGCTATACAGTAGTTCCTTGTTGATGATCTATTTTATACATAGCAGTGTGTATGTGTTAATCCCAAACTGTTAATTTATCCCTCCTCCCACCTTTCCCCTTTGGTAATAATAAATTATAAGATTTTATACTTCTCAGAAATGGGGGAGCTGAAAGAGAGGTATCATTTTCAATGGAAAAGCATTTAAAACAAGATTGAAGCTTTAACCAAGATTATTAGATGTACATCCTTGGAAAGAAATCACTTCGTTTCTCTAATATTGACCTGACAAATAAGACAAACCTTTTCACTGAACTTGCTTATAATAAAGTGATGGAAATATCAAATGGAAGTGTTAGAAACATCTTATTTTACCCGAGCCTTATACACTGTTCTATGTTAACTACAGTTTGGCTCACACATCTGTTCATTGAGGTTACAATAGTCTCAATTTCTGTTACTGATCCTCCAGAGTGGACCCCAACAAGTGTCCCCCTGCCCAGTGTCATTGGGGCCAACAGATCGAGACTGAGTTTGGTTCACAAGCAAAGGAAACTTTATATTTTGATCAGAGAATGGAGAGGTGAGAGCATGCACTACCCCGTGGGCTGTGGGCTGGGCTGCTGTGTAGAGATCCTGTCAGAGTCAGTGGGAGGGAGGGGGCGGAGCTCTCGAGGGCCAGGTTGGCTGCAGCTCAGGCTCTATATCGCGGAGTCTGCACTGGGCCCCAGGAGCTGAGGTGTCGACCCAGCCATTCTGCACTAGGAAATCTGGTCTGAAGTGCCGGGTGTGGAACCTCTGCATGCGGGACCCTAGGAGCACGTGAAATTAGACAAAGCACAAAGGATAAAAAAGGTTAGACTTGACTTTATTGCCCAGATTCTATTTTTATCTCCCAGGGATTTTTAATGGGCTTTGCTGAGGACAAACCCCTCCTCTGCCTTTTGTCCCGTTCCTCATTCTTGGAGTGCTGAGGGTGCAGACACTTCTTCTGTAACTGCTGAGTGCTGAGTTGGGAGCCCTAATACCCGGGGGCGAGGGTCAGAGCTTCTCCCCAGCAGCCTCCAGGTGACGTTGATTGTCCCCAGGCCCCCTGCCTCCCTGCTCGTCCACCTGAGCACCAGCATTGGAAGTGTTATAGATTCTAATGACCTTTAAGGGTCCAGGAAAGAGATGTGCAGAGACGCTGTGGGGGCTGGTTTCACCCCGCCCCACATTTGTTCGGCCACCTTAGGCTGACCGTTTCTGCCAGCCTAGATGCTCTGACCAGTAGTCTGCGCTTTCTTCAATTAGGCCCCTGAATTAACGTACAAACAGCACCAGGTGTCAGAGCCCTGCCCGCTCAACTCCCAGACAGTCCAGGGTCAGTGGTGATCAAGGACCATGATGACCACTGAGTCAACAGCCTTTTGAAGTAAACAGGAGTCCAGCCGGTCTTATTGGCCACCATCATCACGGTGTCTGTAGGCTTTTCTATGGTGACAGTGTGATATACGGTTCCCCCGCCAAGATTATTAGCTCCCCTCTGGGTGCAGTAAGTCCTGCAAGCAGTAGTCTACTCTTTTGGGACACACTCTTATTGTTTTATGAGAGAAACTCCAGGTCAAGTGATGTTCACACGAGTCGTCATGGTGCCCTGTTGCCCCCGGTTATCTCTCTGGATGTTGGAGTTGGAGGGCCTCCTCACTCGAGGTCGGTGTGCCCACGGAGCGAACCCTGCAACTTCAGGGCATCGTTGGTGGTTAGGATCACCACGTGGGGTCCTTTTCCCTTAGGAAGGAGGTGGCCTTTTGGGCTGCTGATTTCCAGGTTTTTAGATACCGCCAGTATCTTGGCCAGATGCGGCAGTGGGCCAAGCCCCTTGGTGACCGTAGTTTATCCTACCTGGATGGCATTCTTGCATTGTTCCATTTCAAGTGGTCCCAGTTTTTGCACTAATTCTCCAATGGCGATTCACCTTTCACCGGGAATGTAAAGGTCAAAGGGTTTAGCTAAATTAGGGAGTTCCAGGGCAAGGGTCTGAATTGACTGCTCTTTCCATTCTTGAAAGGCCACTTCTGGATTCTATTCAAAAGGATCATCATCTTTTCCTTTCAGTGTTTCATATAGAGGCCCAGCTAGTAGACTGTAGTTAGGGATCCAGAAGCAGCAAACCCTGGCCTCCCCAGGAACCCCTAAGCTGTCTTCTAGTTTTAGAAAGGGGTAAGGCTGCAAATGGTTTCTTCCCTTTCCTGGGATGGGCTTCTCCGACCTTCTGTGAGAATGAAGCCCAGGCAGGTCACCGCAGTCTGTGATATTTGAGCTTTTTCTTGGACAACTTCTATCCTTTATTGGCTTGGTAGTTCAGAGGCCTCCTTAGTAGGGCTGGCGATCAGAATGTCGTCTGCGTACTGAAGGAGGGTTTCCTTTTCCAGAGGTAGAACTTTTAGGTCTTTAGCTAAGCTTTCCCCAAAGATGGTGTGGGAATTTTTGCACCCTTGGGGCAAGACGGCCCGGAAGTATTGTTTTAGTTGTATGTTGAGTCCTGCCACTCACAAGCCAAAATTTCTTGTGACTCTGGGACTAATGGAATACAAAAGAAGGCATCATTGAAGACTAATACAGAATACCATGTCCTGGTGGTTGGTAGAATGACCAGCAGGGTGTAGGAATTAGGAGCAACTGGAGGTATATCCTCGGTGGCTTCACTGACTGTCCTGACATCCTTTACCAGGTCCCCAGCAGCCCATGGGGCTCTCGTGGTCAGACCAATCCCAGAATATGGAGCTCACCTGGGCAGGTACCCCACCCCCACCCCAGCCCACGGGGCTCTCGTGGTCAGGCCCTTCCCAGGATACAGAGCTACCCTTGCAGGTACCATGGCAGGGCTGGGCACACAGGAACCGTGCACATAGCCCTCATTGCAGAGCACCCCCAGCTCACCTGTCGCTCAGAGCTGGCACAGAGCACCTCAGAGCAGGACTTGAACTAACAAACAGCAGCTGCGACAGGTCTGTGACCCTGGGCATCACTCTGTGCGGCCTCCCTCCACCTGGTCTTCCAGAGACTTCCACTGCACCCGGGGCACCAGGCCTCTGTCTCCAACCACCACCCACCCCTCCTCTCCCTGACTCCTGGGTTCCTCTCATAAGGAGAGGGTTTTCTTGAAGTTGTCTCCCACTCATGGGCCAGATAAAATGATTAGAAAACAAGCCAAAGCTGCAGCCCCTTGTCTATCCTGACTCTCAGGAGCCCACACCTGTTCCTTGGACCTGGCCGGTTCAGCAAGTTCCATTTTCTGCAACTGTGAGCCCCTGAGGGGTGATGATTGGCTGACCTGGGCAGCCTTACCGTGCGGGCCAGCCCTCCCCAGGTGTGCCTGGGTTGAGATCAATATAAATACCACTCCAGGCAGCAAGAGCCCCTGCAGCCGTGCCTGACGCCATTTTCTCTGCCCTGTCAGCAGTCTCGGGGCTGGGCTGGTGGGAGGGAGTGAGAGGCCACGGCTTTGTGGGTGGCCCAGTGTGAGTGGGGCTCTGCTGGACTTTCTGCAGCAGTTGCCAGGCTGCCACCTGCTAAAGAAGAGGATGTGTCACCCATACCTGCTGCTGGAATTTCTCCCTGGGCAGAGGTGAGGAAGGAAAAAAGCAGTGGGGGCAGGGACAGGACGGGTATCTCAGTCAGGGAAATGGAAATCTTCCAGAAGAGCACCCAGGGCCAGGACCATCCTGGCTGGCCTGCAGGCACCAAGTCGGCCGGCATGCTGTCACTCGTGTGGCTCTATGGCCCTTCCTCTAGGCTTTCAAGTCCTTGTATATATTCAGGTGTTTTACCTGGGACGGGTGGGAATAGTTCAGCAGCAACTGGCCTGGGGCTCAGCTCACGTTTACTCACAGATGCCTCGGCACGGTGCCCCAGCTTTGCAATGAGGACGCTTGTTGCGTGGGGGCTGCTGGCTGAATGGGAGACGATTCCCCACCACTGGCCAACTTCAGAATTGTTTACAACTGGAGCAAGTGCCCTGATACGGTTTTCCTCTGTGGAACTGGTGGGTTCTGTGTTTTTTTTTCTCTTTTTCGTTTTTGGTTCAAGGTAGATTTTATTCCTCTTTTTTGTATTTACAGATATAAGCATGGAAATAATTTATTCATACAAATACATGTATGTGAAGGGAATAATTGTTTTTTCTGTTTTATTTTTTAAATTTTATTTCTTTTTAATTTTGAATTTTATTTTATATTTTTATACAGCAGGTTCTTATTGGTTATCTATTTTATACATATAAATGTATACATGCCAATCCCAGTCTCTCAACTCCTCCCACCACCACCCCCCCAACAGCTTTCCCCCCTTGTTGTCCATACATTTGTTGTCTACATCTGTTGCTCTATTTATGCCTTGCAAAATGGTTAATCTGTACAGTTTTTCTAGGTTCCACATATATGCATGAATATACAAGATTTGTTTTTCTCTTTCTGACTTACTTCACTCTGTATGACAGTCTCTAGATCCATCGACGTCTCTACAAATGACCCAATTTCATTCCTTTTCATGGCTTAGTAATATTCCATTTTATATATGTACCACAGCTTTATGCATTCGTCTGTCTGTGGGCATTTAGGTTGCTTCCATTACCTCGATATTGTAAATAGTGATGCAATGAACATTGCGGTGAATGTCTCGTTTTGATTTATGGTTTTGTCTGGATATATGTCCAGTACTGGGATTGCTGTATCATATGGTAATTCTATTGTTAGTTTCTTAAGAAACTCCATATTGTTCTCCGTAGTGACTGTATCAATTTATATTCCCAACAATAGTGGAAGAGGGTTCCTTTTCTCCACACCCTTTCCAGCATTTTTGTTTGTAGACTTTCTCATGATGCCCATTCTATCAGGTGTGAGGTGATACCTCATTGTTGAGTCCATTTTGTTGAGCAAGGGGTAGGTCTTGTCTATTACATATTTGGCTTATTGAATGGTATCTGTGCTAATTTCAAACTCTGGTTTTATGCAGCACCCCAACTCACTTTCCCCCTTAAGGAAGCATAAGTTGGTTTTCTAAACTTGAGACCCTGTTCTGTTTTGTAATTCAGTTCATGTGTAGCCAAGTTCACATTCCGTGTATTAGTGATATCTTATGATGTTTCTTTTTCTGTGTGACATATTTCAGTTAGAATCATCATACCTGAATCCACTCATTATGCTGCTATGGGCCTGATGACATAGATTTCATGGCTGAGTGATTTTGCATTGTACATAAGTACCACAACTTCTTTATCCATTTTTCACTTTCTGCGATATTGAACTTGTACTGTAAACGAGGTTCTTGTAAACAGAGCTGTCCCAAACTGTGGGGTGGCTGTGTCTTTTTGATTTTAATTTCCCTAAGCTATAGGACCATAAGTGGAAGTGCCCTAGGCTCTGTTGCTTTGTTTTTTAGATGTTTCAGGAAACACCATACACTTCTCCCGAGTGTCTGTTGGCAATTTACATCCCGCCCATCAGCATAACAAGGCTCCCAGTTCTCCATGGCCTGTCTTGCCTTTCTGGATTTTACACTTTTCTCAGATGGCCCTTTTGACCAGGGGGAAGTGAGACTTCATTGTAGTGCAGATTTCCTTTGCAAGCTTGCTTGGTTGGCCAAAAAGGGCGTATGCGTTTTTTCCTGATTCAGGAAAAAATGCATACGCCCTTTTTGGCCAAGTGCATCATTGTGGACGTTCTGCCTCTTTTCCTATGCTTTCAATGCAATTCCAGTCTACCTCCTGAAATCGGTTTCCTGCAATTCTTCCCCGCTTTCAAGTCCTCTTGGCAACCTTACTTCAGTATATTTTTGGACGATAGCTGTCATTTATAAGTCTGCAGGTTTGTGAATTACAGTGCACCTGAGCTCCTTTCTTCTACTCGCTTTCTTGTGAGCTGGCCGCAACACCGCAGGATTGCTTCAGGCCCTAATCTGGTTCCGGCACGACATGCTGAGCCTTTGGTTAATTCCTCTTCCTGGTGGGAAATGAGAGTTAAATTTGCCCGTCCAGACACCTCCAGCTAGTCTCTCATTGGTTCTCCCTATTCCTGTTCATCTTCCGCAGAAATTGCAAACTGGGCCAAACAGGAGGTTAAAGGCACTGACTCTCCAAGTCGGGAGAGTGTTAGTAAAGCGTCTGGAATGTTGCACCCGAGTACCAGGGGACGAAATCTGAGACATATTTGAACACGTCTCCCGATCACACGGTGGATCATACTCTGGGTTCCACATGCATGTTTTAGCTGAAGGAAGAATCCCTGAAACCTGGAGAGTTGAAACCCGTGGAATGGGTACCATGCAATATGACTTCAAAGGGTCTTCGTTTGCTCACCGAACCTCTCCAATCCTATCACTGCTGCATTTATGCCCCTGGACACACGCTTGATTCTCTTTTGGCGATATAGCAATCCATAGGTTTTAAGATACTTACTAGTCAGGTACATTCTTAGGCGTTTAATATGGGGTGTTGAGTCCATTTCGTTGAGCAAGGAGTAGCTCTTGTCTATTACATATTTGGCTTAAGGAACTTTATCTGTGCTCATTTCAATGTCTGGTTTTATGCAGCACCCCAACTCACCTTTCCCCTTAAGCAAGCATAAGTTGGTTTTCTAAATTTGAGACCCTGTTCTGTTTTGTAATTCAGTTCCTGTGTAGCCAAGTTTACACTCCGTGTATTAGTGATATCTTATGATGTTTCTTTTTCTGTGTGACTTATTTCAGTTAGAATCATCATACCTGAATCCACTCATTATGCTGCTACGGGCCTGATGACATAGATTTCATTGCTGAGTGATATTGCATTGTATGTAAGTACCACAACTTCTTTATCCATTTTTCACTTTCTACGATATTGAACTTGTACCGTAAACGAGGTTCTTGTAAACAGAGCAGTCCCAAACTTTGGGGTGGCTGTGTCTTTTTGATTTTAATTTCCCTAAGCTATAGGACCATAAGTGGAAGTGCCCTAGGCTCTGTTGCTTTGTTTTTTAGATGTTTCAGGAAACACCATACACTTCTCCCGAGTGTCTGTTGGCAATTTACACCCCGCCCATCAGCATAACAAGGCTCCTAGTTCTCCATGGCCTGTCCTGCCTTTCTGGATTTTACACTTTTTTCAGATGGCCCTTTTGACCGGGGGGAAGTGAGACTTCATTGTAGTGCAGATTTCCTTTGCAAGTTTGCTTGGTTGGCCAAAAAGGGCGTATGCGTTTTTTCCTGAATATATTCAGGAAAAAACGCATACGCCCTTTTTGGCCAAGTGCATCATTGTGGACGTTCTGCCTCTTTTCCTATGCTTTCAATGCAATTCCAGTCTACCTCCTGAAATCGGTTTCCTGCAATTCTGCCCCGCTTTCAAGTCCTCTTGGCAGCCTTACTTCAGTATATTTTTGGACGATAGCTGTCATTTATAACTCTGCAGGTTTGTGAATTACAGTGCCCCTGAGCTCCTTTCTTCAACTCGCTTTCTTTTGAGCTAGCCGCAACACCGCAGGATGGCTTCAGGCCCTAATCTGGTTCCGGCACGGCACGCTTAGCCTTTGGTTAATTCCTCTTCCTGGTGGGAAATGAGGGTTAAATTTGCCCGTCCAGACACCTCCAGCTAGTCTCTCATTGGTTCTCGCTATTCCTGTTCATCTTCCGCAGAAATTGCAAACTGGGCCAAACAGGATGTTAAAGGGACTGACTCTCCAAGTCGGGAGAGTGTTAGTAAAGCGTCTGGAATGTTGCACCCGAGTACCAGGGTACGAAAACTGAGACATATTTGAACACGTCTCCCGATCACATGGTTGATCATACTCTAGGTTCCACATGCATGTTTTAGCTGAAGGAAGAATCCCTGAAGCCTGGAGAGTTGAGACCCGTGGAATGGGTACCATGCAATATGACTTCAAAGGGTCTTTGTTTGCTCACCGAACCTCTCCAATCCTATCACTGCTGCATTTATGCCCCTGGACACATGCTTGATTCTCTTTTGGAGATATAGCAATCCATAGGTTTTAAGATACTTACTAGTCAGGTACATTCTTAGGCGCTTAATATGGGGTGTTGAGTCCATTTCGTTGAGCAAGGAGTAGCTCTTGTCTATTCCATATTTGGCTTAAGGAACTTTATCTGTGCTCATTTCAATCTCTGGTTTTATGCAGCACCCCAACTCACCTTTACCCTTAAGCAAGCATAAGTTGGTTTTCTAAATTTGAGACCCTGTTCTGTTCTGTAATTCAGTTCCTTTGGAGCCAAGTTTACATTCCGTGTATTACTGATATCTTATGATGTTTCTTTTTCTGTGTGACTTATTTCAGTTAGAATCGTCATACCTGAATCCACTCATTGTGCTGCTAAGGGCCTGATGACATAGATTTCATTGCTGCGTGATATTGCTTTGTAAGTAAATACCACAACTTCTTTATCCATTTTTCACTTTCTGCGATGTTGAACTTGTACTGTAAACGAGGTTCTTGTAAACAGAGGCGTCCCAAACTTTGGGGTGGCTGTGTCTTTTTGATTTTAATTTCCCTAAGCTATAGGACCATAAGTGGAAGTGCCCTAGGCTCTGTTGCTTTGTTTTTTAGATGTTTCAGGAAACACCATACACTTCTCCCGAGTGTCTGTTGGCAATTTACATCCCGCCCATCAGCATAACAAGGCTCCCAGTTCTCCATGGCCTGTCCTGCCTTTCTGGATTTTACACTTTTTTCAGATGGCCCTTTTGACCGGGGGGAAGGGAGACTTCATTGTAGTGCAGATTTCCTTTGCAAGCTTGCTTGGTTGGCCAAAAAGGGCATATGCGTTTTTTCCTGAATATATTCAGGAAAAAACGCATACGCCCTTTTTGGCCAAGTGCATCATTGTGGACGTTCTGCCTCTTTTCCTATGCTTTCAATGCAATTCCAGTCTACCTCCTGAAATCGGTTTCCTGCAATTCTGCCCCGCTTTCAAGTCCTCTTGGCAGCCTTACTTCAGTATATTTTTGGACGATAGCTGTCATTTATAACTCTGCAGGTTTGTGAATTACAGTGCCCCTGAGCTCCTTTCTTCAACTCGCTTTCTTTTGAGCTGGCCGCAACACCGCAGGATGGCTTCAGGCCCTAATCTGGTTCTGGCACGGCATGCTGAGCCTTTGGTTATTTCCTCTTCCTGGTGGGAAATGAGAGTTAAATTTGCCCGTCCAGACACCTCCAGCTAGTCTCTCATTGGTTCTCCCTATTTCTGTTCATCTTCCGCAGAAATTGCAAATTGGGCCAAACAGGAGGTTAAAGGCGCTGACTCTCCAAGTGGGGAGAGTGTTAGTAAAGCATCTGGAATGTTGCACCCGAGTACCAGGGGAGGAAAACTGAGACATATTTGAACATGTCTCCCGTTCACACGGTTGATCATACTCTGTGTTCCACATGCATGTTTTAGCTGAAGGAAGAATACCTTAAACCTGGAGAGTTGAGACCCGTGGAATTGGTACCATGCAATATGACTTCAAAGGGTCTTCATTTGCTCACTGAACCTCTCCAATCCTATCACTGCTGCGTTTATGCCCCTGTACACATGCTTGATTCTCTTTCGGAGACATAGCATTCCATAGGTTTTAAGATACTTACTAGTCAGGTACATTCTTAGGCGTTTAATATGGGGTGTTGAGTCCATTTCGTTGAGCAAGGAGTAGCTCTTGTCTATTCCATATTTGGCTTAAGGAACTTTATCTGTGTTCATTTCAATCTCTGTTTTTATGCAGCACCCCAACTCATCTTTCCCCTTAAGCAAGCATAAGTTGGTTTTCTAAATTTGAGACCCTGTTCTGTTTTGGTATTCAGTTCCTGCGTAGCCAAGTTTACATTCCGTGTATTAGTGATATCTTATGATGTTTCTTTTTCTGTGTGTCTTATTTCAGTTAGAATCATCGTACCTGAATCCACTCATTATGCTGCTACGGGCCTGATGACATAGATTTCATTGCTGAGTGATACTGCATTGTACGTAAGTACCACAAGTTCTTTATCCATTTTTCACTTTCTGTGATATTGAACTTGTATGGTTAACGAGGTTCTTGTAAACAGAGGCGTCCCAAATTTTGGGGTGGCTGTGTCTTTTTGATTTTAATTTCCCTAAGCTATAGGACCATAAGTGGAAGTGCCCTAGGCTCTGTTGCTTTGTTTTTTAGATGTTTCAGGAAACACCATACACATCCCGCCCATCAGCATAACAAGGCTCCCAGTTCTCCATGGCCTGTCCTGCCTTTCTGGATTTTACACTTTTTTCAGATGGCCCTTTTGACCAGGGGGAAGTGAGACTTCATTGTAGTGCAGATTTCCTTTGCAAGCTTGCTTGGTTGGCCAAAAAGGGCGTATGCCTTTTTTCCTGAATAAATTCAGGAAAAAAGGCATACGCCCTTTTTGGCCAAGTGAATCATTGTGGACGTTCTGCCTCTTTTCCTATCCTTTAAATGCAATTCCAGTCTACCTCCTGAAATCGTTTTCCTGCAATTCTGCCTTGCTTTCAATGCCTCTTCATAGCCTTACCTCAATATATTTTTTGAAAATAGTTGGCCTTTATAACTCTGCAGGTTTTTGAATTGCAGTGGCCCTTAGCTCCATTTTTCAGCTCTTATTTTTGTGATCTTGCCTCATAACCACAGGATTCCTTCAGGCCCTATTCTTCTTCTGGGGCACCTTGCTGTGCCTTTGGTTTATTCTTCTTACTGATGTGAATTTAGAGTGACATGTGCCCATTGAAACCGCTACAGCTAGTTTCTCACTGGTTCCCCCTATTCCCATTCATCCTCCGCACTAACTGCAGACTGTGCGATACCAGAACTTAAAGGCATTGACTCTGCATGTGGGGATATTTTTGGTAAAGCGGCTGGAATGTCGATCCGGAGCCCCAGGAGAGGAAAAATGAGGTGCGTTTTAGAAACCTTTCCCGATCATATGGTATACCAGTCGCTGGGTTTCCCAAGCATGGTTTAGCTGTAGGAAGATTCCCTTCAACCTGGAGTGTTGGGACCCTTGGAATGAGTAGCATGAAGTATTGCATTAAACTTTTGGCAGTTGCTCACCAAAGCTCATCAATCCTCTCAGCCCCAAGTGTCCAGCCTTATGTCTTATCCAGCTGTGGGTTTATATGTGGTCAATCCAGGTTGCATCACAGCCCCTGAGCGAATTTTGTAAGAATTTTTCTCTCTTTCATTGTTTCTGCGTTTTGTTTTTAAAATTTATTTCTATAATGGGGTTTAGCTCATTTTCACTGCTGTGTTTGTGCCACTCTGCACACACTTGATTCCCTTATGGAGATATATCAATACATGGGTTTTAAGATTCTTATTACTCAGATATATTTCTCTGCGGTGTATAGGGTGTGTTGAGGCCAGTTCATTGAGCAAGGTGTAGATCTTGTCTAATATCTATTTGGTTTATTGAACGGTATCTGTGCTAATTTCAAACTCTGGTTTTATGCATCACCCCACCTCTCCTTTCCCCTTAAGCTGAAATAAGTGTGTTTTCTAAATGTGAGACACTGTTCTGTTCTGTAATTCATTTCTTGTGCAGCCATATTTACCCTCCCTCTATAAGTGATATCTTATGATATGTTTCTTTTTCTGTTTGACTTATTTCAAGTAGTATTATCGGACCTAAATCCACTCTTTATCCTTCTACTAGCCTTATTACATTGATTTCATGGTGAAGAGATATTCCATTGTACATAAGTACCACATCTTCTTTATCCATTGTTCTCTTTCCTGGGATATTTAAGGTATACTGAAGTTGAGGTTCTTGTAAACAGAGTAGCCCTAAACTGTGGTGTGCTTGTGTCTTGTTGATTTTTAGATTTCCCTAGATATACTCCCATGATTGGAAGTGTCCTATGCTCTGTAGCTCTGTTTTTTAGATGATTTAGGAACCACCATACACTTCTCCAGAGTGGCTCTCGGCAGTTCACACACTGCCCATCAGCGTATAAAGGCTCCCTGTTCTCCATGGCCTGTCCTGCATTTCTGGTTTTTACAATTTTTTAGGATGGCCCTTTTGACCAGTGGGAAATGAGACTTCTTTGTTGTGCACATTTGCATTGCTTGCTTGCTTCGTTGCCCATAAAGTGCGTATGCGTTTTTTCCTGGATATAATCAGGAAAAAACGCATACGCCCTTTTGGGCCAACTGCATCATTGTCGAAATTCTGCCGCTTTTCATGTGCTTTAAAGACGAGTCCAATCTATCTCTTGAAATCTGTTTCTTGCAATTCTGTCTTGCATTCAGATCCTCTTCTTTGCCTTACCTCAACATATTTTTGGACGTTAGTTTTCATTTATAACTCTGCAGGTTTGTGAATTGCAGTGACCCTGAGCTCCATTTTTTAAGTTGCTCTTTTGTGAGCTGGCCTCAAACCCGCAGGATTGCTTCAGGCCCTATTTTGGCTCGGGCGAGGCGGGCTGAGCCTTTTTTCAATTCTTATTCTTAATGGGAAATTAGAGTGATATGTGCCCGTCCAAACCCCTACAACTATTCTCTCATTGGTTCCCCGTTCATCCTCCTCACAATTTGCAAAATGTGTGAAACAGAAGTTGAAATGTGCTGATTCTCCAAGTGGGGAGATTCTAAGTAACGTGGCTGGAATGGTGAACAGGAGCACCAGGAGAGGATAAATGAGCTGCATTTTAGACACATCTCCCGATCACATGGTGTACAGTCCTCTGGGTTTTCCATGCATGTTTTAGCTGTAGGACGATCCCTTGAACCTGCATATTTGGGACCCATTGAATGGGTACCAGGTAGTATTACTTTAAAGGGTGTGCATTTCCTCACCCAACCTCACATTTCTCTTAGCGCAAACAGTTTCCAGCCTTATGTCTCATCCTGCTGTGGGTCTAGATGTGTTCAATCCATGTTGCATCACCGGCCCTGAGGAAAAGTTGTAAGAGGTTTTCTCTGTCTCTCTGTCATTTATTTTTTTCAATTTATTACTATATTGGTTACAGCTGATTTTCAAAGCTCTGTTTCTTGCTGCTGTACATCCACTTGATTCACGTACAGAGAGACATCAGTAAATTCGTTTTCAGATTCTTACCAGTCGTATATATTCTTTTCCGGTGACTTGAGTGTGCTGAGTGCAGTTCTTTTAGCTACCGTGTAGGCCTTGTTGATTATCAGTTTGGTATTTGGAATGGTATCTTTGCTAATTTCAACCTCCTGGGTGATGCCTCACCCCTCCCCACCTTTCCCGTTTAGCAGCCTTATGCGTGTTTTCTACATATTTGACTATGTTTTTGTTTTGTAATTTATTTCATGTGTAGCCATTTTGGATTCCACCTTTAAGTGATATCTTATGATATGTGTCTTTTTCTTTTTGAATTCTGTCACTTAGAAAGATCATACGTAACTCCTCCGGAGTTGTTACAACTGGCCATATTTCATTGATTTCCAGGCTGAATAATATTCCACTCTACCTAAGTACCACATCTCTACCCATTTTTTCCCTCCAGAGACATTTAAGTTATATCCTAGTTGAGGATCTTTTAAACAGAGAGGGGGTAAACTTTGGGGTGCCTGTGTCCTCTCGATTTTTGTTTTTCTCAAGATATACGCCCATGAGTGCAAGTGCCCTATGCTCTGTAGCTCATTTTTTAGATGCTTTAGTAAACACAATACACTTCTCCAGAATGGCCGTTGGCAATATACATTTCCACTATAAGTCTCACAGGGCTCCCTCTTCTCCTTGCCCTGTCCTGCATTTCTATTGTTTACGCTTTATGAGGATGGCTCTTCTGACTGATGCGAAGTGATATCTTTTGTAGTATTGACTTCCAGTGCCCACCTGTTTGGTTGGCTAAAAAAGTGTATGCCCTTTTCTTGAATATATACAGAAAAAAACGCATACACCCTTTTTGGCCAACTGCAATGTTGGCAATGTTCAGCTCCTTTTCTTGTGCTTAATGGCGAGTCCTTTCTACCTCCTCAAATCCCTTTCCTGCCATTCTCCCTTGCTTACAAGTCCTTTTCTCTGACTTTCCTCAAGACATTTTTCAGTGATGGATATTTTCAACTCTGCAGTTTTGTGAATTTTACTGCCCCTGAGTTCCATTGTTCAACTTGTGTTTATGGGAACTGGCCACAAAGCAGCGGGATTTCCTCAAGCCCTATACTGTTTCCATGGGCAACCCTAGCCTTTGGTCAATTCGTCTTCCTGATTGGAAATTAGAGTGACATGTGCCTGTCTGAACACCTAGGACTTGTCTCTCATTGTTCCTCATCCTTCCGCTTCATCCTCTGGACAAATTCCAAACTGTACGCAACAGGATGTTGACAGTGCTGACATCTCCAAGTGGGGAGACTGTTAGTAAAGACGCTGGAGGGGTGAACCCGAGCACCAGGAGATGAGGAGATGAGATGCCTTTTCCAAACTCTTCCCGATCAGACGGTATACCATCCTCTGGGTGTGACAGACATGTTTTAGCAGTAGGAAGAGTCCCATTCATGTAAGGAGAACACCAGGGCTTTTTCAAAATCAGTGTCTCCCCGAAACCCAAACTGGGCAATTTTTTAAGCTACGGCTACACATATGTTCATTAAGGGCCTTGGGAAGTAGGCAGAGTCCAAACTTTAGATGATTGAAGTCTTCAGGGTCAGAAGCACTCACCACCAGCTTCCCTTAGGTTACACTTTAACTGTCATTGATAGATGATGTCAATAAAAATATCTATTCTTTTTCAGATTATTTCCCCTTATAGGTTATTGCAAAATGTTGAGTGTAGTTCCCTGTGCTATACAGTAGTTCCTTGTTGATGATCTATTTTATACATAGCAGTGTGTATGTGTTAATCCCAAACTGTTAATTTATCCCTCCTCCCACCTTTCCCCTTTGGTAATAATAAATTATAAGATTTTATACTTCTCAGAAATGGGGGAGCTGAAAGAGAGGTATCATTTTCAATGGAAAAGCATTTAAAACAAGATTGAAGCTTTAACCAAGATTATTAGATGTACATCCTTGGAAAGAAATCACTTCGTTTCTCTAATATTGACCTGACAAATAAGACAAACCTTTTCACTGAACTTGCTTATAATAAAGTGATGGAAATATCAAATGGAAGTGTTAGAAACATCTTATTTTACCCGAGCCTTATACACTGTTCTATGTTAACTACAGTTTGGCTCACACATCTGTTCATTGAGGTTACAATAGTCTCAATTTCTGTTACTGATCCTCCAGAGTGGACCCCAACAAGTGTCCCCCTGCCCAGTGTCATTGGGGCCAACAGATCGAGACTGAGTTTGGTTCACAAGCAAAGGAAACTTTATATTTTGATCAGAGAATGGAGAGGTGAGAGCATGCACTACCCCGTGGGCTGTGGGCTGGGCTGCTGTGTAGAGATCCTGTCAGAGTCAGTGGGAGGGAGGGGGCGGAGCTCTCGAGGGCCAGGTTGGCTGCAGCTCAGGCTCTATATCGCGGAGTCTGCACTGGGCCCCAGGAGCTGAGGTGTCGACCCAGCCATTCTGCACTAGGAAATCTGGTCTGAAGTGCCGGGTGTGGAACCTCTGCATGCGGGACCCTAGGAGCACGTGAAATTAGACAAAGCACAAAGGATAAAAAAGGTTAGACTTGACTTTATTGCCCAGATTCTATTTTTATCTCCCAGGGATTTTTAATGGGCTTTGCTGGGGACAAACCCCTCCTCTGCCTTTTGTCCCGTTCCTCATTCTTGGAGTGCTGAGGGTGCAGACACTTCTTCTGTAACTGCTGAGTGCTGAGTTGGGAGCCCTAATACCCGGGGGCGAGGGTCAGAGCTTCTCCCCAGCAGCCTCCAGGTGACGTTGATTGTCCCCAGGCCCCCTGCCTCCCTGCTCGTCCACCTGAGCACCAGCATTGGAAGTGTTATAGATTCTAATGACCTTTAAGGGTCCAGGAAAGAGATGTGCAGAGACGCTGTGGGGGCCGGTTTCACCCCGCCCCACATTTGTTCGGCCACCTTAGGCTGACCGTTTCTGCCAGCCTAGATGCTCTGACCAGTAGTCTGCGCTTTCTTCAATTAGGCCCCTGAATTAACGTACAAACAGCACCAGGTGTCAGAGCCCTGCCCGCTCAACTCCCAGACAGTCCAGGGTCAGTGGTGATCAAGGACCATGATGACCACTGAGTCAACAGCCTTTTGAAGTAAACAGGAGTCCAGCCGGTCTTATTGGCCACCATCATCACGGTGTCTGTAGGCTTTTCTATGGTGACAGTGTGATATACGGTTCCCCCGCCAAGATTATTAGCTCCCCTCTGGGTGCAGTAAGTCCTGCAAGCAGTAGTCTACTCTTTTGGGACACACTCTTATTGTTTTATGAGAGAAACTCCAGGTCAAGTGATGTTCACACGAGTCGTCATGGTGCCCTGTTGCCCCCGGTTATCTCTCTGGATGTTGGAGTTGGAGGGCCTCCTCACTCGAGGTCGGTGTGCCCACGGAGCGAACCCTGCAACTTCAGGGCATCGTTGGTGGTTAGGATCACCACGTGGGGTCCTTTTCCCTTAGGAAGGAGGTGGCCTTTTGGGCTGCTGATTTCCAGGTTTTTAGATACCGCCAGTATCTTGGCCAGATGCGGCAGTGGGCCAAGCCCCTTGGTGACCGTAGTTTATCCTACCTGGATGGCATTCTTGCATTGTTCCATTTCAAGTGGTCCCAGTTTTTGCACTAATTCTCCAATGGCGATTCACCTTTCACCGGGAATGTAAAGGTCAAAGGGTTTAGCTAAATTAGGGAGTTCCAGGGCAAGGGTCTGAATTGACTGCTCTTTCCATTCTTGAAAGGCCACTTCTGGATTCTATTCAAAAGGATCATCATCTTTTCCTTTCAGTGTTTCATATAGAGGCCCAGCTAGTAGACTGTAGTTAGGGATCCAGAAGCAGCAAACCCTGGCCTCCCCAGGAACCCCTAAGCTGTCTTCTAGTTTTAGAAAGGGGTAAGGCTGCAAATGGTTTCTTCCCTTTCCTGGGATGGGCTTCTCCGACCTTCTGTGAGAATGAAGCCCAGGCAGGTCACCGCAGTCTGTGATATTTGAGCTTTTTCTTGGACAACTTCTATCCTTTATTGGCTTGGTAGTTCAGAGGCCTCCTTAGTAGGGCTGGCGATCAGAATGTCGTCTGCGTACTGAAGGAGGGTTTCCTTTTCCAGAGGTAGAACTTTTAGGTCTTTAGCTAAGCTTTCCCCAAAGATGGTGTGGGAATTTTTGCACCCTTGGGGCAAGACGGCCCGGAAGTATTGTTTTAGTTGTATGTTGAGTCCTGCCACTCACAAGCCAAAATTTCTTGTGACTCTGGGACTAATGGAATACAAAAGAAGGCATCATTGAAGACTAATACAGAATACCATGTCCTGGTGGTTGGTAGAATGACCAGCAGGGTGTAGGAATTAGGAGCAACTGGAGGTATATCCTCGGTGGCTTCACTGACTGTCCTGACATCCTTTACCAGGTCCCCAGCAGCCCATGGGGCTCTCGTGGTCAGACCAATCCCAGAATATGGAGCTCACCTGGGCAGGTACCCCACCCCCACCCCAGCCCACGGGGCTCTCGTGGTCAGGCCCTTCCCAGGATACAGAGCTACCCTTGCAGGTACCATGGCAGGGCTGGGCACACAGGAACCGTGCACATAGCCCTCATTGCAGAGCACCCCCAGCTCACCTGTCGCTCAGAGCTGGCACAGAGCACCTCAGAGCAGGACTTGAACTAACAAACAGCAGCTGCGACAGGTCTGTGACCCTGGGCATCACTCTGTGCGGCCTCCCTCCACCTGGTCTTCCAGAGACTTCCACTGCACCCGGGGCACCAGGCCTCTGTCTCCAACCACCACCCACCCCTCCTCTCCCTGACTCCTGGGTTCCTCTCATAAGGAGAGGGTTTTCTTGAAGTTGTCTCCCACTCATGGGCCAGATAAAATGATTAGAAAACAAGCCAAAGCTGCAGCCCCTTGTCTATCCTGACTCTCAGGAGCCCACACCTGTTCCTTGGACCTGGCCGGTTCAGCAAGTTCCATTTTCTGCAACTGTGAGCCCCTGAGGGGTGATGATTGGCTGACCTGGGCAGCCTTACCGTGCGGGCCAGCCCTCCCCAGGTGTGCCTGGGTTGAGATCAATATAAATACCACTCCAGGCAGCAAGAGCCCCTGCAGCCGTGCCTGACGCCATTTTCTCTGCCCTGTCAGCAGTCTCGGGGCTGGGCTGGTGGGAGGGAGTGAGAGGCCACGGCTTTGTGGGTGGCCCAGTGTGAGTGGGGCTCTGCTGGACTTTCTGCAGCAGTTGCCAGGCTGCCACCTGCTAAAGAAGAGGATGTGTCACCCATACCTGCTGCTGGAATTTCTCCCTGGGCAGAGGTGAGGAAGGAAAAAAGCAGTGGGGGCAGGGACAGGACGGGTATCTCAGTCAGGGAAATGGAAATCTTCCAGAAGAGCACCCAGGGCCAGGACCATCCTGGCTGGCCTGCAGGCACCAAGTCGGCCGGCATGCTGTCACTCGTGTGGCTCTATGGCCCTTCCTCTAGGCTTTCAAGTCCTTGTATATATTCAGGTGTTTTACCTGGGACGGGTGGGAATAGTTCAGCAGCAACTGGCCTGGGGCTCAGCTCACGTTTACTCACAGATGCCTCGGCACGGTGCCCCAGCTTTGCAATGAGGACGCTTGTTGCGTGGGGGCTGCTGGCTGAATGGGAGACGATTCCCCACCACTGGCCAACTTCAGAATTGTTTACAACTGGAGCAAGTGCCCTGATACGGTTTTCCTCTGTGGAACTGGTGGGTTCTGTGTTTTTTTTTCTCTTTTTCGTTTTTGGTTCAAGGTAGATTTTATTCCTCTTTTTTGTATTTACAGATATAAGCATGGAAATAATTTATTCATACAAATACATGTATGTGAAGGGAATAATTGTTTTTTCTGTTTTATTTTTTAAATTTTATTTCTTTTTAATTTTGAATTTTATTTTATATTTTTATACAGCAGGTTCTTATTGGTTATCTATTTTATACATATAAATGTATACATGCCAATCCCAGTCTCTCAACTCCTCCCACCACCACCCCCCCAACAGCTTTCCCCCCTTGTTGTCCATACATTTGTTGTCTACATCTGTTGCTCTATTTATGCCTTGCAAAATGGTTAATCTGTACAGTTTTTCTAGGTTCCACATATATGCATGAATATACAAGATTTGTTTTTCTCTTTCTGACTTACTTCACTCTGTATGACAGTCTCTAGATCCATCGACGTCTCTACAAATGACCCAATTTCATTCCTTTTCATGGCTTAGTAATATTCCATTTTATATATGTACCACAGCTTTATGCATTCGTCTGTCTGTGGGCATTTAGGTTGCTTCCATTACCTCGATATTGTAAATAGTGATGCAATGAACATTGCGGTGAATGTCTCGTTTTGATTTATGGTTTTGTCTGGGTATATGTCCAGTACTGGGATTGCTGTATCATATGGTAATTCTATTGTTAGTTTCTTAAGAAACTCCATATTGTTCTCCATAGTGACTGTATCAATTTATATTCCCAACAATAGTGGAAGAGGGTTCCTTTTCTCCACACCCTTTCCAGCATTTTTGTTTGTAGATTTTCTCATGATGCCCATTCTATAAGGTGTGAGGTGATACCTCATTGTTGAGTCCATTTTGTTGAGCAAGGGGTAGGTCTTGTCTATTACATATTTGGCTTATTGAATGGTATCTGTGCTAATTTCAAACTCTGGTTTTATGCAGCACCCCAACTCACTTTCCCCCTTAAGGAAGCATAAGTTGGTTTTCTAAACTTGAGACCCTGTTCTGTTTTGTAATTCACTTCATGTGTAGCCAAGTTCACATTCCGTGTATTAGTGATACCTTATGATGTTTCTTTTTCTGTGTGACATATTTCAGTTAGAATCATCATACCTGAATCCACTCATTATGCTGCTATGGGCCTGATGACATAGATTTCATTGCTGAGTGATTTTGCATTGTACATAAGTACCACAACTTCTTTATCCATTTTTCACTTTCTGCGATATTGAACTTGTACCGTAAACGAGGTTCTTGTAAACAGAGCTGTCCCAAACAGTGGGGTGGCTGTGTCTTTTTGATTTTAATTTCCCTAAGCTATAGGACCATAAGTGGAAGTGCCCTAGGCTCTGTTGCTTTGTTTTTTATATGTTTCAGGAAACACCATACACTTCTCCCGAGTGGCTGTTGGCAATTTATATCCCGTCCATCAGCATAACAAGGCTCCCAGTTCTCAATGGCCTGTCCTGCCTTTCTGGATTTTACACTTTTTTCAGATGGCCCTTTTGACCGGGGGGAAGTGAGACTTCATTGTAGTGCAGATTTCCTTTGCAAGCTTGCTTGGTTGGCCAAAAAGGGCGTATGCGTTTTTTCCTGAATATATTCAGGAAAAAACGCATACGCCCTTTTTGGCCAAGTGCATCATTGTGGACGTTCTGCCTCTTTTCCTATGCTTTCAATGCAATTCCAGTCTACCTCCTGAAATCGGTTTCCTGCAATTCTGCCCCACTTTCAAGTCCTCTTGGCAGCCTTACTTCAGTATATTTTTGGACGATAGCTGTCATTTATAACTCTGCAGGTTTGTGAATTACAGTGCCCCTGAGCTCCTTTCTTCAACTCGCTTTCTTTTGAGCTGGCCGCAACACCGCAGGATTGCTTCAGTCCCTAATCTGGTTCCGGCACGACATGCTGAGACTTTGGTTAATTCCTCTTCCTGGTGGGAAATGAGAGTTAAATTTGCCGGTCCAGACACCTCCAGCTAGTCTCTCATTGGTTCTCCCTATTCCTGTTCATCTTCCGCAGAAATTGCAAACTGGGCCAAACAGGAGGTTAAAGGCACTGACTCTCCAAGTCGGGAGAGTGTTAGTAAAGCGTCTGGAATGTTGCACCCGAGTACCAGGGGACGAAATCTGAGACATATTTGAACACGTCTCCCGATCACACGGTGGATAATACTCTAGGTTCCACATGCATGTTTTAGCTGAAGGAAGAATCCCTGAAACCTGGAGAGTTGAAACCCGTGTAATGGGTACCATGCAATATGACTTCAAAGGGTCTTCGTTTGCTCACCGAACCTCTCCAATCCTATCATTGCTGCATTTATGCCCCTGGACACACGCTTGATTCTCTTTTGGAGATATAGTAATCCATAGGTTTTAAGATACTTACTAGTCAGGTACATTCTTAGGCGTTTAATATGGGGTGTTGAGTCCATATCGTTGAGCAAGGAGTAGCTCTTGTCTATTCCATATTTGGCTAAAGGAACTTTATCTGTGCTCATTTCAATGTCTGGTTTTATGCAGCACCCCAACTCACCTTTCCCCTTAAGCAAGCATAAGTTGGTTTTCTAAATTTGAGACCCTGTTCTGCTTTGTAATTCAGTTCCTGTGTAGCCAAGTTTACACTCCGTGTATTAGTGATATCTTATGATGTTTCTTTTTCTGTGTGACTTATTTCAGTTATAATCATCATACCTGAATCCACTCATTATGCTGCTACGGGCCTGATGACATAGATTTCATTGCTGAGTGATATTGCATTGTACGTAAGTACCACAACTTCTTTATCCATTTTTCACTTTCTACGATATTGAACTTGTACCGTAAACGAGGTTCTTGTAAACAGAGCAGTCCCAAACTTTGGGGTGGCTGTGTCTTTTTGATTTTAATTTCCCTAAGCTATAGGACCATAAGTGAAAGTGCCCTACGCTCTGTTGCTTTGTTTTTTAGATGTTTCAGGAAACACCATACACTTCTCCCGAGTGTCTGTTTGCAATTTACATCCCGACCATCAGCATAACAAGGCTCCCAGTTCTCCATGGCCTGTCCTGCCTTTCTGGATTTTATACTTTTATCAGATGGCCCATTTGACCGGGGGGAAGTGAGACTTCATTGTAGTGCAGATTTCCTTTGCAAGCTTGCTTGGTTGGCCAAAAAGTGCGTATGCGTTTTTTCCTGAATATATTCAGGAAAAAACGCATACGCCCTTTTTGGCCAAGTGCATCATTGTGGACGTTCTGCCTCTTTTCCTATGCTTTCAATGCAATTCCAGTCTACCTCCTGAAATCGGTTTCCTGCAATTCTGCCCCGCTTTCAAGTCCTCTTGGCAGCCTTACTTCAGTATATTTTTGGACGATAGCTGTCATTTATAACTCTGCAGGTTTGTGAATTACAGTGCCCCTGAGCTCCTTTCTTCAACTCGCTTTCTTGTGAGCTGGCCGCAACACCACAGGATGTCTTCAGGCCCTAATCTGGGTCCGGCACGGCACGCTGAACCTTTGGTTAATTCCTCTTCCTGGTGGGAAATGAGAGTTAAATTTGCCCGTCCAGACACCTCCAGCTAGTCTCTCATTGGTTCTCCCTATTCCTGTTCATCTTCCGCAGAAATTGCAAACTGGGCCAAACAGGAGGTTAAAGGCGCTGACTCTCCAAGTGGGGAGAGTGTTAGTAAAGCGTCTGGAATGTTGCACCCGAGTACCAGGGGAGGAAAACTGAGACATATTTGAACACGTCTCCCGTTCACACGGTTGATCATACTCTGGGTTCCACATGCATGTTTTAGCTGAAGGAAGAATACCTTAAACCTGGAGAGTTGAGACCCGTGTAATGGGTACCATGCAATATGACTTCAAAGGGTCTTCATTTGCTCACCGAACCTCTCCAATCCTATCACTGCTGCTTTTATGCCCCTGTACACACGCTTGATTGTCTTTTGGAGACATAGCAATCCATAGGTTTTAAGATACTTACTAGTCAGGTACATTCTTAGGCGTTTAATATGGGATGTTGAGTCCATTTCGTTGAGCAAGGAGTATCTCTTGTCTATTCCATATTTGGCTTAAGGAACTTTATCTGTGCTCATTTCAATGTCTGGTTTTATGCAGCACCCCAAATCACCTTTCCCCTTAAGCAAGCATAAGTTGGTTTTCTAAATTTGAGACACTGTTCTGTTTTAGAATTCAGTTCCTGTGTAGCCAAGTTTACATTCCGTGTATTACTGATATCTTATGATGTTTCTTTTTCGGTGTGACTTATTTCAGTTAGAATCATCGTACCTGAATCCACTCATTATGCTGCTACGGGCCTGATGACATAGATTTCATTGTTGAGTGATACTGCATTGTACGTAAGTACCACAAGTTCTTTATCCATTTTTCACTTTCTGTGATATTGAACTTGTACAGTAAACGAGGTTCTTGTAAACAGAGGCGTCCCAAACTTTGGGGTGGCTGTGTCTTTTTGATTTTAATTTCCCTAAGCTATAGGACCATAAGTGGAAGTGCCCTAGGCTCTGTTGCTTTGTTTTTTAGATGTTTCAGGAAACACCATACACTTCTCCCGAGTGTCTGTTGGCAATTTACATACCGCCCATCAGCATAACAAGGCTCCAAGTTCTCCATGGCCTGTCCTGCCTTTCTGGATTTTACACTTTTTACAGATGTCCCATTTGACCAGGGGGAAGTGAGTCTTCATTGTAGTGCAGATTTCCTTTGCAAGCTTGCTTGGTTGGCCAAAAAGTGCGTATGCGTTTTTTCCTGAATATATTCAGGAAAAAACGCATACGCCCTTTTTGGCCAAGTGCATCATTGTGGACGTTCTGCCTCTTTTCCTATGCTTTCAATGCAATTCCAGTCTACCTCCTGAAATCGGTTTCCTGCAATTCTGCCCCGCTTTCAAGTCCTCTTGGCAGCCTTACTTCAGTATATTTTTGGACGATAGCTGTCATTTATAACTCTGCAGGTTTGTGAATTACAGTGCCCCTGAGCTCCTTTCTTCAACTCGCTTTCTTGTGAGCTGGACGCAACACCACAGGATGTCTTCAGGCCCTAATCTTGGTCCAGCACGGCACGCTGAACCTTTGGTTAATTCCTCTTCCTGGTGGGAAATGAGAGTTAAATTTGCCCGTCCAGACACCTCCAGCTCGTCTCTCATTGGTTCTCCCTATTCCTGTTCATCTTCCGCAGAAATTGCAAACTGGGCCAAACAGGAGGTTAAAGGCGCTGACTCTCCAAGTCGGGAGAGTTTTAGTAAAGCGTCTGGAATGTTGAACCCGAGTACCAGGGTACGAAAACTGAGACATATTTGAACACATCTCCTGATCACATGGTTGATCATACTCTATGTTCCACATGCATGTTTTAGCTGAAGGAAGAATACCTTAAACCTGGGTACTTGAGACCCATGGAATGGGTACCATGCAATATGACTTCAAAGGGTCTTCATTTGCTCACCGAACCTCTCCAATCCTATCACTGCTGCTTTTATGCCCCTGTACACACGCTTGATTCTCTTTTGGAGACATAGCAATCCATAGGTTTTAAGATACTTACTAGTCAGGTGCATTCTTAGGTGTTTAATATGGGGTGTTGAGTCCATTTCGTTGAGCAAGGAGTAGCTCTTGTCTATTCCATATTTGGCTTAAGGAATTTTATCTGTGCTCATTTCAATGTCTGGTTTTATACAGCACCCCAACTCACCTTTCCCCTTAAGCAAGCATAAGTTGGTTTTCTAAATTTGAGACCCTGTTCTGTTTTGGAATTCAGTTCCTGTGTAGCCAAGTTTACATTCCGTGTATTAGTGATATCTTATGATGTTTCTTTTTCTGTGTGACTTATTTCAGTTAGAATCATCGTACCTGAATCCACTCATTATGCTGCTACGGGCCTGATGACATAGATTTCATTGCTGAGTGATACTGCATTGTACGTAAGTACCACAAGTTCTGTATCCATTTTTCACTTTCTGTGATATTGAACTTGTACGGTAAACGAGGTTCTTGTAAACAGAGGCGTCCCAAACTTTGGGGTGGCTGTGTCTTTTTGATTTTAATTTCCCTAAGCTATAGGACCATAAGTGGAAGTGCCCTAGGCTCTGTTGCTTTGGTTTTTAGATGTTTCAGGAAACAACATACACTTCTCCCAAGTGGCTGTTGGAAATTTACATCCCGCCCATCAGCATAACAAGGCTCCCAGTTCTCCATGGCCTGTCCTGCCTTTCTGGATTTTACACTTTTTTCAGATGGCCCTTTTGACCGGGGGGAAGTAAGTCTTCATTGTAGTGCAGATTTCCTTTGCAAGCTTGCTTGGTTGGCCAAAAAGGGTGTATGCGTTTTTTCCTGAATATATTCAGGAAAAAACGCATACACCCTTTTTGGCCAAGTGCATCATTGTGGACGTTCTGCCTCTTTTCCTATGGTTTCAATGCAATTCCAGTCTACCTCCTGAAATCGGTTTCCTGCAATTCTGCCCCGCTTTCAAGTCCTCTTGGCAGCCTTACTTCAGTATATTTTTGGACAATAGCTGTCATTTATAACTCTGCAGGTTTGTGAATTACAGTGCCCCTGAGCTCCTTTCTTCAACTCGCTTTCTTTTGAGCTGGCCGCAACACCGCAGGATGGCTTCAGGCCCTAATCTGGTTCCGGCACGGCACGCTGAGCCTTTGGTTAATTCCTCTTCCTGGTGGGAAATGAGAGTTAAATTTGCCCGTCCAGACACCTCCAGCTAGTCTCTCATTGGTTCTCGCTATTCCTGTTCATCTTCCGCAGAAATTGCAAACTGGGCCAAACAGGAGGTTAAAGGGACTGACTCTCCAAGTCGGGAGGGTGTTAGTAAAGCGTCTGGAATGTTGCACCCGAGTACCAGGGTACGAAAACTGAGACATATTTGAACACGTCTCCCGATCACATGGTTGATCATACTCTAGGTTCCACATGCATGTTTTAGCTGAAGGAAGAATACCTTAAACCTGGGTAGTTGAAACCCGTGGAATGGGTACCATGCAATATGACTTCAAAGGGTCTTCATTTGCTCACCGAACCTCTCCAATCCTATCACTGCTGCGTTTATGCCCCTGTACACATGCTTGATTCTCTTTCGGAGACATAGCAATCCATAGGTTTTAAGATACTTACTAGTCAGGTACATTCTTAGGCGTTTAATATGCGGTGTTGAGTCCATTTCATTGAGCAAGGAGTAGCTCTTGTCTATTCCATATTTGGCTTAAGGAACTTTATCTGTGCTCATTTCAATCTCTGGTTTTATGCAGCACCCCAACTCACCTTTACCCTTAAGCAAGCATAAGTTGGTTTTCTAAATTTGAGACCCTGTTCTGTTCTGTAATACAGTTCCTGTGTAGCCAAGTTTACATTCCGTGTATTACTGATATCTTATGATGTTTCTTTTTCTGTGTGACTTATTTCAGTTAGAATCATCATACCTGAATCCACTCATTGTGCTGCTAAGGGCCTGATGACATAGATTTCATTGCTGAGTGATATTGCTTTGTAAGTAAATACCACAACTTCTTTATCCATTTTTCACTTTCTGCGATGTTGAACTTGTACTGTAAACGAGGTTCTTGTAAACAGAGGCGTCCCAAACTTTGGGGTGGCTGTGTCTTTTTGATTTTAATTTCCCTAAGCTATAGGACCATAAGTGGAAGTGCCCTAGGCTCTGTTGCTTTGTTTTTTAGATGTTTCAGGAAACACCATACACTTCTCCCGAGTGTCTGTTGGCAATTTACATCCCGCCCATCAGCATAACAAGGCTCCCAGTTCTCCATGGCCTGTCCTGCCTTTCTGGATTTTACACTTTTTTCAGATGGCCCTTTTGACCGGGGGGAAGTGAGACTTCATTGTAGTGCAGATTTCCTTTGCAAGCTTGCTTGGTTGGCCAAAAAGGGCGTATGCGTTTTTTCCTGAATATATTCAGGAAAAAACGCATACGCCCTTTTTGGCCAAGTGCATCATTGTGGACGTTCTGCCTCTTTTCCTATGCTTTCAATGCAATTCCAGTCTACCTCCTGAAATCGGTTTCCTGCAATTCTGCCCCGCTTTCAAGTCCTCTTGGCAGCCTTACTTCAGTATATTTTTGGACGATAGCTGTCATTTATAACTCTGCAGGTTTGTGAATTACAGTGCCCCTGAGCTCCTTTCTTCAACTCGCTTTCTTTTGAGCTGGCCGCAACACCGCAGGATGGCTTCAGGCCCTAATCTGGTTCCGGCATGGCACGCTGAGCCTTTGGTTAATTCCTCTTCCTGGTGGGAAATGAGAGTTAAATTTGCCCATCCAGACACCTCCAGCTAGTCTCTCATTGGTTCTCGCTATTCCTGTTCATCTTCCGCAGAAATTGCAAACTGGGCCAAACAGGAGGTTAAAGGGACTGACTCTCCAAGTCGGGAGGGTGTTAGTAAAGCGTCTGGAATGTTGCACCCGAGTACCAGGGTACGAAAACTGAGACATATTTGAACACGTCTCCCGATCACATGGTTGATCATACTCTAGGTTCCACATGCATGTTTTAGCTGAAGGAAGAATACCTTAAACCTGGGTAGTTGAAACCCGTGGAATGGGTACCATGCAATATGACTTCAAAGGGTCTTCATTTGCTCACCGAACCTCTCCAATCCTATCACTGCTGTGTTTATGCCCCTGTACACATGCTTGATTCTCTTTCGGAGACATAGCAATCCATAGGTTTTAAGATACTTACTAGTCAGGTACATTCTTAGGCATTTAATATGCGGTGTTGAGTCCATTTCGTTGAGCAAGGAGTAGCTCTTGTCTATTCCATATTTGGCTTAAGGAACTTTATCTGTGCTCATTTCAATGTCTGGTTTTATGCAGCACCCCAACTCACCTTTCCCCTTAAGCAAGCATAAGTTGGTTTTCTAAATTTGAGACCCTGTTCTGTTCTGTAATTCAGTTCCTGTGTAGCCAAGTTTACATTCCGTGTATTACTGATATCTTATGATGTTTCTTTTTCTGTGTGACTTATTTCAGTTAGAATCATCATACCTGAATCCACTCATTGTGCTGCTAAGGGCCTGATGACATAGATTTCATTGCTGAGTGATATTGCTTTGTAAGTAAATACCACAACTTCTTTATCCATTTTTCACTTTCTGCGATGTTGAACTTGTACTGTAAACGAGGTTCTTGTAAACAGAGGCGTCCCAAACTTTGGGGTGGCTGTGTCTTTTTGATTTTAATTTCCCTAAGCTATAGGACCATAAGTGGAAGTGCCCTAGGCTCTGTTGCTTTGTTTTTTAGATGTTTCAGGAAACACCATACACTTCTCCCGAGTGTCTGTTGGCAATTTACATCCCGCCCATCAGCATAACAAGGCTCCCAGTTCTCCATGGCCTGTCCTGCCTTTCTGGATTTTACACTTTTTTCAGATGGCCCTTTTGACCGGGGGGAAGGGAGACTTCATTGTAGTGCAGATTTCCTTTGCAAGCTTGCTTGGTTGGCCAAAAAGGGCGTATGCGTTTTTTCCTGAATATATTCAGGAAAAAACGCATATGCCTTTTTGGCCAAGTGCATCATTGTGGACGTTCTGCCTCTTTTCCTATGCTTTCAATGCAATTCCAGTCTACCTCCTGAAATCAGGTTCCTGCAATTCTGCCCCGCTTTCAAGTCCTCTTGGCAGCCTTACTTCAGTATATTTTTGGACGATAGCTGTCATTTATAACTCTGCAGGTTTGTGAATTACAGTGCCCCTGAGCTCCTTTCTTCAACTCGCTTTCTTTTGAGCTGGCCGCAACACCGCAGGATGGCTTCAGGCCCTAATCTGGTTCCGGCACGGCACGCTGAGCCTTTGGTTAATTCCTCTTCCTGGTGGGAAATGAGAGTTAAATTTGCCCGTCCAGACACCTCCAGCTAGTCTCTCATTGGTTCTCGCTATTCCTGTTCATCTTCCGCAGAAATTGCAAACTGGGCCAAACAGGAGGTTAAAGGGACTGACTCTCCAAGTCGGGAGTGTGTTAGTAAAGCGTCTGGAATGTTGCACCCGAGTACCAGGGTACAAAAACTGAGACATATTTGAACACGTCTCCCGATCACATGGTTGATCATACTCTAGGTTCCACATGCATGTTTTAGCTGAAGGAAGAATACCTTAAACCTGGGTAGTTGAAACCCGTGGAATGGGTACCATGCAATATGACTTCAAAGGGTCTTCATTTGCTCACCGAACCTCTCCAATCCTATCACTGCTGCGTTTATGCCCCTGTACACATGCTTGATTCTCTTTCGGAGACATAGCAATCCATAGGTTTTAAGATACTTACTAGTCAGGTACATTCTTAGGCATTTAATATGCGGTGTTGAGTCCATTTCGTTGAGCAAGGAGTAGCTCTTGTCTATTCCATATTTGGCTTAAGGAACTTTATCTGTGCTCATTTCAATGTCTGGTTTTATGCAGCACCCCAACTCACCTTTACCCTTAAGCAAGCATAAGTTGGTTTTCTAAATTTGAGACCCTGTTCTGTTCTGTAATTCAGTTCCTGTGTAGCCAAGTTTACATTCCGTGTATTACTGATATCTTATGATGTTTCTTTTTCTGTGTGACTTATTTCAGTTAGAATCATCATACCTGAATCCACTCATTGTGCTGCTAAGGGCCTGATGACATAGATTTCATTGCTGAGTGATATTGCTTTGTAAGTAAATACCACAACTTCTTTATCCATTTTTCACTTTCTGCGATGTTGAACTTGTACTGTAAACGAGGTTCTTGTAAACAGAGGCGTCCCAAACTTTGGGGTGGCTGTGTCTTTTTGATTTTAATTTCCCTAAGCTATAGGACCATAAGTGGAAGTGCCCTAGGCTCTGTTGCTTTGTTTTTTAGATGTTTCAGGAAACACCATACACTTCTCCCGAGTGTCTGTTGGCAATTTACATCCCGCCCATCAGCATAACAAGGCTCCCAGTTCTCCATGGCCTGTCCTGCCTTTCTGGATTTTACACTTTTTTCAGATGGCCCTTTTGACCGGGGGGAAGGGAGACTTCATTGTAGTGCAGATTTCCTTTGCAAGCTTGCTTGGTTGGCCAAAAAGTGCATATGCGTTTTTTCCTGAATATATTCAGGAAAAAACGCATACGCACTTTTTGGCCAAGTGCATCATTGTGGACGTTCTGCCTCTTTTCCTATGCTTTCAATGCAATTCCAGTCTACCTCCTGAAATCGGTTTCCTGCAATTCTGCCCCGCTTTCAAGTCCTCTTGGCAGCCTTACTTCAGTATATTTTTGGACGATAGTTGTCATTTATAACTCTGCAGGTTTGTGAATTACAGTGCCCCTGAGCTCCTTTCTTCAACTCGCTTTCTTTTGAGCTGGCCGCAACACCGCAGGATGGCTTCAGGCCCTAATCTGGTTCCGGCACGGCACGCTGAGCCTTTGGTTAATTCCTCTTCCTGGTGGGAAATGAGAGTTAAATTTGCCCATCCAGACACCTCCAGCTAGTCTCTCATTGGTTCTCGCTATTCCTGTTCATCTTCCGCAGAAATTGCAAACTGGGCCAAACAAGAGGTTAAAGGGACTGACTCTCCAAGTCGGGAGGGTGTTAGTAAAGCGTCTGGAATGTTGCACCCGAGTACCAGGGTACAAAAACTGAGACATATTTGAACACGTCTCCCGATCACATGGTTGATCATACTCTAGGTTCCACATGCATGTTTTAGCTGAAGGAAGAATACCTTAAACCTGGGTAGTTGAAACCCGTGGAATGGGTACCATGCAATATGACTTCAAAGGGTCTTCATTTGCTCACCGAACCTCTCCAATCCTATCACTGCTGTGTTTATGCCCCTGTACACATGCTTGATTCTCTTTCGGAGACATAGCAATCCATAGGTTTTAAGATACTTACTAGTCAGGTACATTCTTAGGCATTTAATATGCGGTGTTGAGTCCATTTCGTTGAGCAAGGAGTAGCTCTTGTCTATTCCATATTTGGCTTAAGGAACTTTATCTGTGCTCATTTCAATCTCTGGTTTTATGCAGCACCCCAACTCACCTTTACCCTTAAGCAAGCATAAGTTGGTTTTCTAAATTTGAGACCCTGTTCTGTTCTGTAATTCAGTTCCTGTGTAGCCAAGTTTACATTCCGTGTATTACTGATATCTTATGATGTTTCTTTTTCTGTGTGACTTATTTCAGTTAGAATCATCATACCTGAATCCACTCATTGTGCTGCTAAGGGCCTGATGACATAGATTTCATTGCTGAGTGATATTGCTTTGTAAGTAAATACCACAACTTCTTTATCCATTTTTCACTTTCTGCGATGTTGAACTTGTACTGTAAACGAGGTTCTTGTAAACAGAGGCGTCCCAAACTTTGGGGTGGCTGTGTCTTTTTGATTTTAATTTCCCTAAGCTATAGGACCATAAGTGGAAGTGCCCTAGGCTCTGTTGCTTTGTTTTTTAGATGTTTCAGGAAACACCATACACTTCTCCCGAGTGTCTGTTGGCAATTTACATCCCGCCCATCAGCATAACAAGGCTCCCAGTTCTCCATGGACTGTCCTGCCTTTCTGGATTTTACACATTTTTCAGATGGCCCTTTTGACCGGGGGGAAGTGAGACTTCATTGTAGTGCAGATTTCCTTTGCAAGCTTGCTTGGTTGGCCAAAAAGGGCGTATGCGTTTTTTCCTGAATATATTCAGGAAAAAACGCATACGCCCTTTTTGGCCAAGTGCATCATTGTGGACGTTCTGCCTCTTTTCCTATGCTTTCAATGCAATTCCAGTCTACCTCCTGAAATCGGTTTCCTGCAATTCTGCCCCGCTTTCAAGTCCTCTTGGCAGCCTTACTTCAGTATATTTTTGGACGATAGCTGTCATTTATAACTCTGCAGGTTTGTGAATTACAGTGCCCCTGAGCTCCTTTCTTCAACTCGCTTTCTTTTGAGCTGGCCGCAACACCGCAGGATGGCTTCAGGCCCTAATCTGGTTCCGGCACGGCACGCTGAGCCTTTGGTTAATTCCTCTTCCTGGTGGGAAATGAGAGTTAAATTTGCCCGTCCAGACACCTCCAGCTAGTCTCTCATTGGTTCTCGCTATTCCTGTTCATCTTCCGCAGAAATTGCAAACTGGGCCAAACAGGAGGTTAAAGGGACTGACTCTCCAAGTCGGGAGGGTGTTAGTAAAGCGTCTGGAATGTTGCACCCGAGTACCAGGGTACGAAAACTGAGACATATTTGAACACGTCTCCCGATCACATGGTTGATCATACTCTAGGTTCCACATGCATGTTTTAGCTGAAGGAAGAATACCTTAAACCTGGGTAGTTGAAACCCGTGGAATGGGTACCATGCAATATGACTTCAAAGGGTCTTCATTTGCTCACCGAACCTCTCCAATCCTATCACTGCTGCGTTTATGCCCCTGTACACATGCTTGATTCTCTTTCGGAGACATAGCAATCCATAGGTTTTAAGATACTTACTAGTCAGGTACATTCTTAGGCATTTAATATGCGGTGTTGAGTCCATTTCGTTGAGCAAGGAGTAGCTCTTGTCTATTCCATATTTGGCTTAAGGAACTTTATCTGTGCTCATTTCAATCTCTGGTTTTATGCAGCACCCCAACTCACCTTTCCCCTTAAGAAAGCATAAGTTGGTTTTCTAAATTTGAGACCCTGTTCTGTTCTGTAATTCAGTTCCTGTGTAGCCAAGTTTACATTCCGTGTATTACTGATATCTTATGATGTTTCTTTTTCTGTGTGACTTATTTCAGTTAGAATCATCATACCTGAATCCACTCATTGTGCTGCTAAGGGCCTGATGACATAGATTTCATTGCTGAGTGATATTGCTTTGTAAGTAAATACCACAACTTCTTTATCCATTTTTCACTTTCTGCGATGTTGAACTTGTACTGTAAACGAGGTTCTTGTAAACAGAGGCGTCCCAAACTTTGGGGTGGCTGTGTCTTTTTGATTTTAATTTCCCTAAGCTATAGGACCATAAGTGGAAGTGCCCTAGGCTCTGTTGCTTTGTTTTTTAGATGTTTCAGGAAACACCATACACTTCTCCCGAGTGTCTGTTGGAAATTTACATCCCGCCCATCAGCATAACAAGGCTCCCAGTTCTCCATGGACTGTCCTGCCTTTCTGGATTTTACACATTTTTCAGATGGCCCTTTTGACCGGGGGGAAGTGAGACTTCATTGTAGTGCAGATTTCCTTTGCAAGCTTGCTTGGTTGGCCAAAAAGGGCGTATGCGTTTTTTCCTGAATATATTCAGGAAAAAACGCATACGCCCTTTTTGGCCAAGTGCATCATTGTGGACGTTCTGCCTCTTTTCCTATGCTTTCAATGCAATTCCAGTCTACCTCCTGAAATCGGTTTCCTGCAATTCTGCCCCGCTTTCAAGTCCTCTTGGCAGCCTTACTTCAGTATATTTTTGGACGATAGCTGTCATTTATAACTCTGCAGGTTTGTGAATTACAGTGCCCCTGAGCTCCTTTCTTCAACTCGCTTTCTTTTGAGCTGGCCGCAACACCGCAGGATGGCTTCAGGCCCTAATCTGGTTCCGGCACGGCACGCTGAGCCTTTGGTTAATTCCTCTTCCTGGTGGGAAATGAGAGTTAAATTTGCCCGTCCAGACACCTCCAGCTAGTCTCTCATTGGTTCTCGCTATTCCTGTTCATCTTCCGCAGAAATTGCAAACTGGGCCAAACAGGAGGTTAAAGGGACTGACTCTCCAAGTCGGGAGGGTGTTAGTAAAGCGTCTGGAATGTTGCACCCGAGTACCAGGGTACGAAAACTGAGACATATTTGAACACGTCTCCCGATCACATGGTTGATCATACTCTAGGTTCCACATGCATGTTTTAGCTGAAGGAAGAATACCTTAAACCTGGGTAGTTGAAACCCGTGGAATGGGTACCATGCAATATGACTTCAAAGGGTCTTCATTTGCTCACCGAACCTCTCCAATCCTATCACTGCTGCGTTTATGCCCCTGTACACATGCTTGATTCTCTTTCGGAGACATAGCAATCCATAGGTTTTAAGATACTTACTAGTCAGGTACATTCTTAGGCATTTAATATGCGGTGTTGAGTCCATTTCGTTGAGCAAGAGGTAGCTCTTGTCTATTCCATATTTGGCTTAAGGAACTTTATCTGTGCTCATTTCAATCTCTGGTTTTATGCAGCACCCCAACTCACCTTTACCCTTAAGAAAGCATAAGTTGGTTTTCTAAATTTGAGACCCTGTTCTGTTCTGTAATTCAGTTCCTGTGTAGCCAAGTTTACATTCCGTGTATTACTGATATCTTATGATGTTTCTTTTTCTGTGTGACTTATTTCAGTTAGAATCATCATACCTGAATCCACTCATTGTGCTGCTAAGGGCCTGATGACATAGATTTCATTGCTGAGTGATATTGCTTTGTAAGTAAATACCACAACTTCTTTATCCATTTTTCACTTTCTGCGATGTTGAACTTGTACTGTAAACGAGGTTCTTGTAAACAGAGGCGTCCCAAACTTTGGGGTGGCTGTGTCTTTTTGATTTTAATTTCCCTAAGCTATAGGACCATAAGTGGAAGTGCCCTAGGCTCTGTTGCTTTGTTTTTTAGATGTTTCAGGAAACACCATACACTTCTCCCGAGTGTCTGTTGGCAATTTACATCCCGCCCATCAGCATAACAAGGCTCCCAGTTCTCCATGGCCTGTCCTGCCTTTCTGGATTTTACACTTTTTTCAGATGGCCCTTTTGACCGGGGGGAAGTGAGACTTCATTGTAGTGCAGATTTCCTTTGCAAGCTTGCTTGGTTGGCCAAAAAGGGCGTATGCGTTTTTTCCTGAATATATTCAGGAAAAAACGCATACGCCCTTTTTGGCCAAGTGCATCATTGTGGACGTTCTGCCTCTTTTCCTATGCTTTCAATGCAATTCCAGTCTACCTCCTGAAATCGGTTTCCTGCAATTCTGCCCCGCTTTCAAGTCCTCTTGGCAGCCTTACTTCAGTATATTTTTGGACGATAGCTGTCATTTATAACTCTGTAGGTTTGTGAATTACAGTGCCCCTGAGCTCCTTTCTTCAACTCGCTTTCTTTTGAGCTGGCCGCAACACCGCAGGATGGCTTCAGGCCCTAATCTGGTTCCGGCACGGCACGCTGAGCCTTTGGTTAATTCCTCTTCCTGGTGGGAAATGAGAGTTAAATTTGCCCGTCCAGACACCTCCAGCTAGTCTCTCATTGGTTCTCGCTATTCCTGTTCATCTTCCGCAGAAATTGCAAACTGGGCCAAACAGGAGGTTAAAGGGACTGACTCTCCAAGTCGGGAGGGTGTTAGTAAAGCGTCTGGAATGTTGCACCCGAGTACCAGGGTACGAAAACTGAGACATATTTGAACACGTCTCCCGATCACATGGTTGATCATACTCTAGGTTCCACATGCATGTTTTAGCTGAAGGAAGAATACCTTAAACCTGGGTAGTTGAAACCCGTGGAATGGGTACCATGCAATATGACTTCAGAGGGTCTTCATTTGCTCACCGAACCTCTCCAATCCTATCACTGCTGCGTTTATGCCCCTGTACACATGCTTGATTCTCTTTCGGAGACATAGCAATCCATAGGTTTTAAGATACTTACTAGTCAGGTACATTCTTAGGCATTTAATATGCGGGGCTGAGTCCATTTCGTTGAGCAAGAGGTAGCTCTTGTCTATTCCATATTTGGCTTAAGGAACTTTATCTGTGCTCATTTCAATCTCTGGTTTTATGCAGCACCCCAACTCACCTTTACCCTTAAGAAAGCATAAGTTGGTTTTCTAAATTTGAGACCCTGTTCTGTTCTGTAATTCAGTTCCTGTGTAGCCAAGTTTACATTCCGTGTATTACTGATATCTTATGATGTTTCTTTTTCTGTGTGACTTATTTCAGTTAGAATCATCATACCTGAATCCACTCATTGTGCTGCTAAGGGCCTGATGACATAGATTTCATTGCTGAGTGATATTGCTTTGTAAGTAAATACCACAACTTCTTTATCCATTTTTCACTTTCTGCGATGTTGAACTTGTACTGTAAACGAGGTTCTTGTAAACAGAGGCGTCCCAAACTTTGGGGTGGCTGTGTCTTTTTGATTTTAATTTCCCTAAGCTATAGGACCATAAGTGGAAGTGCCCTAGGCTCTGTTGCTTTGTTTTTTAGATGTTTCAGGAAACACCATACACTTCTCCCGAGTGTCTGTTGGCAATTTACATCCCGCCCATCAGCATAACAAGGCTCCCAGTTCTCCATGACCTGTCCTGCCTTTCTGGATTTTACACTTTTTTCAGATGGCCCTTTTGACCGGGGGGAAGTGAGACTTCATTGTAGTGCAGATTTCCTTTGCAAGCTTGCTTGGTTGGCCAAAAAGGGCGTATGCGTTTTTTCCTGAATATATTCAGGAAAAAACGCATACGCCCTTTTTGGCCAAGTGCATCATTGTGGACGTTCTGCCTCTTTTCCTATGCTTTCAATGCAATTCCAGTCTACCTCCTGAAATCGGTTTCCTGCAATTCTGCCCCGCTTTCAAGTCCTCTTGGCAGCCTTACTTCAGTATATTTTTGGACGATAGCTGTCATTTATAACTCTGCAGGTTTGTGAATTACAGTGCCCCTGAGCTCCTTTCTTCAACTCGCTTTCTTTTGAGCTGGCCGCAACACCGCAGGATGGCTTCAGGCCCTAATCTGGTTCCGGCACGGCACGCTGAGCCTTTGGTTAATTCCTCTTCCTGGTGGGAAATGAGAGTTAAATTTGCCCATCCAGACACCTCCAGCTAGTCTCTCATTGGTTCTCGCTATTCCTGTTCATCTTCCGCAGAAATTGCAAACTGGGCCAAACAGGAGGTTAAAGGGACTGACTCTCCAAGTCGGGAGGGTGTTAGTAAAGCGTCTGGAATGTTGCACCCGAGTACCAGGGTACGAAAACTGAGACATATTTGAACACGTCTCCCGATCACATGGTTGATCATACTCTAGGTTCCACATGCATGTTTTAGCTGAAGGAAGAATACCTTAAACCTGGGTAGTTGAAACCCGTGGAATGGGTACCATGCAATATGACTTCAAAGGGTCTTCATTTGCTCACCGAACCTCTCCAATCCTATCACTGCTGTGTTTATGCCCCTGTACACATGCTTGATTCTCTTTCGGAGACATAGCAATCCATAGGTTTTAAGATACTTACTAGTCAGGTACATTCTTAGGCATTTAATATGCGGTGTTGAGTCCATTTCGTTGAGCAAGGAGTAGCTCTTGTCTATTCCATATTTGGCTTAAGGAACTTTATCTGTGCTCATTTCAATCTCTGGTTTTATGCAGCACCCCAACTCACCTTTCCCCTTAAGCAAGCATAAGTTGGTTTTCTAAATTTGAGACCCTGTTCTGTTCTGTAATTCAGTTCCTGTGTAGCCAAGTTTACATTCCGTGTATTACTGATATCTTATGATGTTTCTTTTTCTGTGTGACTTATTTCAGTTAGAATCATCATACCTGAATCCACTCATTGTGCTGCTAAGGGCCTGATGACATAGATTTCATTGCTGAGTGATATTGCTTTGTAAGTAAATACCACAACTTCTTTATCCATTTTTCACTTTCTGCGATGTTGAACTTGTACTGTAAACGAGGTTCTTGTAAACAGAGGCGTCCCAAACTTTGGGGTGGCTGTGTCTTTTTGATTTTAATTTCCCTAAGCTATAGGACCATAAGTGGAAGTGCCCTAGGCTCTGTTGCTTTGTTTTTTAGATGTTTCAGGAAACACCATACACTTCTCCCGAGTGTCTGTTGGCAATTTACATCCCGCCCATCAGCATAACAAGGCTCCCAGTTCTCCATGGCCTGTCCTGCCTTTCTGGATTTTACACTTTTTTCAGATGGCCCTTTTGACCGGGGGGAAGGGAGACTTCATTGTAGTGCAGATTTCCTTTGCAAGCTTGCTTGGTTGGCCAAAAAGGGCGTATGCGTTTTTTCCTGAATATATTCAGGAAAAAACGCATATGCCTTTTTGGCCAAGTGCATCATTGTGGACGTTCTGCCTCTTTTCCTATGCTTTCAATGCAATTCCAGTCTACCTCCTGAAATCAGGTTCCTGCAATTCTGCCCCGCTTTCAAGTCCTCTTGGCAGCCTTACTTCAGTATATTTTTGGACGATAGCTGTCATTTATAACTCTGCAGGTTTGTGAATTACAGTGCCCCTGAGCTCCTTTCTTCAACTCGCTTTCTCTTGAGCTGGCCGCAACACCGCAGGATGGCTTCAGGCCCTAATCTGGTTCCGGCACGGCACGCTGAGCCTTTGGTTAATTCCTCTTCCTGGTGGGAAATGAGAGTTAAATTTGCCCGTCCAGACACCTCCAGCTAGTCTCTCATTGGTTCTCGCTATTCCTGTTCATCTTCCGCAGAAATTGCAAACTGGGCCAAACAGGAGGTTAAAGGGACTGACTCTCCAAGTCGGGAGTGTGTTAGTAAAGCGTCTGGAATGTTGCACCCGAGTACCAGGGTACAAAAACTGAGACATATTTGAACACGTCTCCCGATCACATGGTTGATCATACTCTAGGTTCCACATGCATGTTTTAGCTGAAGGAAGAATACCTTAAACCTGGGTAGTTGAAACCCGTGGAATGGGTACCATGCAATATGACTTCAAAGGGTCTTCATTTGCTCACCGAACCTCTCCAATCCTATCACTGCTGTGTTTATGCCCCTGTACACATGCTTGATTCTCTTTCGGAGACATAGCAATCCATAGGTTTTAAGATACTTACTAGTCAGGTACATTCTTAGGCATTTAATATGCGGTGTTGAGTCCATTTCGTTGAGCAAGGAGTAGCTCTTGTCTATTCCATATTTGGCTTAAGGAACTTTATCTGTGCTCATTTCAATGTCTGGTTTTATGCAGCACCCCAACTCACCTTTCCCCTTAAGCAAGCATAAGTTGGTTTTCTAAATTTGAGACCCTGTTCTGTTCTGTAATTCAGTTCCTGTGTAGCCAAGTTTACATTCCGTGTATTACTGATATCTTATGATGTTTCTTTTTCTGTGTGACTTATTTCAGTTAGAATCATCATACCTGAATCCACTCATTGTGCTGCTAAGGGCCTGATGACATAGATTTCATTGCTGAGTGATATTGCTTTGTAAGTAAATACCACAACTTCTTTATCCATTTTTCACTTTCTGCGATGTTGAACTTGTACTGTAAACGAGGTTCTTGTAAACAGAGGCGTCCCAAACTTTGGGGTGGCTGTGTCTTTTTGATTTTAATTTCCCTAAGCTATAGGACCATAAGTGGAAGTGCCCTAGGCTCTGTTGCTTTGTTTTTTAGATGTTTCAGGAAACACCATACACTTCTCCCGAGTGTCTGTTGGCAATTTACATCCCGCCCATCAGCATAACAAGGCTCCCAGTTCTCCATGGCCTGTCCTGCCTTTCTGGATTTTACACTTTTTTCAGATGGCCCTTTTGACCGGGGGGAAGGGAGACTTCATTGTAGTGCAGATTTCCTTTGCAAGCTTGCTTGGTTGGCCAAAAAGGGCGTATGCGTTTTTTCCTGAATATATTCAGGAAAAAACGCATATGCCTTTTTGGCCAAGTGCATCATTGTGGACGTTCTGCCTCTTTTCCTATGCTTTCAATGCAATTCCAGTCTACCTCCTGAAATCAGGTTCCTGCAATTCTGCCCCGCTTTCAAGTCCTCTTGGCAGCCTTACTTCAGTATATTTTTGGACGATAGCTGTCATTTATAACTCTGCAGGTTTGTGAATTACAGTGCCCCTGAGCTCCTTTCTTCAACTCGCTTTCTCTTGAGCTGGCCGCAACACCGCAGGATGGCTTCAGGCCCTAATCTGGTTCCGGCACGGCACGCTGAGCCTTTGGTTAATTCCTCTTCCTGGTGGGAAATGAGAGTTAAATTTGCCCGTCCAGACACCTCCAGCTAGTCTCTCATTGGTTCTCGCTATTCCTGTTCATCTTCCGCAGAAATTGCAAACTGGGCCAAACAGGAGGTTAAAGGGACTGACTCTCCAAGTCGGGAGTGTGTTAGTAAAGCGTCTGGAATGTTGCACCCGAGTACCAGGGTACAAAAACTGAGACATATTTGAACACGTCTCCCGATCACATGGTTGATCATACTCTAGGTTCCACATGCATGTTTTAGCTGAAGGAAGAATACCTTAAACCTGGGTAGTTGAAACCCGTGGAATGGGTACCATGCAATATGACTTCAAAGGGTCTTCATTTGCTCACCGAACCTCTCCAATCCTATCACTGCTGCGTTTATGCCCCTGTACACATGCTTGATTCTCTTTCGGAGACATAGCAATCCATAGGTTTTAAGATACTTACTAGTCAGGTACATTCTTAGGCATTTAATATGCGGTGTTGAGTCCATTTCGTTGAGCAAGGAGTAGCTCTTGTCTATTCCATATTTGGCTTAAGGAACTTTATCTGTGCTCATTTCAATGTCTGGTTTTATGCAGCACCCCAACTCACCTTTCCCCTTAAGCAAGCATAAGTTGGTTTTCTAAATTTGAGACCCTGTTCTGTTCTGTAATTCAGTTCCTGTGTAGCCAAGTTTACATTCCGTGTATTACTGATATCTTATGATGTTTCTTTTTCTGTGTGACTTATTTCAGTTAGAATCATCATACCTGAATCCACTCATTGTGCTGCTAAGGGCCTGATGACATAGATTTCATTGCTGAGTGATATTGCTTTGTAAGTAAATACCACAACTTCTTTATCCATTTTTCACTTTCTGCGATGTTGAACTTGTACTGTAAACGAGGTTCTTGTAAACAGAGGCGTCCCAAACTTTGGGGTGGCTGTGTCTTTTTGATTTTAATTTCCCTAAGCTATAGGACCATAAGTGGAAGTGCCCTAGGCTCTGTTGCTTTGTTTTTTAGATGTTTCAGGAAACACCATACACTTCTCCCGAGTGTCTGTTGGCAATTTACATCCCGCCCATCAGCATAACAAGGCTCCCAGTTCTCCATGGCCTGTCCTGCCTTTCTGGATTTTACACTTTTTTCAGATGGCCCTTTTGACCGGGGGGAAGGGAGACTTCATTGTAGTGCAGATTTCCTTTGCAAGCTTGCTTGGTTGGCCAAAAAGGGCGTATGCGTTTTTTCCTGAATATATTCAGGAAAAAACGCATATGCCTTTTTGGCCAAGTGCATCATTGTGGACGTTCTGCCTCTTTTCCTATGCTTTCAATGCAATTCCAGTCTACCTCCTGAAATCAGGTTCCTGCAATTCTGCCACGCTTTCAAGTCCTCTTGGCAGCCTTACTTCAGTATATTTTTGGACGATAGCTGTCATTTATAACTCTGCAGGTTTGTGAATTACAGTGCCCCTGAGCTCCTTTCTTCAACTCGCTTTCTCTTGAGCTGGCCGCAACACCGCAGGATGGCTTCAGGCCCTAATCTGGTTCCGGCACGGCACGCTGAGCCTTTGGTTAATTCCTCTTCCTGGTGGGAAATGAGAGTTAAATTTGCCCGTCCAGACACCTCCAGCTAGTCTCTCATTGGTTCTCGCTATTCCTGTTCATCTTCCGCAGAAATTGCAAACTGGGCCAAACAGGAGGTTAAAGGGACTGACTCTCCAAGTCGGGAGTGTGTTAGTAAAGCGTCTGGAATGTTGCACCCGAGTACCAGGGTACAAAAACTGAGACATATTTGAACACGTCTCCCGATCACATGGTTGATCATACTCTAGGTTCCACATGCATGTTTTAGCTGAAGGAAGAATACCTTAAACCTGGGTAGTTGAAACCCGTGGAATGGGTACCATGCAATATGACTTCAAAGGGTCTTCATTTGCTCACCGAACCTCTCCAATCCTATCACTGCTGCGTTTATGCCCCTGTACACATGCTTGATTCTCTTTCGGAGACATAGCAATCCATAGGTTTTAAGATACTTACTAGTCAGGTACATTCTTAGGCATTTAATATGCGGTGTTGAGTCCATTTCGTTGAGCAAGGAGTAGCTCTTGTCTATTCCATATTTGGCTTAAGGAACTTTATCTGTGCTCATTTCAATGTCTGGTTTTATGCAGCACCCCAACTCACCTTTCCCCTTAAGCAAGCATAAGTTGGTTTTCTAAATTTGAGACCCTGTTCTGTTCTGTAATTCAGTTCCTGTGTAGCCAAGTTTACATTCCGTGTATTACTGATATCTTATGATGTTTCTTTTTCTGTGTGACTTATTTCAGTTAGAATCATCATACCTGAATCCACTCATTGTGCTGCTAAGGGCCTGATGACATAGATTTCATTGCTGAGTGATATTGCTTTGTAAGTAAATACCACAACTTCTTTATCCATTTTTCACTTTCTGCGATGTTGAACTTGTACTGTAAACGAGGTTCTTGTAAACAGAGGCGTCCCAAACTTTGGGGTGGCTGTGTCTTTTTGATTTTAATTTCCCTAAGCTATAGGACCATAAGTGGAAGTGCCCTAGGCTCTGTTGCTTTGTTTTTTAGATGTTTCAGGAAACACCATACACTTCTCCCGAGTGTCTGTTGGCAATTTACATCCCGCCCATCAGCATAACAAGGCTCCCAGTTCTCCATGGCCTGTCCTGCCTTTCTGGATTTTACACTTTTTTCAGATGGCCCTTTTGACCGGGGGGAAGGGAGACTTCATTGTAGTGCAGATTTCCTTTGCAAGCTTGCTTGGTTGGCCAAAAAGTGCATATGCGTTTTTTCCTGAATATATTCAGGAAAAAACGCATACGCACTTTTTGGCCAAGTGCATCATTGTGGACGTTCTGCCTCTTTTCCTATGCTTTCAATGCAATTCCAGTCTACCTCCTGAAATCGGTTTCCTGCAATTCTGCCCCGCTTTCAAGTCCTCTTGGCAGCCTTACTTCAGTATATTTTTGGACGATAGCTGTCATTTATAACTCTGCAGGTTTGTGAATTACAGTGCCCCTGAGCTCCTTTCTTCAACTCGCTTTCTTTTGAGCTGGCCGCAACACCGCAGGATGGCTTCAGGCCCTAATCTGGTTCCGGCACGGCACGCTGAGCCTTTGGTTAATTCCTCTTCCTGGTGGGAAATGAGAGTTAAATTTGCCCATCCAGACACCTCCAGCTAGTCTCTCATTGGTTCTCGCTATTCCTGTTCATCTTCCGCAGAAATTGCAAACTGGGCCAAACAGGAGGTTAAAGGGACTGACTCTCCAAGTCGGGAGGGTGTTAGTAAAGCGTCTGGAATGTTGCACCCGAGTACCAGGGTACGAAAACTGAGACATATTTGAACACGTCTCCCGATCACATGGTTGATCATACTCTAGGTTCCACATGCATGTTTTAGCTGAAGGAAGAATACCTTAAACCTGGGTAGTTGAAACCCGTGGAATGGGTACCATGCAATATGACTTCAAAGGGTCTTCATTTGCTCACCGAACCTCTCCAATCCTATCACTGCTGTGTTTATGCCCCTGTACACATGCTTGATTCTCTTTCGGAGACATAGCAATCCATAGGTTTTAAGATACTTACTAGTCAGGTACATTCTTAGGCATTTAATATGCGGTGTTGAGTCCATTTCGTTGAGCAAGGAGTAGCTCTTGTCTATTCCATATTTGGCTTAAGGAACTTTATCTGTGCTCATTTCAATGTCTGGTTTTATGCAGCACCCCAACTCACCTTTCCCCTTAAGCAAGCATAAGTTGGTTTTCTAAATTTGAGACCCTGTTCTGTTCTGTAATTCAGTTCCTGTGTAGCCAAGTTTACATTCCGTGTATTACTGATATCTTATGATGTTTCTTTTTCTGTGTGACTTATTTCAGTTAGAATCATCATACCTGAATCCACTCATTGTGCTGCTAAGGGCCTGATGACATAGATTTCATTGCTGAGTGATATTGCTTTGTAAGTAAATACCACAACTTCTTTATCCATTTTTCACTTTCTGCGATGTTGAACTTGTACTGTAAACGAGGTTCTTGTAAACAGAGGCGTCCCAAACTTTGGGGTGGCTGTGTCTTTTTGATTTTAATTTCCCTAAGCTATAGGACCATAAGTGGAAGTGCCCTAGGCTCTGTTGCTTTGTTTTTTAGATGTTTCAGGAAACACCATACACTTCTCCCGAGTGTCTGTTGGCAATTTACATCCCGCCCATCAGCATAACAAGGCTCCCAGTTCTCCATGGCCTGTCCTGCCTTTCTGGATTTTACACTTTTTTCAGATGGCCCTTTTGACCGGGGGGAAGGGAGACTTCATTGTAGTGCAGATTTCCTTTGCAAGCTTGCTTGGTTGGCCAAAAAGGGCGTATGCGTTTTTTCCTGAATATATTCAGGAAAAAACGCATATGCCTTTTTGGCCAAGTGCATCATTGTGGACGTTCTGCCTCTTTTCCTATGCTTTCAATGCAATTCCAGTCTACCTCCTGAAATCAGGTTCCTGCAATTCTGCCCCGCTTTCAAGTCCTCTTGGCAGCCTTACTTCAGTATATTTTTGGACGATAGCTGTCATTTATAACTCTGCAGGTTTGTGAATTACAGTGCCCCTGAGCTCCTTTCTTCAACTCGCTTTCTTTTGAGCTGGCCGCAACACCGCAGGATGGCTTCAGGCCCTAATCTGGTTCCGGCACGGCACGCTGAGCCTTTGGTTAATTCCTCTTCCTGGTGGGAAATGAGAGTTAAATTTGCCCGTCCAGACACCTCCAGCTAGTCTCTCATTGGTTCTCGCTATTCCTGTTCATCTTCCGCAGAAATTGCAAACTGGGCCAAACAGGAGGTTAAAGGGACTGACTCTCCAAGTCGGGAGGGTGTTAGTAAAGCGTCTGGAATGTTGCACCCGAGTACCAGGGTACGAAAACTGAGACATATTTGAACACGTCTCCCGATCACATGGTTGATCATACTCTAGGTTCCACATGCATGTTTTAGCTGAAGGAAGAATACCTTAAACCTGGGTAGTTGAAACCCGTGGAATGGGTACCATGCAATATGACTTCAAAGGGTCTTCATTTGCTCACCGAACCTCTCCAATCCTATCACTGCTGCGTTTATGCCCCTGTACACATGCTTGATTCTCTTTCGGAGACATAGCAATCCATAGGTTTTAAGATACTTACTAGTCAGGTACATTCTTAGGCATTTAATATGCGGTGTTGAGTCCATTTCGTTGAGCAAGAGGTAGCTCTTGTCTATTCCATATTTGGCTTAAGGAACTTTATCTGTGCTCATTTCAATCTCTGGTTTTATGCAGCACCCCAACTCACCTTTACCCTTAAGAAAGCATAAGTTGGTTTTCTAAATTTGAGACCCTGTTCTGTTCTGTAATTCAGTTCCTGTGTAGCCAAGTTTACATTCCGTGTATTACTGATATCTTATGATGTTTCTTTTTCTGTGTGACTTATTTCAGTTAGAATCATCATACCTGAATCCACTCATTGTGCTGCTAAGGGCCTGATGACATAGATTTCATTGCTGAGTGATATTGCTTTGTAAGTAAATACCACAACTTCTTTATCCATTTTTCACTTTCTGCGATGTTGAACTTGTACTGTAAACGAGGTTCTTGTAAACAGAGGCGTCCCAAACTTTGGGGTGGCTGTGTCTTTTTGATTTTAATTTCCCTAAGCTATAGGACCATAAGTGGAAGTGCCCTAGGCTCTGTTGCTTTGTTTTTTAGATGTTTCAGGAAACACCATACACTTCTCCCGAGTGTCTGTTGGCAATTTACATCCCGCCCATCAGCATAACAAGGCTCCCAGTTCTCCATGGCCTGTCCTGCCTTTCTGGATTTTACACTTTTTTCAGATGGCCCTTTTGACCGGGGGGAAGTGAGACTTCATTGTAGTGCAGATTTCCTTTGCAAGCTTGCTTGGTTGGCCAAAAAGGGCGTATGCGTTTTTTCCTGAATATATTCAGGAAAAAACGCATACGCCCTTTTTGGCCAAGTGCATCATTGTGGACGTTCTGCCTCTTTTCCTATGCTTTCAATGCAATTCCAGTCTACCTCCTGAAATCGGTTTCCTGCAATTCTGCCCCGCTTTCAAGTCCTCTTGGCAGCCTTACTTCAGTATATTTTTGGACGATAGCTGTCATTTATAACTCTGTAGGTTTGTGAATTACAGTGCCCCTGAGCTCCTTTCTTCAACTCGCTTTCTTTTGAGCTGGCCGCAACACCGCAGGATGGCTTCAGGCCCTAATCTGGTTCCGGCACGGCACGCTGAGCCTTTGGTTAATTCCTCTTCCTGGTGGGAAATGAGAGTTAAATTTGCCCGTCCAGACACCTCCAGCTAGTCTCTCATTGGTTCTCGCTATTCCTGTTCATCTTCCGCAGAAATTGCAAACTGGGCCAAACAGGAGGTTAAAGGGACTGACTCTCCAAGTCGGGAGGGTGTTAGTAAAGCGTCTGGAATGTTGCACCCGAGTACCAGGGTACGAAAACTGAGACATATTTGAACACGTCTCCCGATCACATGGTTGATCATACTCTAGGTTCCACATGCATGTTTTAGCTGAAGGAAGAATACCTTAAACCTGGGTAGTTGAAACCCGTGGAATGGGTACCATGCAATATGACTTCAGAGGGTCTTCATTTGCTCACCGAACCTCTCCAATCCTATCACTGCTGCGTTTATGCCCCTGTACACATGCTTGATTCTCTTTCGGAGACATAGCAATCCATAGGTTTTAAGATACTTACTAGTCAGGTACATTCTTAGGCATTTAATATGCGGGGTTGAGTCCATTTCGTTGAGCAAGAGGTAGCTCTTGTCTATTCCATATTTGGCTTAAGGAAATTTATCTGTGCTCATTTCAATCTCTGGTTTTATGCAGCACCCCAACTCACCTTTACCCTTAAGAAAGCATAAGTTGGTTTTCTAAATTTGAGACCCTGTTCTGTTCTGTAATTCAGTTCCTGTGTAGCCAAGTTTACATTCCGTGTATTACTGATATCTTATGATGTTTCTTTTTCTGTGTGACTTATTTCAGTTAGAATCATCATACCTGAATCCACTCATTGTGCTGCTAAGGGCCTGATGACATAGATTTCATTGCTGAGTGATATTGCTTTGTAAGTAAATACCACAACTTCTTTATCCATTTTTCACTTTCTGCGATGTTGAACTTGTACTGTAAACGAGGTTCTTGTAAACAGAGGCGTCCCAAACTTTGGGGTGGCTGTGTCTTTTTGATTTTAATTTCCCTAAGCTATAGGACCATAAGTGGAAGTGCCCTAGGCTCTGTTGCTTTGTTTTTTAGATGTTTCAGGAAACACCATACACTTCTCCCGAGTGTCTGTTGGCAATTTACATCCCGCCCATCAGCATAACAAGGCTCCCAGTTCTCCATGGCCTGTCCTGCCTTTCTGGATTTTACACTTTTTTCAGATGGCCCTTTTGACCGGGGGGAAGTGAGACTTCATTGTAGTGCAGATTTCCTTTGCAAGCTTGCTTGGTTGGCCAAAAAGGGCGTATGCGTTTTTTCCTGAATATATTCAGGAAAAAACGCATACGCCCTTTTTGGCCAAGTGCATCATTGTGGACGTTCTGCCTCTTTTCCTATGCTTTCAATGCAATTCCAGTCTACCTCCTGAAATCGGTTTCCTGCAATTCTGCCCCGCTTTCAAGTCCTCTTGGCAGCCTTACTTCAGTATATTTTTGGACGATAGCTGTCATTTATAACTCTGCAGGTTTGTGAATTACAGTGCCCCTGAGCTCCTTTCTTCAACTCGCTTTCTTTTGAGCTGGCCGCAACACCGCAGGATGGCTTCAGGCCCTAATCTGGTTCCGGCACGGCACGCTGAGCCTTTGGTTAATTCCTCTTCCTGGTGGGAAATGAGAGTTAAATTTGCCCATCCAGACACCTCCAGCTAGTCTCTCATTGGTTCTCGCTATTCCTGTTCATCTTCCGCAGAAATTGCAAACTGGGCCAAACAGGAGGTTAAAGGGACTGACTCTCCAAGTCGGGAGGGTGTTAGTAAAGCGTCTGGAATGTTGCACCCGAGTACCAGGGTACGAAAACTGAGACATATTTGAACACGTCTCCCGATCACATGGTTGATCATACTCTAGGTTCCACATGCATGTTTTAGCTGAAGGAAGAATACCTTAAACCTGGGTAGTTGAAACCCGTGGAATGGGTACCATGCAATATGACTTCAAAGGGTCTTCATTTGCTCACCGAACCTCTCCAATCCTATCACTGCTGTGTTTATGCCCCTGTACACATGCTTGATTCTCTTTCGGAGACATAGCAATCCATAGGTTTTAAGATACTTACTAGTCAGGTACATTCTTAGGCATTTAATATGCGGTGTTGAGTCCATTTCGTTGAGCAAGGAGTAGCTCTTGTCTATTCCATATTTGGCTTAAGGAACTTTATCTGTGCTCATTTCAATCTCTGGTTTTATGCAGCACCCCAACTCACCTTTCCCCTTAAGCAAGCATAAGTTGGTTTTCTAAATTTGAGACCCTGTTCTGTTCTGTAATTCAGTTCCTGTGTAGCCAAGTTTACATTCCGTGTATTACTGATATCTTATGATGTTTCTTTTTCTGTGTGACTTATTTCAGTTAGAATCATCATACCTGAATCCACTCATTGTGCTGCTAAGGGCCTGATGACATAGATTTCATTGCTGAGTGATATTGCTTTGTAAGTAAATACCACAACTTCTTTATCCATTTTTCACTTTCTGCGATGTTGAACTTGTACTGTAAACGAGGTTCTTGTAAACAGAGGCGTCCCAAACTTTGGGGTGGCTGTGTCTTTTTGATTTTAATTTCCCTAAGCTATAGGACCATAAGTGGAAGTGCCCTAGGCTCTGTTGCTTTGTTTTTTAGATGTTTCAGGAAACACCATACACTTCTCCCGAGTGTCTGTTGGCAATTTACATCCCGCCCATCAGCATAACAAGGCTCCCAGTTCTCCATGGCCTGTCCTGCCTTTCTGGATTTTACACTTTTTTCAGATGGCCCTTTTGACCGGGGGGAAGGGAGACTTCATTGTAGTGCAGATTTCCTTTGCAAGCTTGCTTGGTTGGCCAAAAAGGGCGTATGCGTTTTTTCCTGAATATATTCAGGAAAAAACGCATATGCCTTTTTGGCCAAGTGCATCATTGTGGACGTTCTGCCTCTTTTCCTATGCTTTCAATGCAATTCCAGTCTACCTCCTGAAATCAGGTTCCTGCAATTCTGCCCCGCTTTCAAGTCCTCTTGGCAGCCTTACTTCAGTATATTTTTGGACGATAGCTGTCATTTATAACTCTGCAGGTTTGTGAATTACAGTGCCCCTGAGCTCCTTTCTTCAACTCGCTTTCTCTTGAGCTGGCCGCAACACCGCAGGATGGCTTCAGGTCCTAATCTGGTTCCGGCACGGCACGCTGAGCCTTTGGTTAATTCCTCTTCCTGGTGGGAAATGAGAGTTAAATTTGCCCGTCCAGACACCTCCAGCTAGTCTCTCATTGGTTCTCGCTATTCCTGTTCATCTTCCGCAGAAATTGCAAACTGGGCCAAACAGGAGGTTAAAGGGACTGACTCTCCAAGTCGGGAGTGTGTTAGTAAAGCGTCTGGAATGTTGCACCCGAGTACCAGGGTACAAAAACTGAGACATATTTGAACACGTCTCCCGATCACATGGTTGATCATACTCTAGGTTCCACATGCATGTTTTAGCTGAAGGAAGAATACCTTAAACCTGGGTAGTTGAAACCCGTGGAATGGGTACCATGCAATATGACTTCAAAGGGTCTTCATTTGCTCACCGAACCTCTCCAATCCTATCACTGCTGCGTTTATGCCCCTGTACACATGCTTGATTCTCTTTCGGAGACATAGCAATCCATAGGTTTTAAGATACTTACTAGTCAGGTACATTCTTAGGCATTTAATATGCGGTGTTGAGTCCATTTCGTTGAGCAAGGAGTAGCTCTTGTCTATTCCATATTTGGCTTAAGGAACTTTATCTGTGCTCATTTCAATGTCTGGTTTTATGCAGCACCCCAACTCACCTTTCCCCTTAAGCAAGCATAAGTTGGTTTTCTAAATTTGAGACCCTGTTCTGTTCTGTAATTCAGTTCCTGTGTAGCCAAGTTTACATTCCGTGTATTACTGATATCTTATGATGTTTCTTTTTCTGTGTGACTTATTTCAGTTAGAATCATCATACCTGAATCCACTCATTGTGCTGCTAAGGGCCTGATGACATAGATTTCATTGCTGAGTGATATTGCTTTGTAAGTAAATACCACAACTTCTTTATCCATTTTTCACTTTCTGCGATGTTGAACTTGTACTGTAAACGAGGTTCTTGTAAACAGAGGCGTCCCAAACTTTGGGGTGGCTGTGTCTTTTTGATTTTAATTTCCCTAAGCTATAGGACCATAAGTGGAAGTGCCCTAGGCTCTGTTGCTTTGTTTTTTAGATGTTTCAGGAAACACCATACACTTCTCCCGAGTGTCTGTTGGCAATTTACATCCCGCCCATCAGCATAACAAGGCTCCCAGTTCTCCATGGCCTGTCCTGCCTTTCTGGATTTTACACTTTTTTCAGATGGCCCTTTTGACCGGGGGGAAGGGAGACTTCATTGTAGTGCAGATTTCCTTTGCAAGCTTGCTTGGTTGGCCAAAAAGTGCATATGCGTTTTTTCCTGAATATATTCAGGAAAAAACGCATACGCACTTTTTGGCCAAGTGCATCATTGTGGACGTTCTGCCTCTTTTCCTATGCTTTCAATGCAATTCCAGTCTACCTCCTGAAATCGGTTTCCTGCAATTCTGCCCCGCTTTCAAGTCCTCTTGGCAGCCTTACTTCAGTATATTTTTGGACGATAGCTGTCATTTATAACTCTGCAGGTTTGTGAATTACAGTGCCCCTGAGCTCCTTTCTTCAACTCGCTTTCTTTTGAGCTGGCCGCAACACCGCAGGATGGCTTCAGGCCCTAATCTGGTTCCGGCACGGCACGCTGAGCCTTTGGTTAATTCCTCTTCCTGGTGGGAAATGAGAGTTAAATTTGCCCATCCAGACACCTCCAGCTAGTCTCTCATTGGTTCTCGCTATTCCTGTTCATCTTCCGCAGAAATTGCAAACTGGGCCAAACAGGAGGTTAAAGGGACTGACTCTCCAAGTCGGGAGGGTGTTAGTAAAGCGTCTGGAATGTTGCACCCGAGTACCAGGGTACGAAAACTGAGACATATTTGAACACGTCTCCCGATCACATGGTTGATCATACTCTAGGTTCCACATGCATGTTTTAGCTGAAGGAAGAATACCTTAAACCTGGGTAGTTGAAACCCGTGGAATGGGTACCATGCAATATGACTTCAAAGGGTCTTCATTTGCTCACCGAACCTCTCCAATCCTATCACTGCTGTGTTTATGCCCCTGTACACATGCTTGATTCTCTTTCGGAGACATAGCAATCCATAGGTTTTAAGATACTTACTAGTCAGGTACATTCTTAGGCATTTAATATGCGGTGTTGAGTCCATTTCGTTGAGCAAGGAGTAGCTCTTGTCTATTCCATATTTGGCTTAAGGAACTTTATCTGTGCTCATTTCAATCTCTGGTTTTATGCAGCACCCCAACTCACCTTTCCCCTTAAGCAAGCATAAGTTGGTTTTCTAAATTTGAGACCCTGTTCTGTTCTGTAATTCAGTTCCTGTGTAGCCAAGTTTACATTCCGTGTATTACTGATATCTTATGATGTTTCTTTTTCTGTGTGACTTATTTCAGTTAGAATCATCATACCTGAATCCACTCATTGTGCTGCTAAGGGCCTGATGACATAGATTTCATTGCTGAGTGATATTGCTTTGTAAGTAAATACCACAACTTCTTTATCCATTTTTCACTTTCTGCGATGTTGAACTTGTACTGTAAACGAGGTTCTTGTAAACAGAGGCGTCCCAAACTTTGGGGTGGCTGTGTCTTTTTGATTTTAATTTCCCTAAGCTATAGGACCATAAGTGGAAGTGCCCTAGGCTCTGTTGCTTTGTTTTTTAGATGTTTCAGGAAACACCATACACTTCTCCCGAGTGTCTGTTGGCAATTTACATCCCGCCCATCAGCATAACAAGGCTCCCAGTTCTCCATGGCCTGTCCTGCCTTTCTGGATTTTACACTTTTTTCAGATGGCCCTTTTGACCGGGGGGAAGGGAGACTTCATTGTAGTGCAGATTTCCTTTGCAAGCTTGCTTGGTTGGCCAAAAAGGGCGTATGCGTTTTTTCCTGAATATATTCAGGAAAAAACGCATATGCCTTTTTGGCCAAGTGCATCATTGTGGACGTTCTGCCTCTTTTCCTATGCTTTCAATGCAATTCCAGTCTACCTCCTGAAATCAGGTTCCTGCAATTCTGCCCCGCTTTCAAGTCCTCTTGGCAGCCTTACTTCAGTATATTTTTGGACGATAGCTGTCATTTATAACTCTGCAGGTTTGTGAATTACAGTGCCCCTGAGCTCCTTTCTTCAACTCGCTTTCTCTTGAGCTGGCCGCAACACCGCAGGATGGCTTCAGGCCCTAATCTGGTTCCGGCACGGCACGCTGAGCCTTTGGTTAATTCCTCTTCCTGGTGGGAAATGAGAGTTAAATTTGCCCGTCCAGACACCTCCAGCTAGTCTCTCATTGGTTCTCGCTATTCCTGTTCATCTTCCGCAGAAATTGCAAACTGGACCAAACAGGAGGTTAAAGGGACTGACTCTCCAAGTCGGGAGTGTGTTAGTAAAGCGTCTGGAATGTTGCACCCGAGTACCAGGGTACAAAAACTGAGACATATTTGAACACGTCTCCCGATCACATGGTTGATCATACTCTAGGTTCCACATGCATGTTTTAGCTGAAGGAAGAATACCTTAAACCTGGGTAGTTGAAACCCGTGGAATGGGTACCATGCAATATGACTTCAAAGGGTCTTCATTTGCTCACCGAACCTCTCCAATCCTATCACTGCTGCGTTTATGCCCCTGTACACATGCTTGATTCTCTTTCGGAGACATAGCAATCCATAGGTTTTAAGATACTTACTAGTCAGGTACATTCTTAGGCATTTAATATGCGGTGTTGAGTCCATTTCGTTGAGCAAGGAGTAGCTCTTGTCTATTCCATATTTGGCTTAAGGAACTTTATCTGTGCTCATTTCAATGTCTGGTTTTATGCAGCACCCCAACTCACCTTTCCCCTTAAGCAAGCATAAGTTGGTTTTCTAAATTTGAGACCCTGTTCTGTTCTGTAATTCAGTTCCTGTGTAGCCAAGTTTACATTCCGTGTATTACTGATATCTTATGATGTTTCTTTTTCTGTGTGACTTATTTCAGTTAGAATCATCATACCTGAATCCACTCATTGTGCTGCTAAGGGCCTGATGACATAGATTTCATTGCTGAGTGATATTGCTTTGTAAGTAAATACCACAACTTCTTTATCCATTTTTCACTTTCTGCGATGTTGAACTTGTACTGTAAACGAGGTTCTTGTAAACAGAGGCGTCCCAAACTTTGGGGTGGCTGTGTCTTTTTGATTTTAATTTCCCTAAGCTATAGGACCATAAGTGGAAGTGCCCTAGGCTCTGTTGCTTTGTTTTTTAGATGTTTCAGGAAACACCATACACTTCTCCCGAGTGTCTGTTGGCAATTTACATCCCGCCCATCAGCATAACAAGGCTCCCAGTTCTCCATGGCCTGTCCTGCCTTTCTGGATTTTACACTTTTTTCAGATGGCCCTTTTGACCGGGGGGAAGGGAGACTTCATTGTAGTGCAGATTTCCTTTGCAAGCTTGCTTGGTTGGCCAAAAAGTGCATATGCGTTTTTTCCTGAATATATTCAGGAAAAAACGCATACGCACTTTTTGGCCAAGTGCATCATTGTGGACGTTCTGCCTCTTTTCCTATGCTTTCAATGCAATTCCAGTCTACCTCCTGAAATCGGTTTCCTGCAATTCTGCCCCGCTTTCAAGTCCTCTTGGCAGCCTTACTTCAGTATATTTTTGGACGATAGTTGTCATTTATAACTCTGCAGGTTTGTGAATTACAGTGCCCCTGAGCTCCTTTCTTCAACTCGCTTTCTTTTGAGCTGGCCGCAACACCGCAGGATGGCTTCAGGCCCTAATCTGGTTCCGGCACGGCACGCTGAGCCTTTGGTTAATTCCTCTTCCTGGTGGGAAATGAGAGTTAAATTTGCCCATCCAGACACCTCCAGCTAGTCTCTCATTGGTTCTCGCTATTCCTGTTCATCTTCCGCAGAAATTGCAAACTGGGCCAAACAGGAGGTTAAAGGGACTGACTCTCCAAGTCGGGAGGGTGTTAGTAAAGCGTCTGGAATGTTGCACCCGAGTACCAGGGTACGAAAACTGAGACATATTTGAACACGTCTCCCGATCACATGGTTGATCATACTCTAGGTTCCACATGCATGTTTTAGCTGAAGGAAGAATACCTTAAACCTGGGTAGTTGAAACCCGTGGAATGGGTACCATGCAATATGACTTCAAAGGGTCTTCATTTGCTCACCGAACCTCTCCAATCCTATCACTGCTGTGTTTATGCCCCTGTACACATGCTTGATTCTCTTTCGGAGACATAGCAATCCATAGGTTTTAAGATACTTACTAGTCAGGTACATTCTTAGGCATTTAATATGCGGTGTTGAGTCCATTTCGTTGAGCAAGGAGTAGCTCTTGTCTATTCCATATTTGGCTTAAGGAACTTTATCTGTGCTCATTTCAATCTCTGGTTTTATGCAGCACCCCAACTCACCTTTCCCCTTAAGCAAGCATAAGTTGGTTTTCTAAATTTGAGACCCTGTTCTGTTCTGTAATTCAGTTCCTGTGTAGCCAAGTTTACATTCCGTGTATTACTGATATCTTATGATGTTTCTTTTTCTGTGTGACTTATTTCAGTTAGAATCATCATACCTGAATCCACTCATTGTGCTGCTAAGGGCCTGATGACATAGATTTCATTGCTGAGTGATATTGCTTTGTAAGTAAATACCACAACTTCTTTATCCATTTTTCACTTTCTGCGATGTTGAACTTGTACTGTAAACGAGGTTCTTGTAAACAGAGGCGTCCCAAACTTTGGGGTGGCTGTGTCTTTTTGATTTTAATTTCCCTAAGCTATAGGACCATAAGTGGAAGTGCCCTAGGCTCTGTTGCTTTGTTTTTTAGATGTTTCAGGAAACACCATACACTTCTCCCGAGTGTCTGTTGGCAATTTACATCCCGCCCATCAGCATAACAAGGCTCCCAGTTCTCCATGGCCTGTCCTGCCTTTCTGGATTTTACACTTTTTTCAGATGGCCCTTTTGACCGGGGGGAAGGGAGACTTCATTGTAGTGCAGATTTCCTTTGCAAGCTTGCTTGGTTGGCCAAAAAGGGCGTATGCGTTTTTTCCTGAATATATTCAGGAAAAAACGCATATGCCTTTTTGGCCAAGTGCATCATTGTGGACGTTCTGCCTCTTTTCCTATGCTTTCAATGCAATTCCAGTCTACCTCCTGAAATCAGGTTCCTGCAATTCTGCCCCGCTTTCAAGTCCTCTTGGCAGCCTTACTTCAGTATATTTTTGGACGATAGCTGTCATTTATAACTCTGCAGGTTTGTGAATTACAGTGCCCCTGAGCTCCTTTCTTCAACTCGCTTTCTTTTGAGCTGGCCGCAACACCGCAGGATGGCTTCAGGCCCTAATCTGGTTCCGGCACGGCACGCTGAGCCTTTGGTTAATTCCTCTTCCTGGTGGGAAATGAGAGTTAAATTTGCCCGTCCAGACACCTCCAGCTAGTCTCTCATTGGTTCTCGCTATTCCTGTTCATCTTCCGCAGAAATTGCAAACTGGGCCAAACAGGAGGTTAAAGGGACTGACTCTCCAAGTCGGGAGGGTGTTAGTAAAGCGTCTGGAATGTTGCACCCGAGTACCAGGGTACGAAAACTGAGACATATTTGAACACGTCTCCCGATCACATGGTTGATCATACTCTAGGTTCCACATGCATGTTTTAGCTGAAGGAAGAATACCTTAAACCTGGGTAGTTGAAACCCGTGGAATGGGTACCATGCAATATGACTTCAAAGGGTCTTCATTTGCTCACCGAACCTCTCCAATCCTATCACTGCTGTGTTTATGCCCCTGTACACATGCTTGATTCTCTTTCGGAGACATAGCAATCCATAGGTTTTAAGATACTTACTAGTCAGGTACATTCTTAGGCATTTAATATGCGGTGTTGAGTCCATTTCGTTGAGCAAGGAGTAGCTCTTGTCTATTCCATATTTGGCTTAAGGAACTTTATCTGTGCTCATTTCAATGTCTGGTTTTATGCAGCACCCCAACTCACCTTTCCCCTTAAGCAAGCATAAGTTGGTTTTCTAAATTTGAGACCCTGTTCTGTTCTGTAATTCAGTTCCTGTGTAGCCAAGTTTACATTCCGTGTATTACTGATATCTTATGATGTTTCTTTTTCTGTGTGACTTATTTCAGTTAGAATCATCATACCTGAATCCACTCATTGTGCTGCTAAGGGCCTGATGACATAGATTTCATTGCTGAGTGATATTGCTTTGTAAGTAAATACCACAACTTCTTTATCCATTTTTCACTTTCTGCGATGTTGAACTTGTACTGTAAACGAGGTTCTTGTAAACAGAGGCGTCCCAAACTTTGGGGTGGCTGTGTCTTTTTGATTTTAATTTCCCTAAGCTATAGGACCATAAGTGGAAGTGCCCTAGGCTCTGTTGCTTTGTTTTTTAGATGTTTCAGGAAACACCATACACTTCTCCCGAGTGTCTGTTGGCAATTTACATCCCGCCCATCAGCATAACAAGGCTCCCAGTTCTCCATGGCCTGTCCTGCCTTTCTGGATTTTACACTTTTTTCAGATGGCCCTTTTGACCGGGGGGAAGGGAGACTTCATTGTAGTGCAGATTTCCTTTGCAAGCTTGCTTGGTTGGCCAAAAAGGGCGTATGCGTTTTTTCCTGAATATATTCAGGAAAAAACGCATATGCCTTTTTGGCCAAGTGCATCATTGTGGACGTTCTGCCTCTTTTCCTATGCTTTCAATGCAATTCCAGTCTACCTCCTGAAATCAGGTTCCTGCAATTCTGCCCCGCTTTCAAGTCCTCTTGGCAGCCTTACTTCAGTATATTTTTGGACGATAGCTGTCATTTATAACTCTGCAGGTTTGTGAATTACAGTGCCCCTGAGCTCCTTTCTTCAACTCGCTTTCTCTTGAGCTGGCCGCAACACCGCAGGATGGCTTCAGGCCCTAATCTGGTTCCGGCACGGCACGCTGAGCCTTTGGTTAATTCCTCTTCCTGGTGGGAAATGAGAGTTAAATTTGCCCGTCCAGACACCTCCAGCTAGTCTCTCATTGGTTCTCGCTATTCCTGTTCATCTTCCGCAGAAATTGCAAACTGGGCCAAACAGGAGGTTAAAGGGACTGACTCTCCAAGTCGGGAGTGTGTTAGTAAAGCGTCTGGAATGTTGCACCCGAGTACCAGGGTACAAAAACTGAGACATATTTGAACACGTCTCCCGATCACATGGTTGATCATACTCTAGGTTCCACATGCATGTTTTAGCTGAAGGAAGAATACCTTAAACCTGGGTAGTTGAAACCCGTGGAATGGGTACCATGCAATATGACTTCAAAGGGTCTTCATTTGCTCACCGAACCTCTCCAATCCTATCACTGCTGCGTTTATGCCCCTGTACACATGCTTGATTCTCTTTCGGAGACATAGCAATCCATAGGTTTTAAGATACTTACTAGTCAGGTACATTCTTAGGCATTTAATATGCGGTGTTGAGTCCATTTCGTTGAGCAAGGAGTAGCTCTTGTCTATTCCATATTTGGCTTAAGGAACTTTATCTGTGCTCATTTCAATGTCTGGTTTTATGCAGCACCCCAACTCACCTTTCCCCTTAAGCAAGCATAAGTTGGTTTTCTAAATTTGAGACCCTGTTCTGTTCTGTAATTCAGTTCCTGTGTAGCCAAGTTTACATTCCGTGTATTACTGATATCTTATGATGTTTCTTTTTCTGTGTGACTTATTTCAGTTAGAATCATCATACCTGAATCCACTCATTGTGCTGCTAAGGGCCTGATGACATAGATTTCATTGCTGAGTGATATTGCTTTGTAAGTAAATACCACAACTTCTTTATCCATTTTTCACTTTCTGCGATGTTGAACTTGTACTGTAAACGAGGTTCTTGTAAACAGAGGCGTCCCAAACTTTGGGGTGGCTGTGTCTTTTTGATTTTAATTTCCCTAAGCTATAGGACCATAAGTGGAAGTGCCCTAGGCTCTGTTGCTTTGTTTTTTAGATGTTTCAGGAAACACCATACACTTCTCCCGAGTGTCTGTTGGCAATTTACATCCCGCCCATCAGCATAACAAGGCTCCCAGTTCTCCATGGCCTGTCCTGCCTTTCTGGATTTTACACTTTTTTCAGATGGCCCTTTTGACCGGGGGGAAGGGAGACTTCATTGTAGTGCAGATTTCCTTTGCAAGCTTGCTTGGTTGGCCAAAAAGGGCGTATGCGTTTTTTCCTGAATATATTCAGGAAAAAACGCATATGCCTTTTTGGCCAAGTGCATCATTGTGGACGTTCTGCCTCTTTTCCTATGCTTTCAAAGCAATTCCAGTCTACCTCCTGAAATCAGGTTCCTGCAATTCTGCCCCGCTTTCAAGTCCTCTTGGCAGCCTTACTTCAGTATATTTTTGGACGATAGCTGTCATTTATAACTCTGCAGGTTTGTGAATTACAGTGCCCCTGAGCTCCTTTCTTCAACTCGCTTTCTCTTGAGCTGGCCGCAACACCGCAGGATGGCTTCAGGCCCTAATCTGGTTCCGGCACGGCACGCTGAGCCTTTGGTTAATTCCTCTTCCTGGTGGGAAATGAGAGTTAAATTTGCCCGTCCAGACACCTCCAGCTAGTCTCTCATTGGTTCTCGCTATTCCTGTTCATCTTCCGCAGAAATTGCAAACTGGGCCAAACAGGAGGTTAAAGGGACTGACTCTCCAAGTCGGGAGTGTGTTAGTAAAGCGTCTGGAATGTTGCACCCGAGTACCAGGGTACAAAAACTGAGACATATTTGAACACGTCTCCCGATCACATGGTTGATCATACTCTAGGTTCCACATGCATGTTTTAGCTGAAGGAAGAATACCTTAAACCTGGGTAGTTGAAACCCGTGGAATGGGTACCATGCAATATGACTTCAAAGGGTCTTCATTTGCTCACCGAACCTCTCCAATCCTATCACTGCTGCGTTTATGCCCCTGTACACATGCTTGATTCTCTTTCGGAGACATAGCAATCCATAGGTTTTAAGATACTTACTAGTCAGGTACATTCTTAGGCATTTAATATGCGGTGTTGAGTCCATTTCGTTGAGCAAGGAGTAGCTCTTGTCTATTCCATATTTGGCTTAAGGAACTTTATCTGTGCTCATTTCAATGTCTGGTTTTATGCAGCACCCCAACTCACCTTTCCCCTTAAGCAAGCATAAGTTGGTTTTCTAAATTTGAGACCCTGTTCTGTTCTGTAATTCAGTTCCTGTGTAGCCAAGTTTACATTCCGTGTATTACTGATATCTTATGATGTTTCTTTTTCTGTGTGACTTATTTCAGTTAGAATCATCATACCTGAATCCACTCATTGTGCTGCTAAGGGCCTGATGACATAGATTTCATTGCTGAGTGATATTGCTTTGTAAGTAAATACCACAACTTCTTTATCCATTTTTCACTTTCTGCGATGTTGAACTTGTACTGTAAACGAGGTTCTTGTAAACAGAGGCGTCCCAAACTTTGGGGTGGCTGTGTCTTTTTGATTTTAATTTCCCTAAGCTATAGGACCATAAGTGGAAGTGCCCTAGGCTCTGTTGCTTTGTTTTTTAGATGTTTCAGGAAACACCATACACTTCTCCCGAGTGTCTGTTGGCAATTTACATCCCGCCCATCAGCATAACAAGGCTCCCAGTTCTCCATGGCCTGTCCTGCCTTTCTGGATTTTACACTTTTTTCAGATGGCCCTTTTGACCGGGGGGAAGGGAGACTTCATTGTAGTGCAGATTTCCTTTGCAAGCTTGCTTGGTTGGCCAAAAAGTGCATATGCGTTTTTTCCTGAATATATTCAGGAAAAAACGCATACGCACTTTTTGGCCAAGTGCATCATTGTGGACGTTCTGCCTCTTTTCCTATGCTTTCAATGCAATTCCAGTCTACCTCCTGAAATCGGTTTCCTGCAATTCTGCCCCGCTTTCAAGTCCTCTTGGCAGCCTTACTTCAGTATATTTTTGGACGATAGTTGTCATTTATAACTCTGCAGGTTTGTGAATTACAGTGCCCCTGAGCTCCTTTCTTCAACTCGCTTTCTTTTGAGCTGGCCGCAACACCGCAGGATGGCTTCAGGCCCTAATCTGGTTCCGGCACGGCACGCTGAGCCTTTGGTTAATTCCTCTTCCTGGTGGGAAATGAGAGTTAAATTTGCCCATCCAGACACCTCCAGCTAGTCTCTCATTGGTTCTCGCTATTCCTGTTCATCTTCCGCAGAAATTGCAAACTGGGCCAAACAGGAGGTTAAAGGGACTGACTCTCCAAGTCGGGAGGGTGTTAGTAAAGCGTCTGGAATGTTGCACCCGAGTACCAGGGTACGAAAACTGAGACATATTTGAACACGTCTCCCGATCACATGGTTGATCATACTCTAGGTTCCACATGCATGTTTTAGCTGAAGGAAGAATACCTTAAACCTGGGTAGTTGAAACCCGTGGAATGGGTACCATGCAATATGACTTCAAAGGGTCTTCATTTGCTCACCGAACCTCTCCAATCCTATCACTGCTGTGTTTATGCCCCTGTACACATGCTTGATTCTCTTTCGGAGACATAGCAATCCATAGGTTTTAAGATACTTACTAGTCAGGTACATTCTTAGGCATTTAATATGCGGTGTTGAGTCCATTTCGTTGAGCAAGGAGTAGCTCTTGTCTATTCCATATTTGGCTTAAGGAACTTTATCTGTGCTCATTTCAATCTCTGGTTTTATGCAGCACCCCAACTCACCTTTCCCCTTAAGCAAGCATAAGTTGGTTTTCTAAATTTGAGACCCTGTTCTGTTCTGTAATTCAGTTCCTGTGTAGCCAAGTTTACATTCCGTGTATTACTGATATCTTATGATGTTTCTTTTTCTGTGTGACTTATTTCAGTTAGAATCATCATACCTGAATCCACTCATTGTGCTGCTAAGGGCCTGATGACATAGATTTCATTGCTGAGTGATATTGCTTTGTAAGTAAATACCACAACTTCTTTATCCATTTTTCACTTTCTGCGATGTTGAACTTGTACTGTAAACGAGGTTCTTGTAAACAGAGGCGTCCCAAACTTTGGGGTGGCTGTGTCTTTTTGATTTTAATTTCCCTAAGCTATAGGACCATAAGTGGAAGTGCCCTAGGCTCTGTTGCTTTGTTTTTTAGATGTTTCAGGAAACACCATACACTTCTCCCGAGTGTCTGTTGGCAATTTACATCCCGCCCATCAGCATAACAAGGCTCCCAGTTCTCCATGGCCTGTCCTGCCTTTCTGGATTTTACACTTTTTTCAGATGACCCTTTTGACCGGGGGGAAGTGAGACTTCATTGTAGTGCAGATTTCCTTTGCAAGCTTGCTTGGTTGGCCAAAAAGGGCGTATGCGTTTTTTCCTGAATATATTCAGGAAAAAACGCATATGCCTTTTTGGCCAAGTGCATCATTGTGGACGTTCTGCCTCTTTTCCTATGCTTTCAATGCAATTCCAGTCTACCTCCTGAAATCAGGTTCCTGCAATTCTGCCCCGCTTTCAAGTCCTCTTGGCAGCCTTACTTCAGTATATTTTTGGACGATAGCTGTCATTTATAACTCTGCAGGTTTGTGAATTACAGTGCCCCTGAGCTCCTTTCTTCAACTCGCTTTCTTTTGAGCTGGCCGCAACACCGCAGGATGGCTTCAGGCCCTAATCTGGTTCCGGCACGGCACGCTGAGCCTTTGGTTAATTCCTCTTCCTGGTGGGAAATGAGAGTTAAATTTGCCCGTCCAGACACCTCCAGCTAGTCTCTCATTGGTTCTCGCTATTCCTGTTCATCTTCCGCAGAAATTGCAAACTGGGCCAAACAGGAGGTTAAAGGGACTGACTCTCCAAGTCGGGAGGGTGTTAGTAAAGCGTCTGGAATGTTGCACCCGAGTACCAGGGTACGAAAACTGAGACATATTTGAACACGTCTCCCGATCACATGGTTGATCATACTCTAGGTTCCACATGCATGTTTTAGCTGAAGGAAGAATACCTTAAACCTGGGTAGTTGAAACCCGTGGAATGGGTACCATGCAATATGACTTCAGAGGGTCTTCATTTGCTCACCGAACCTCTCCAATCCTATCACTGCTGCGTTTATGCCCCTGTACACATGCTTGATTCTCTTTCGGAGACATAGCAATCCATAGGTTTTAAGATACTTACTAGTCAGGTACATTCTTAGGCATTTAATATGCGGGGTTGAGTCCATTTCGTTGAGCAAGAGGTAGCTCTTGTCTATTCCATATTTGGCTTAAGGAACTTTATCTGTGCTCATTTCAATCTCTGGTTTTATGCAGCACCCCAACTCACCTTTCCCCTTAAGCAAGCATAAGTTGGTTTTCTAAATTTGAGACCCTGTTCTGTTCTGTAATTCAGTTCCTGTGTAGCCAAGTTTACATTCCGTGTATTACTGATATCTTATGATGTTTCTTTTTCTGTGTGACTTATTTCAGTTAGAATCATCATACCTGAATCCACTCATTGTGCTGCTAAGGGCCTGATGACATAGATTTCATTGCTGAGTGATATTGCTTTGTAAGTAAATACCACAGCTTCTTTATCCATTTTTCACTTTCTGCGATGTTGAACTTGTACTGTAAACGAGGTTCTTGTAAACAGAGGCGTCCCAAACTTTTGGGTGGCTGTGTCTTTTTGATTTTAATTTCCCTAAGCTATAGGACCATAAGTGGAAGTGCCCTAGGCTCTGTTGCTTTGTTTTTTAGATGCTTCAGGAAACACCATACACTTCTCCCGAGTGTCTGTTGGCAATTTACATCCCGCCCATCAGCATAACAAGGCTCCCAGTTCTCCATGGCCTGTCCTGCCTTTCTGGATTTTACACTTTTTTCAGATGACCCTTTTGACCGGGGGGAAGTGAGACTTCATTGTAGTGCAGATTTCCTTTGCAAGCTTGCTTGGTTGGCCAAAAAGGGCGTATGCGTTTTTTCCTGAATATATTCAGGAAAAAACGCATACGCCCTTTTTGGCCAAGTGCATCATGGTGTACGTTCTGCCTCTTTTCCTATGCTTTCAATGCAATTCCAGTCTGCCTCCTGAAATCGGTTTCCTGCAATTCTGCCCCGCTTTCAAGTCCTCTTGGCAGCCTTACTTCAGTATATTTTTGGACGATAGCTGTCATTTATAACTCTGCAGGTTTGTGAATTACAGTGCCCCTGAGCTCCTTTCTTCAACTCGCTTTCTTTTGAGCTGGCCGCAACACTGCAGGATGGCTTCAGGCCCTAATCTGGTTCCGGCACGGCACGCTGAGCCTTTGGTTAATTCCTCTTCCTGGTGGGAAATGAGAGTTAAATTTGCCCGTCCAGACACCTCCAGCTAGTCTCTCATTGGTTCTCGCTATTCCTGTTCATCTTCCGCAGAAATTGCAAACTGGGCCAAACAGGAGGTTAAAGGAACTAACTCTCCAAGTCGGGAGGGTGTTAGTAAAGCGTCTGGAATGTTGCACCCGAGTACCAGGGTACGAAAACTGAGACATATTTGAACACGTCTCCCGATCACATGGTTGATCATACTCTAGGTTCCACATGCATGTTTTAGCTGAAGGAAGAATACCTTAAACCTGGGTAGTTGAAACCCGTGGAATGGGTACCATGCAATATGACTTCAGAGGGTCTTCATTTGCTCACCGAACCTCTCCAATCCTATCACTGCTGCGTTTATGCCCCTGTACACATGCTTGATTCTCTTTCGGAGACATAGCAATCCATAGGTTTTAAGATACTTACTAGTCAGGTACATTCTTAGGCATTTAATATGCGGGGTTGAGTCCATTTCGTTGAGCAAGAGGTAGCTCTTGTCTATTCCATATTTGGCTTAAGGAACTTTATCTGTGCTCATTTCAATCTCTGGTTTTATGCAGCACCCCAACTCACCTTTACCCTTAAGAAAGCATAAGTTGGTTTTCTAAATTTGAGACCCTGTTCTGTTCTGTAATTCAGTTCCTGTGTAGCCAAGTTTACATTCCGTGTATTACTGATATCTTATGATGTTTCTTTTTCTGTGTGACTTATTTCAGTTAGAATCATCATACCTGAATCCACTCATTGTGCTGCTAAGGGCCTGATGACATAGATTTCATTGCTGAGTGATATTGCTTTGTAAGTAAATACCACAACTTCTTTATCCATTTTTCACTTTCTGCGATGTTGAACTTGTACTGTAAACGAGGTTCTTGTAAACAGAGGCGTCCCAAACTTTGGGGTGGCTGTGTCTTTTTGATTTTAATTTCCCTAAGCTATAGGACCATAAGTGGAAGTGCCCTAGGCTCTGTTGCTTTGTTTTTTAGATGCTTCAGGAAACACCATACACTTCTCCCGAGTGTCTGTTGGCAATTTACATCCCGCCCATCAGCATAACAAGGCTCCCAGTTCTCCATGGCCTGTCCTGTCTTTCTGGATTTTACACTTTTTTCAGATGGCCCTTTTGACCGGGGGGAAGTGAGACTTCATTGTAGTGCAGATTTCCTTTGCAAGCTTGCTTGGTCGGCCAAAAAGGGCGTATGCGTTTTTTCCCTGAATATATTCAGGAAAAAACGCATACGCCCTTTTTGGCCAAGTGCATCATTGTGGACGTTCTGCCTCTTTTCCTATGCTTTCAATGCAATTCCAGTCTACCTCCTGAAATCGGTTTCCTGCAATTCTGCCCCGCTTTCAAGTCCTCTTGGCAGCCTTACTTCAGTATAATTTTGGACGATAGCTGTCATTTATAACTCTGCAGGTTTGTGAATTACAGTGCCCCTGAGCTCCTTTCTTCAACTCGCTTTCTTTTGAGCTGGCCGCAACACCGCAGGATGGCTTCAGGCCCTAATCTGGTTCCGGCACGGCACGCTGAGCCTTTGGTTAATTCCTCTTCCTGGTGGGAAATGAGAGTTAAATTTGCCCGTCCAGACACCTCCAGCTAGTCTCTCATTGGTTCTCGCTATTCCTGTTCATCTTCCGCAGAAATTGCAAACTGGGCCAAACAGGAGGTTAAAGGGACTGACTCTCCAAGTCGGGAGGGTGTTAGTAAAGCGTCTGGAATGTTGCACCCGAGTACCAGGGTACGAAAACTGAGACATATTTGAACACGTCTCCCGATCACATGGTTGATCATACTCTAGGTTCCACATGCATGTTTTAGCTGAAGGAAGAATACCTTAAACCTGGGTAGTTGAAACCCGTGGAATGGGTACCATGCAATATGACTTCAAAGGGTCTTCATTTGCTCACCGAACCTCTCCAATCCTATCACTGCTGCGTTTATGCCCCTGTACACATGCTTGATTCTCTTTCGGAGACATAGCAATCCATAGGTTTTAAGATACTTACTAGTCAGGTACATTCTTAGGCATTTAATATGCGGTGTTGAGTCCATTTCGTTGAGCAAGGAGTAGCTCTTGTCTATTCCATATTTGGCTTAAGGAACTTTATCTGTCTTCATTTCAATCTCTGGTTTTATGCAGCACCCCAACTCACCTTTACCCTTAAGCAAGCATAAGTTGGTTTTCTAAATTTGAGACCCTGTTCTGTTCTGTAATTCAGTTCCTGTGTAGCCAAGTTTACATTCCGTGTATTACTGATATCTTATGATGTTTCTTTTTCTGTGTGACTTATTTCAGTTAGAATCATCATACCTGAATCCACTCATTGAGCTGCTAAGGGCCTGATGACATAGATTTCATTGCTGAGTGATATTGCTTTGTAAGTAAATACCACAACTTCTTTATCCATTTTTCACTTTCTGCGATGTTGAACTTGTACTGTAAACGAGGTTCTTGTAAACAGAGGCGTCCCAAACTTTGGGGTGGCTGTGTCTTTTTGATTTTAATTTCCCTAAGCTATAGGACCATAAGTGGAAGTGCCCTAGGCTCTGTTGCTTTGTTTTTTAGATGTTTCAGGAAACACCATACACTTCTCCCGAGTGTCTGTTGGCAATTTACATCCCGCCCATCAGCATAACAAGGCTCCCAGTTCTCCATGGCCTGTCCTGCCTTTCTGGATTTTACACTTTTTTCAGATGGCCCTTTTGACCGGGGGGAAGTGAGACTTCATTGTAGTGCAGATTTCCTTTGCAAGCTTGCTTGGTTGTCCAAAAAGGGCGTATGCGTTTTTTCCTGAATATATTCAGGAAAAAACGCATACGCCCTTTTTGGCCAAGTGCATCATTGTGGACGTTCTGCCTCTTTTCCTATGCTTTCAATGCAATTCCAGTCTGCCTCCTGAAATCGGTTTCCTGCAATTCTGCCCCGCTTTCAAGTCCTCTTGGCAGCCTTACTTCAGTATATTTTTGGACGATAGCTGTCATTTATAACTCTGCAGGTTTGTGAATTACAGTGCCCCTGAGCTCCTTTCTTCAACTCGCTTTCTTTTGAGCTGGCCGCAACACCGCAGGATGGCTTCAGGCCCTAATCTGGTTCCGGCACGGCACGCTGAGCCTTTGGTTAATTCCTCTTCCTGGTGGGAAATGAGAGTTAAATTTGCCCGTCCAGACACCTCCAGCTAGTCTCTCATTGGTTCTCGCTATTCCTGTTCATCTTCCGCAGAAATTGCAAACTGGGCCAAACAGGAGGTTAAAGGGACTGACTCTCCAAGTTGGGAGGGTGTTAGTAAAGCGTCTGGAATGTTGCACCCGAGTACCAGGGTACGAAAACTGAGACATATTTGAACACGTCTCCCGATCACATGGTTGATCATACTCTAGGTTCCACATGCATGTTTTAGCTGAAGGAAGAATACCTTAAACCTGGGTAGTTGAAACCCGTGGAATGGGTACCATGCAATATGACTTCAGAGGGTCTTCATTTGCTCACCGAACCTCTCCAATCCTATCACTGCTGCGTTTATGCCCCTGTACACATGCTTGATTCTCTTTCGGAGACATAGCAATCCATAGGTTTTAAGATACTTACTAGTCAGGTACATTCTTAGGCATTTAATATGCGGTGTTGAGTCCATTTCGTTGAGCAAGGAGTAGCTCTTGTCTATTCCATATTTGGCTTAAGGAACTTTATCTGTGCTCATTTCAATCTCTGGTTTTATGCAGCACCCCAACTCACCTTTCCCCTTAAGCAAGCATAAGTTGGTTTTCTAAATTTGAGACCCTGTTCTGTTCTGTAATTCAGTTCCTGTGTAGCCAAGTTTACATTCCGTGTATTACTGATATCTTATGATGTTTCTTTTTCTGTGTGACTTATTTCAGTTAGAATCATCATACCTGAATCCACTCATTGTGCTGCTAAGGGCCTGATGACATAGATTTCATTGCTGAGTGATATTGCTTTGTAAGTAAATACCACAACTTCTTTATCCATTTTTCACTTTCTGCGATGTTGAACTTGTACTGTAAACGAGGTTCTTGTAAACAGAGGCGTCCCAAACTTTGGGGTGGCTGTGTCTTTTTGATTTTAATTTCCCTAAGCTATAGGACCATAAGTGGAAGTGCCCTAGGCTCTGTTGCTTTGTTTTTTAGATGTTTCAGGAAACACCATACACTTCTCCCGAGTGTCTGTTGGCAATTTACATCCCGCCCATCAGCATAACAAGGCTCCCAGTTCTCCATGGCCTGTCCTGCCTTTCTGGATTTTACACTTTTTTCAGATGGCCCTTTTGACCGGGGGGAAGTGAGACTTCATTGTAGTGCAGATTTCCTTTGCAAGCTTGCTTGGTTGGCCAAAAAGGGCGTATGCGTTTTTTCCTGAATATATTCAGGAAAAAACGCATACGCCCTTTTTGGCCAAGTGCATCATTGTGGACGTTCTGCCTCTGTTCCTATGCTTTCAATGCAATTCCAGTCTGCCTCCTGAAATCGGTTTCCTGCAATTCTGCCCCGCTTTCAAGTCCTCTTGGCAGCCTTACTTCAGTATATTTTTGGACGATAGCTGTCATTTATAACTCTGCAGGTTTGTGAATTACAGTGCCCCTGAGCTCCTTTCTTCAACTCGCTTTCTTTTGAGCTGGCCGCAACACCGCAGGATGGCTTCAGGCCCTAATCTGGTTCCGGCACGGCACGCTGAGCCTTTGGTTAATTCCTCTTCCTGGTGGGAAATGAGAGTTAAATTTGCCCGTCCAGACACCTCCAGCTAGTCTCTCATTGGTTCTCGCTATTCCTGTTCATCTTCCGCAGAAATTGCAAACTGGGCCAAACAGGAGGTTAAAGGGACTGACTCTCCAAGTCGGGAGGGTGTTAGTAAAGCGTCTGGAATGTTGCACCCGAGTACCAGGGTACGAAAACTGAGACATATTTGAACACGTCTCCCGATCCCATGGTTGATCATACTCTAGGTTCCACATGCATGTTTTAGCTGAAGGAAGAATACCTTAAACCTGGGTAGTTGAAACCCGTGGAATGGGTACCATACAATATGACTTCAAAGGGTCTTCATTTGCTCACCGAACCTCTCCAATCCTATCACTGCTGCGTTTATGCCCCTGTACACATGCTTGATTCTCTTTCGGAGACATAGCAATCCATAGGTTTTAAGATACTTACTAGTCAGGTACATTCTTAGGCATTTAATATGCGGTGTTGAGTCCATTTCGTTGAGCAAGAGGTAGCTCTTGTCTATTCCATATTTGGCTTAAGGAACTTTATCTGTGCTCATTTCAATCTCTGGTTTTATGCAGCACCCCAACTCACCTTTCCCCTTAAGAAAGCATAAGTTGGTTTTCTAAATTTGAGACCCTGTTCTGTTCTGTAATTCAGTTCCTGTGTAGCCAAGTTTACATTCCGTGTATTACTGATATCTTATGATGTTTCTTTTTCTGTGTGACTTATTTCAGTTAGAATCATCATACCTGAATCCACTCATTGTGCTGCTAAGGGCCTGATGACATAGATTTCATTGCTGAGTGATATTGCTTTGTAAGTAAATACCACAACTTCTTTATCCATTTTTCACTTTCTGCGATGTTGAACTTGTACTGTAAACGAGGTTCTTGTAAACAGAGGCGTCCCAAACTTTGGGGTGGCTGTGTCTTTTTGATTTTAATTTCCCTAAGCTATAGGACCATAAGTGGAAGTGCCCTAGGCTCTGTTGCTTTGTTTTTTAGATGTTTCAGGAAACACCATACACTTCTCCCGAGTGTCTGTTGGCAATTTACATCCCGCCCATCAGCATAACAAGGCTCCCAGTTCTCCATGGCCTGTCCTGCCTTTCTGGATTTTACACTTTTTTCAGATGGCCCTTTTGACCGGGGGGAAGTGAGACTTCATTGTAGTGCAGATTTCCTTTGCAAGCTTGCTTGGTTGGCCAAAAAGGGCGTATGCGTTTTTTCCTGAATATATTCAGGAAAAAACGCATACGCCCTTTTTGGCCAAGTGCATCATTGTGGACGTTCTGCCTCTTTTCCTATGCTTTCAATGCAATTCCAGTCTGCCTCCTGAAATCGGTTTCCTGCAATTCTGCCCCGCTTTCAAGTCCTCTTGGCAGCCTTACTTCAGTATATTTTTGGACGATAGCTGTCATTTATAACTCTGCAGGTTTGTGAATTACAGTGCCCCTGAGCTCCTTTCTTCAACTCGCTTTCTTTTGAGCTGGCCGCAACACCGCAGGATGGCTTCAGGCCCTAATCTGGTTCCGGCACGGCACGCTGAGCCTTTGGTTAATTCCTCTTCCTGGTGGGAAATGAGAGTTAAATTTGCCCGTCCAGACACCTCCAGCTAGTCTCTCATTGGTTCTCGCTATTCCTGTTCATCTTCCGCAGAAATTGCAAACTGGGCCAAACAGGAGGTTAAAGGGACTGACTCTCCAAGTTGGGAGGGTGTTAGTAAAGCGTCTGGAATGTTGCACCCGAGTACCAGGGTACGAAAACTGAGACATATTTGAACACGTCTCCCGATCACATGGTTGATCATACTCTAGGTTCCACATGCATGTTTTAGCTGAAGGAAGAATACCTTAAACCTGGGTAGTTGAAACCCGTGGAATGGGTACCATGCAATATGACTTCAAAGGGTCTTCATTTGCTCACCGAACCTCTCCAATCCTATCACTGCTGCGTTTATGCCCCTGTACACATGCTTGATTCTCTTTCGGAGACATAGCAATCCATAGGTTTTAAGATACTTACTAGTCAGGTACATTCTTAGGCATTTAATATGCGGTGTTGAGTCCATTTCGTTGAGCAAGGAGTAGCTCTTGTCTATTCCATATTTGGCTTAAGGAACTTTATCTGTGCTCATTTCAATCTCTGGTTTTATGCAGCACCCCAACTCACCTTTACCCTTAAGCAAGCATAAGTTGGTTTTCTAAATTTGAGACCCTGTTCTGTTCTGTAATTCAGTTCCTGTGTAGCCAAGTTTACATTCCGTGTATTACTGATATCTTATGATGTTTCTTTTTCTGTGTGACTTATTTCAGTTAGAATCATCATACCTGAATCCACTCATTGTGCTGCTAAGGGCCTGATGACATAGATTTCATTGCTGAGTGATATTGCTTTGTAAGTAAATACCACAACTTCTTTATCCATTTTTCACTTTCTGTGATGTTGAACTTGTACTGTAAACGAGGTTCTTGTAAAAAGAGGAGTCCCAAACTTTGGGGTGGCTGTGTCTTTTTGATTTTAATTTCCCTAAGCTATAGGACCATAAGTGGAAGTGCCCTAGGCTCTGTTGCTTTGTTTTTTAGATGTTTCAGGAAACACCATACACTTCTCCCGAGTGTCTGTTGGCAATTTACATCCCGCCCATCAGCATAACAAGGCTCCCAGTTCTCCATGGCCTGTCCTGCCTTTCTGGATTTTACACTTTTTTCAGATGGCCCTTTTGACCGGGGGGAAGTGAGACTTCATTGTAGTGCAGATTTCCTTTGCAAGCTTGCTTGGTTGGCCAAAAAGGGCGTATGCGTTTTTTCCTGAATATATTCAGGAAAAAACGCATACGCCCTTTTTGGCCAAGTGCATCATTGTGGACGTTCTGCCTCTTTTCCTATGCTTTCAATGCAATTCCAGTCTACCTCCTGAAATCGGTTTCCTGCAATTCTGCCCCGCTTTCAAGTCCTCTTGGCAGCCTTACTTCAGTATATTTTTGGACGATAGCTGTCATTTATAACTCTGCAGGTTTGTGAATTACAGTGTCCCTGAGCTCCTTTCTTCAACTCGCTTTCTTTTGAGCTGGCCGCAACACCGCAGGATGGCTTCAGGCCCTAATCTGGTTCCGGCACGGCACGCTGAGCCTTTGGTTAATTCCTCTTCCTGGTGGGAAATGAGAGTTAAATTTGCCCGTCCAGACACCTCCAGCTAGTCTCTCATTGGTTCTCGCTATTCCTGTTCATCTTCCGCAGAAATTGCAAACTGGGCCAAACAGGAGGTTAAAGGGACTGACTCTCCAAGTCGGGAGGGTGTTAGTAAAGCGTCTGGAATGTTGCACCCGAGTACCAGGGTACGAAAACTGAGACATATTTGAACACGTCTCCCGATCACATGGTTGATCATACTCTAGGTTCCACATGCATGTTTTAGCTGAAGGAAGAATACCTTAAACCTGGGTAGTTGAAACCCGTGGAATGGGTACCATGCAATATGACTTCAAAGGGTCTTCATTTGCTCACCGAACCTCTCCAATCCTATCACTGCTGCGTTTATGCCCCTGTACACATGCTTGATTCTCTTTCGGAGACATAGCAATCCATAGGTTTTAAGATACTTACTAGTCAGGTACATTCTTAGGCATTTAATATGCGGTGTTGAGTCCATTTCGTTGAGCAAGGAGTAGCTCTTGTCTATTCCATATTTGGCTTAAGGAACTTTATCTGTGCTCATTTCAATCTCTGGTTTTATGCAGCACCCCAACTCACCTTTACCCTTAAGCAAGCATAAGTTGGTTTTCTAAATTTGAGACCCTGTTCTGTTCTGTAATTCAGTTCCTGTGTAGCCAAGTTTACATTCCGTGTATTACTGATATCTTATGATGTTTCTTTTTCTGTGTGACTTATTTCAGTTAGAATCATCATACCTGAATCCACTCATTGTGCTGCTAAGGGCCTGATGACATAGATTTCATTGCTGAGTGATATTGCTTTGTAAGTAAATACCACAACTTCTTTATCCATTTTTCACTTTCTGTGATGTTGAACTTGTACTGTAAACGAGGTTCTTGTAAACAGAGGCGTCCCAAACTTTGGGGTGGCTGTGTCTTTTTGATTTTAATTTCCCTAAGCTATAGGACCATAAGTGGAAGTGCCCTAGGCTCTGTTGCTTTGTTTTTTAGATGTTTCAGGAAACACCATACACTTCTCCCGAGGGTCTGTTGGCAATTTACATCCCGCCCATCAGCATAACAAGGCTCCCAGTTCTCCATGGCCTGTCCTGCCTTTCTGGATTTTACACTTTTTTCAGATGGCCCTTTTGACCGGGGGGAAGTGAGACTTCATTGTAGTGCAGATTTCCTTTGCAAGCTTGCTTGGTTGGCCAAAAAGGGCGTATGCGTTTTTTCCTGAATATATTCAGGAAAAAACGCATACGCCCTTTTTGGCCAAGTGCATCATTGTGGACGTTCTGCCTCTTTTCCTATGCTTTCAATGCAATTCCAGTCTACCTCCTGAAATCGGTTTCCTGCAATTCTGCCCCGCTTTCAAGTCCTCTTGGCAGCCTTACTTCAGTATATTTTTGGACGATAGCTGTCATTTATAACTCTGCAGGTTTGTGAATTACAGTGTCCCTGAGCTCCTTTCTTCAACTCGCTTTCTTTTGAGCTGGCCGCAACACCGCAGGATGGCTTCAGGCCCTAATCTGGTTCCGGCACGGCACGCTGAGCCTTTGGTTAATTCCTCTTCCTGGTGGGAAATGAGAGTTAAATTTGCCCGTCCAGACACCTCCAGCTAGTCTCTCATTGGTTCTCGCTATTCCTGTTCATCTTCCGCAGAAATTGCAAACTGGGCCAAACAGGAGGTTAAAGGGACTGACTCTCCAAGTCGGGAGGGTGTTAGTAAAGCGTCTGGAATGTTGCACCCGAGTACCAGGGTATGAAAACTGAGACATATTTGAACACGTCTCCCTATCACATGGTTGATCATACTCTAGGTTCCACATGCATGTTTTAGCTGAAGGAAGAATACCTTAAACCTGGGTAGTTGAAACCCGTGGAATGGGTACCATGCAATATGACTTCAAAGGGTCTTCATTTGCTCACCGAACCTCTCCAATCCTATCACTGCTGCGTTTATGCCCCTGTACACATGCTTGATTCTCTTTCGGAGACATAGCAATCCATAGGTTTTAAGATACTTACTAGTCAGGTACATTCTTAGGCATTTAATATGCGGTGTTGAGTCCATTTCGTTGAGCAAGGAGTAGCTCTTGTCTATTCCATATTTGGCTTAAGGAACTTTATCTGTGCTCATTTCAATCTCTGGTTTTATGCAGCACCCCAACTCACCTTTACCCTTAAGCAAGCATAAGTTGGTTTTCTAAATTTGAGACCCTGTTCTGTTCTGTAATTCAGTTCCTGTGTAGCCAAGTTTACATTCCGTGTATTACTGATATCTTATGATGTTTCTTTTTCTGTGTGACTTATTTCAGTTAGAATCATCATACCTGAATCCACTCATTGTGCTGCTAAGGGCCTGATGACATAGATTTCATTGCTGAGTGATATTGCTTTGTAAGTAAATACCACAACTTCTTTATCCATTTTTCACTTTCTGTGATGTTGAACTTGTACTGTAAACGAGGTTCTTGTAAACAGAGGCGTCCCAAACTTTGGGGTGGCTGTGTCTTTTTGATTTTAATTTCCCTAAGCTATAGGACCATAAGTGGAAGTGCCCTAGGCTCTGTTGCTTTGTTTTTTAGATGTTTCAGGAAACACCATACACTTCTCCCGAGGGTCTGTTGGCAATTTACATCCCGCCCATCAGCATAACAAGGCTCCCAGTTCTCCATGGCCTGTCCTGCCTTTCTGGATTTTACACTTTTTTCAGATGGCCCTTTTGACCGGGGGGAAGTGAGACTTCATTGTAGTGCAGATTTCCTTTGCAAGCTTGCTTGGTTGGCCAAAAAGGGCGTATGCGTTTTTTCCTGAATATATTCAGGAAAAAACGCATACGCCCTTTTTGGCCAAGTGCATCATTGTGGACGTTCTGCCTCTTTTCCTATGCTTTCAATGCAATTCCAGTCTACCTCCTGAAATCGGTTTCCTGCAATTCTGCCCCGCTTTCAAGTCCTCTTGGCAGCCTTACTTCAGTATATTTTTGGACGATAGCTGTCATTTATAACTCTGCAGGTTTGTGAATTACAGTGTCCCTGAGCTCCTTTCTTCAACTCGCTTTCTTTTGAGCTGGCCGCAACACCGCAGGATGGCTTCAGGCCCTAATCTGGTTCCGGCACGGCACGCTGAGCCTTTGGTTAATTCCTCTTCCTGGTGGGAAATGAGAGTTAAATTTGCCCGTCCAGACACCTCCAGCTAGTCTCTCATTGGTTCTCGCTATTCCTGTTCATCTTCCGCAGAAATTGCAAACTGGGCCAAACAGGAGGTTAAAGGGACTGACTCTCCAAGTTGGGAGGGTGTTAGTAAAGCGTCTGGAATGTTGCACCCGAGTACCAGGGTACGAAAACTGAGACATATTTGAACACGTCTCCCGATCACATGGTTGATCATACTCTAGGTTCCACATGCATGTTTTAGCTGAAGGAAGAATACCTTAAACCTGGGTAGTTGAAACCCGTGGAATGGGTACCATGCAATATGACTTCAAAGGGTCTTCATTTGCTCACCGAACCTCTCCAATCCTATCACTGCTGCGTTTATGCCCCTGTACACATGCTTGATTCTCTTTCGGAGACATAGCAATCCATAGGTTTTAAGATACTTACTAGTCAGGTACATTCTTAGGCATTTAATATGCGGTGTTGAGTCCATTTCGTTGAGCAAGGAGTAGCTCTTGTCTATTCCATATTTGGCTTAAGGAACTTTATCTGTGCTCATTTCAATCTCTGGTTTTATGCAGCACCCCAACTCACCTTTCCCCTTAAGCAAGCATAAGTTGGTTTTCTAAATTTGAGACCCTGTTCTGTTCTGTAATTCAGTTCCTGTGTAGCCAAGTTTACATTCCGTGTATTACTGATATCTTATGATGTTTCTTTTTCTGTGTGACTTATTTCAGTTAGAATCATCATACCTGAATCCACTCATTGTGCTGCTAAGGGCCTGATGACATAGATTTCATTGCTGAGTGATATTGCTTTGTAAGTAAATACCACAACTTCTTTATCCATTTTTCACTTTCTGCGATGTTGAACTTGTACTGTAAACGAGGTTCTTGTAAACAGAGGCGTCCCAAACTTTGGGGTGGCTGTGTCTTTTTGATTTTAATTTCCCTAAGCTATAGGACCATAAGTGGAAGTGCCCTAGGCTCTGTTGCTTTGTTTTTTAGATGTTTCAGGAAACACCATACACTTCTCCCGAGTGTCTGTTGGCAATTTACATCCCGCCCATCAGCATAACAAGGCTCCCAGTTCTCCATGGCCTGTCCTGTCTTTCTGGATTTTACACTTTTTTCAGATGGCCCTTTTGACCGGGGGGAAGTGAGACTTCATTGTAGTGCAGATTTCCTTTGCAAGCTTGCTTGGTTGGCCAAAAAGGGCGTATGCGTTTTTTCCTGAATATATTCAGGAAAAAACGCATACGCCCTTTTTGGCCAAGTGCATCATTGTGGACGTTCTGCCTCTTTTCCTATGCTTTCAATGCAATTCCAGTCTGCCTCCTGAAATCGGTTTCCTGCAATTCTGCCCCGCTTTCAAGTCCTCTTGGCAGCCTTACTTCAGTATATTTTTGGACGATAGCTGTCATTTATAACTCTGCAGGTTTGTGAATTACAGTGTCCCTGAGCTCCTTTCTTCAACTCGCTTTCTTTTGAGCTGGCCGCAACACCGCAGGATGGCTTCAGGCCCTAATCTGGTTCCGGCACGGCACGCTGAGCCTTTGGTTAATTCCTCTTCCTGGTGGGAAATGAGAGTTAAATTTGCCCGTCCAGACACCTCCAGCTAGTCTCTCATTGGTTCTCGCTATTCCTGTTCATCTTCCGCAGAAATTGCAAACTGGGCCAAACAGGAGGTTAAAGGGACTGACTCTCCAAGTCGGGAGGGTGTTAGTAAAGCGTCTGGAATGTTGCACCCGAGTACCAGGGTACGAAAACTGAGACATATTTGAACACGTCTCCCGATCACATGGTTGATCATACTCTAGGTTCCACATGCATGTTTTAGCTGAAGGAAGAATACCTTAAACCTGGGTAGTTGAAACCCGTGGAATGGGTACCATGCAATATGACTTCAAAGGGTCTTCATTTGCTCACCGAACCTCTCCAATCCTATCACTGCTGCGTTTATGCCCCTGTACACATGCTTGATTCTCTTTCGGAGACATAGCAATCCATAGGTTTTAAGATACTTACTAGTCAGGTACATTCTTAGGCATTTAATATGCGGTGTTGAGTCCATTTCGTTGAGCAAGAGGTAGCTCTTGTCTATTCCATATTTGGCTTAAGGAACTTTATCTGTGCTCATTTCAATCTCTGGTTTTATGCAGCACCCCAACTCACCTTTCCCCTTAAGAAAGCATAAGTTGGTTTTCTAAATTTGAGACCCTGTTCTGTTCTGTAATTCAGTTCCTGTGTAGCCAAGTTTACATTCCGTGTATTACTGATATCTTATGATGTTTCTTTTTCTGTGTGACTTATTTCAGTTAGAATCATCATACCTGAATCCACTCATTGTGCTGCTAAGGGCCTGATGACATAGATTTCATTGCTGAGTGATATTGCTTTGTAAGTAAATACCACAACTTCTTTATCCATTTTTCACTTTCTGCGATGTTGAACTTGTACTGTAAACGAGGTTCTTGTAAACAGAGGCGTCCCAAACTTTGGGGTGGCTGTGTCTTTTTGATTTTAATTTCCCTAAGCTATAGGACCATAAGTGGAAGTGCCCTAGGCTCTGTTGCTTTGTTTTTTAGATGTTTCAGGAAACACCATACACTTCTCCCGAGTGTCTGTTGGCAATTTACATCCCGCCCATCAGCATAACAAGGCTCCCAGTTCTCCATGGCCTGTCCTGCCTTTCTGGATTTTACACTTTTTTCAGATGGCCCTTTTGACCGGGGGGAAGTGAGACTTCATTGTAGTGCAGATTTCCTTTGCAAGCTTGCTTGGTTGGCCAAAAAGGGCGTATGCGTTTTTTCCTGAATATATTCAGGAAAAAACGCATACGCCCTTTTTGGCCAAGTGCATCATTGTGGACGTTCTGCCTCTTTTCCTATGCTTTCAATGCAATTCCAGTCTGCCTCCTGAAATCGGTTTCCTGCAATTCTGCCCCGCTTTCAAGTCCTCTTGGCAGCCTTACTTCAGTATATTTTTGGACGATAGCTGTCATTTATAACTCTGCAGGTTTGTGAATTACAGTGCCCCTGAGCTCCTTTCTTCAACTCGCTTTCTTTTGAGCTGGCCGCAACACCGCAGGATGGCTTCAGGCCCTAACCTGGTTCCGGCACGGCACGCTGAGCCTTTGGTTAATTCCTCTTCCTGGTGGGAAATGAGAGTTAAATTTGCCCGTCCAGACACCTCCAGCTAGTCTCTCATTGGTTCTCGCTATTCCTGTTCATCTTCCGCAGAAATTGCAAACTGGGCCAAACAGGAGGTTAAAGGGACTGACTCTCCAAGTTGGGAGGGTGTTAGTAAAGCGTCTGGAATGTTGCACCCGAGTACCAGGGTACGAAAACTGAGACATATTTGAACACGTCTCCCGATCACATGGTTGATCATACTCTAGGTTCCACATGCATGTTTTAGCTGAAGGAAGAATACCTTAAACCTGGGTAGTTGAAACCCGTGGAATGGGTACCATGCAATATGACTTCAAAGGGTCTTCATTTGCTCACCGAACCTCTCCAATCCTATCACTGCTGCGTTTATGCCCCTGTACACATGCTTGATTCTCTTTCGGAGACATAGCAATCCATAGGTTTTAAGATACTTACTAGTCAGGTACATTCTTAGGCATTTAATATGCGGTGTTGAGTCCATTTCGTTGAGCAAGGAGTAGCTCTTGTCTATTCCATATTTGGCTTAAGGAACTTTATCTGTGCTCATTTCAATCTCTGGTTTTATGCAGCACCCCAACTCACCTTTCCCCTTAAGCAAGCATAAGTTGGTTTTCTAAATTTGAGACCCTGTTCTGTTCTGTAATTCAGTTCCTGTGTAGCCAAGTTTACATTCCGTGTATTACTGATATCTTATGATGTTTCTTTTTCTGTGTGACTTATTTCAGTTAGAATCATCATACCTGAATCCACTCATTGTGCTGCTAAGGGCCTGATGACATAGATTTCATTGCTGAGTGATATTGCTTTGTAAGTAAATACCACAACTTCTTTATCCATTTTTCACTTTCTGCGATGTTGAACTTGTACTGTAAACGAGGTTCTTGTAAACAGAGGCGTCCCAAACTTTGGGGTGGCTGTGTCTTTTTGATTTTAATTTCCCTAAGCTATAGGACCATAAGTGGAAGTGCCCTAGGCTCTGTTGCTTTGTTTTTTAGATGTTTCAGGAAACACCATACACTTCTCCCGAGTGTCTGTTGGCAATTTACATCCCGCCCATCAGCATAACAAGGCTCCCAGTTCTCCATGGCCTGTCCTGCCTTTCTGGATTTTACACTTTTTTCAGATGGCCCTTTTGACCGGGGGGAAGTGAGACTTCATTGTAGTGCAGATTTCCTTTGCAAGCTTGCTTGGTTGGCCAAAAAGGGCGTATGCGTTTTTTCCTGAATATATTCAGGAAAAAACGCATACGCCCTTTTTGGCCAAGTGCATCATTGTGGACGTTCTGCCTCTTTTCCTATGCTTTCAATGCAATTCCAGTCTGCCTCCTGAAATCGGTTTCCTGCAATTCTGCCCCGCTTTCAAGTCCTCTTGGCAGCCTTACTTCAGTATATTTTTGGACGATAGCTGTCATTTATAACTCTGCAGGTTTGTGAATTACAGTGCCCCTGAGCTCCTTTCTTCAACTCGCTTTCTTTTGAGCTGGCCGCAACACCGCAGGATGGCTTCAGGCCCTAACCTGGTTCCGGCACGGCACGCTGAGCCTTTGGTTAATTCCTCTTCCTGGTGGGAAATGAGAGTTAAATTTGCCCGTCCAGACACCTCCAGCTAGTCTCTCATTGGTTCTCGCTATTCCTGTTCATCTTCCGCAGAAATTGCAAACTGGGCCAAACAGGAGGTTAAAGGGACTGACTCTCCAAGTTGGGAGGGTGTTAGTAAAGCGTCTGGAATGTTGCACCCGAGTACCAGGGTACGAAAACTGAGACATATTTGAACACGTCTCCCGATCACATGGTTGATCATACTCTAGGTTCCACATGCATGTTTTAGCTGAAGGAAGAATACCTTAAACCTGGGTAGTTGAAACCCGTGGAATGGGTACCATGCAATATGACTTCAAAGGGTCTTCATTTGCTCACCGAACCTCTCCAATCCTATCACTGCTGCGTTTATGCCCCTGTACACATGCTTGATTCTCTTTCGGAGACATAGCAATCCATAGGTTTTAAGATACTTACTAGTCAGGTACATTCTTAGGCATTTAATATGCGGTGTTGAGTCCATTTCGTTGAGCAAGGAGTAGCTCTTGTCTATTCCATATTTGGCTTAAGGAACTTTATCTGTGCTCATTTCAATCTCTGGTTTTATGCAGCACCCCAACTCACCTTTCCCCTTAAGCAAGCATAAGTTGGTTTTCTAAATTTGAGACCCTGTTCTGTTCTGTAATTCAGTTCCTGTGTAGCCAAGTTTACATTCCGTGTATTACTGATATCTTATGATGTTTCTTTTTCTGTGTGACTTATTTCAGTTAGAATCATCATACCTGAATCCACTCATTGTGCTGCTAAGGGCCTGATGACATAGATTTCATTGCTGAGTGATATTGCTTTGTAAGTAAATACCACAACTTCTTTATCCATTTTTCACTTTCTGTGATGTTGAACTTGTACTGTAAACGAGGTTCTTGTAAAAAGAGGAGTCCCAAACTTTGGGGTGGCTGTGTCTTTTTGATTTTAATTTCCCTAAGCTATAGGACCATAAGTGGAAGTGCCCTAGGCTCTGTTGCTTTGTTTTTTAGATGTTTCAGGAAACACCATACACTTCTCCCGAGGGTCTGTTGGCAATTTACATCCCGCCCATCAGCATAACAAGGCTCCCAGTTCTCCATGGCCTGTCCTGCCTTTCTGGATTTTACACTTTTTTCAGATGGCCCTTTTGACCGGGGGGAAGTGAGACTTCATTGTAGTGCAGATTTCCTTTGCAAGCTTGCTTGGTTGGCCAAAAAGGGCGTATGCGTTTTTTCCTGAATATATTCAGGAAAAAACGCATACGCCCTTTTTGGCCAAGTGCATCATTGTGGACGTTCTGCCTCTTTTCCTATGCTTTCAATGCAATTCCAGTCTACCTCCTGAAATCGGTTTCCTGCAATTCTGCCCCGCTTTCAAGTCCTCTTGGCAGCCTTACTTCAGTATATTTTTGGACGATAGCTGTCATTTATAACTCTGCAGGTTTGTGAATTACAGTGTCCCTGAGCTCCTTTCTTCAACTCGCTTTCTTTTGAGCTGGCCGCAACACCGCAGGATGGCTTCAGGCCCTAATCTGGTTCCGGCACGGCACGCTGAGCCTTTGGTTAATTCCTCTTCCTGGTGGGAAATGAGAGTTAAATTTGCCCGTCCAGACACCTCCAGCTAGTCTCTCATTGGTTCTCGCTATTCCTGTTCATCTTCCGCAGAAATTGCAAACTGGGCCAAACAGGAGGTTAAAGGGACTCACTCTCCAAGTCGGGAGGGTGTTAGTAAAGCGTCTGGAATGTTGCACCCGAGTACCAGGGTACGAAAACTGAGACATATTTGAACACGTCTCCCGATCACATGGTTGATCATACTCTAGGTTCCACATGCATGTTTTAGCTGAAGGAAGAATACCTTAAACCTGGGTAGTTGAAACCCGTGGAATGGGTACCATGCAATATGACTTCAAAGGGTCTTCATTTGCTCACCGAACCTCTCCAATCCTATCACTGCTGCGTTTATGCCCCTGTATACATGCTTGATTCTCTTTCGGAGACATAGCAATCCATAGGTTTTAAGATACTTACTAGTCAGGTACATTCTTAGGCATTTAATATGCGGTGTTGAGTCCATTTCGTTGAGCAAGGAGTAGCTCTTGTCTATTCCATATTTGGCTTAAGGAACTTTATCTGTGCTCATTTCAATCTCTGGTTTTATGCAGCACCCCAACTCACCTTTACCCTTAAGCAAGCATAAGTTGGTTTTCTAAATTTGAGACCCTGTTCTGTTCTGTAATTCAGTTCCTGTGTAGCCAAGTTTACATTCCGTGTATTACTGATATCTTATGATGTTTCTTTTTCTGTGTGACTTATTTCAGTTAGAATCATCATACCTGAATCCACTCATTGTGCTGCTAAGGGCCTGATGACATAGATTTCATTGCTGAGTGATATTGCTTTGTAAGTAAATACCACAACTTCTTTATCCATTTTTCACTTTCTGCGATGTTGAACTTGTACTGTAAACGAGGTTCTTGTAAACAGAGGCGTCCCAAACTTTGGGGTGGCTGTGTCTTTTTGATTTTAATTTCCCTAAGCTATAGGACCATAAGTGGAAGTGCCCTAGGCTCTGTTGCTTTGTTTTTTAGATGTTTCAGGAAACACCATACACTTCTCCCGAGGGTCTGTTGGCAATTTACATCCCGCCCATCAGCATAACAAGGCTCCCAGTTCTCCATGGCCTGTCCTGCCTTTCTGGATTTTACACTTTTTTCAGATGGCCCTTTTGACCGGGGGGAAGTGAGACTTCATTGTAGTGCAGATTTCCTTTGCAAGCTTGCTTGGTTGGCCAAAAAGGGCGTATGCGTTTTTTCCTGAATATATTCAGGAAAAAACGCATACGCCCTTTTTGGCCAAGTGCATCATTGTGGACGTTCTGCCTCTTTTCCTATGCTTTCAATGCAATTCCAGTCTACCTCCTGAAATCGGTTTCCTGCAATTCTGCCCCGCTTTCAAGTCCTCTTGGCAGCCTTACTTCAGTATATTTTTGGACGATAGCTGTCATTTATAACTCTGCAGGTTTGTGAATTACAGTGTCCCTGAGCTCCTTTCTTCAACTCGCTTTCTTTTGAGCTGGCCGCAACACCGCAGGATGGCTTCAGGCCCTAATCTGGTTCCGGCACGGCACGCTGAGCCTTTGGTTAATTCCTCTTCCTGGTGGGAAATGAGAGTTAAATTTGCCCGTCCAGACACCTCCAGCTAGTCTCTCATTGGTTCTCGCTATTCCTGTTCATCTTCCGCAGAAATTGCAAACTGGGCCAAACAGGAGGTTAAAGGGACTGACTCTCCAAGTCGGGAGGGTGTTAGTAAAGCGTCTGGAATGTTGCACCCGAGTACCAGGGTACGAAAACTGAGACATATTTGAACACGTCTCCCGATCACATGGTTGATCATACTCTAGGTTCCACATGCATGTTTTAGCTGAAGGAAGAATACCTTAAACCTGGGTAGTTGAAACCCGTGGAATGGGTACCATGCAATATGACTTCAAAGGGTCTTCATTTGCTCACCGAACCTCTCCAATCCTATCACTGCTGCGTTTATGCCCCTGTACACATGCTTGATTCTCTTTCGGAGACATAGCAATCCATAGGTTTTAAGATACTTACTAGTCAGGTACATTCTTAGGCATTTAATATGCGGTGTTGAGTCCATTTCGTTGAGCAAGGAGTAGCTCTTGTCTATTCCATATTTGGCTTAAGGAACTTTATCTGTGCTCATTTCAATCTCTGGTTTTATGCAGCACCCCAACTCACCTTTACCCTTAAGCAAGCATAAGTTGGTTTTCTAAATTTGAGACCCTGTTCTGTTCTGTAATTCAGTTCCTGTGTAGCCAAGTTTACATTCCGTGTATTACTGATATCTTATGATGTTTCTTTTTCTGTGTGACTTATTTCAGTTAGAATCATCATACCTGAATCCACTCATTGTGCTGCTAAGGGCCTGATGACATAGATTTCATTGCTGAGTGATATTGCTTTGTAAGTAAATACCACAACTTCTTTATCCATTTTTCACTTTCTGTGATGTTGAACTTGTACTGTAAACGAGGTTCTTGTAAACAGAGGCGTCCCAAACTTTGGGGTGGCTGTGTCTTTTTGATTTTAATTTCCCTAAGCTATAGGACCATAAGTGGAAGTGCCCTAGGCTCTGTTGCTTTGTTTTTTAGATGTTTCAGGAAACACCATACACTTCTCCCGAGGGTCTGTTGGCAATTTACATCCCGCCCATCAGCATAACAAGGCTCCCAGTTCTCCATGGCCTGTCCTGCCTTTCTGGATTTTACACTTTTTCAGATGGCCCTTTTGACCGGGGGGAAGTGAGACTTCATTGTAGTGCAGATTTCCTTTGCAAGCTTGCTTGGTTGGCCAAAAAGGGCGTATGCGTTTTTTCCTGAATATATTCAGGAAAAAACGCATACGCCCTTTTTGGCCAAGTGCATCATTGTGGACGTTCTGCCTCTTTTCCTATGCTTTCAATGCAATTCCAGTCTACCTCCTGAAATCGGTTTCCTGCAATTCTGCCCCGCTTTCAAGTCCTCTTGGCAGCCTTACTTCAGTATATTTTTGGACGATAGCTGTCATTTATAACTCTGCAGGTTTGTGAATTACAGTGTCCCTGAGCTCCTTTCTTCAACTCGCTTTCTTTTGAGCTGGCCGCAACACCGCAGGATGGCTTCAGGCCCTAATCTGGTTCCGGCACGGCACGCTGAGCCTTTGGTTAATTCCTCTTCCTGGTGGGAAATGAGAGTTAAATTTGCCCGTCCAGACACCTCCAGCTAGTCTCTCATTGGTTCTCGCTATTCCTGTTCATCTTCCGCAGAAATTGCAAACTGGGCCAAACAGGAGGTTAAAGGGACTGACTCTCCAAGTTGGGAGGGTGTTAGTAAAGCGTCTGGAATGTTGCACCCGAGTACCAGGGTACGAAAACTGAGACATATTTGAACACGTCTCCCGATCACATGGTTGATCATACTCTAGGTTCCACATGCATGTTTTAGCTGAAGGAAGAATACCTTAAACCTGGGTAGTTGAAACCCGTGGAATGGGTACCATGCAATATGACTTCAAAGGGTCTTCATTTGCTCACCGAACCTCTCCAATCCTATCACTGCTGCGTTTATGCCCCTGTACACATGCTTGATTCTCTTTCGGAGACATAGCAATCCATAGGTTTTAAGATACTTACTAGTCAGGTACATTCTTAGGCATTTAATATGCGGTGTTGAGTCCATTTCGTTGAGCAAGGAGTAGCTCTTGTCTATTCCATATTTGGCTTAAGGAACTTTATCTGTGCTCATTTCAATCTCTGGTTTTATGCAGCACCCCAACTCACCTTTACCCTTAAGCAAGCATAAGTTGGTTTTCTAAATTTGAGACCCTGTTCTGTTCTGTAATTCAGTTCCTGTGTAGCCAAGTTTACATTCCGTGTATTACTGATATCTTATGATGTTTCTTTTTCTGTGTGACTTATTTCAGTTAGAATCATCATACCTGAATCCACTCATTGTGCTGCTAAGGGCCTGATGACATAGATTTCATTGCTGAGTGATATTGCTTTGTAAGTAAATACCACAACTTCTTTATCCATTTTTCACTTTCTGCGATGTTGAACTTGTACTGTAAACGAGGTTCTTGTAAACAGAGGCGTCCCAAACTTTGGGGTGGCTGTGTCTTTTTGATTTTAATTTCCCTAAGCTATAGGACCATAAGTGGAAGTGCCCTAGGCTCTGTTGCTTTGTTTTTTAGATGTTTCAGGAAACACCATACACTTCTCCCGAGTGTCTGTTGGCAATTTACATCCCGCCCATCAGCATAACAAGGCTCCCAGTTCTCCATGGCCTGTCCTGCCTTTCTGGATTTTACACTTTTTTCAGATGGCCCTTTTGACCGGGGGGAAGTGAGACTTCATTGTAGTGCAGATTTCCTTTGCAAGCTTGCTTGGTTGGCCAAAAAGGGCGTATGCGTTTCTTCCTGAATATATTCAGGAAAAAACGCATACGCCCTTTTTGGCCAAGTGCATCATTGTGGACGTTCTGCCTCTTTTCCTATGCTTTCAATGCAATTCCAGTCTACCTCCTGAAATCGGTTTCCTGCAATTCTGCCCCGCTTTCAAGTCCTCTTGGCAGCCTTACTTCAGTATATTTTTGGACGATAGCTGTCATTGATAACTCTGCAGGTTTGTGAATTACAGTGCCCCTGAGCTCCTTTCTTCAACTCGCTTTCTTTTGAGCTGGCCGCAACACCGCAGGATGGCTTCAGGCCCTAATCTGGTTCCGGCACGGCACGCTGAGCCTTTGGTTAATTCCTCTTCCTGGTGGGAAATGAGAGTTAAATTTGCCCGTCCAGACACCTCCAGCTAGTCTCTCATTGGTTCTCGCTATTCCTGTTCATCTTCCGCAGAAATTGCAAACTGGGCCAAACAGGAGGTTAAAGGGACTGACTCTCCAAGTCGGGAGGGTGTTAGTAAAGCGTCTGGAATGTTGCACCCGAGTACCAGGGTACGAAAACTGAGACATATTTGAACACGTCTCCCGATCACATGGTTGATCATACTCTAGGTTCCACATGCATGTTTTAGCTGAAGGAAGAATACCTTAAACCTGGGTAGTTGAAACCCGTGGAATGGGTACCATGCAATATGACTTCAAAGGGTCTTCATTTGCTCACCGAACCTCTCCAATCCTATCACTGCTGCGTTTATGCCCCTGTACACATGCTTGATTCTCTTTCGGAGACATAGCAATCCATAGGTTTTAAGATACTTACTAGTCAGGTACATTCTTAGGCATTTAATATGCGGTGTTGAGTCCATTTCGTTGAGCAAGAGGTAGCTCTTGTCTATTCCATATTTGGCTTAAGGAACTTTATCTGTGCTCATTTCAATCTCTGGTTTTATGCAGCACCCCAACTCACCTTTACCCTTAAGAAAGCATAAGTTGGTTTTCTAAATTTGAGACCCTGTTCTGTTCTGTAATTCAGTTCCTGTGTAGCCAAGTTTACATTCCGTGTATTACTGATATCTTATGATGTTTCTTTTTCTGTGTGACTTATTTCAGTTAGAATCATCATACCTGAATCCACTCATTGTGCTGCTAAGGGCCTGATGACATAGATTTCATTGCTGAGTGATATTGCTTTGTAAGTAAATACCACAACTTCTTTATCCATTTTTCACTTTCTGCGATGTTGAACTTGTACTGTAAACGAGGTTCTTGTAAACAGAGGCGTCCCAAACTTTGGGGTGGCTGTGTCTTTTTGATTTTAATTTCCCTAAGCTATAGGACCATAAGTGGAAGTGCCCTAGGCTCTGTTGCTTTGTTTTTTAGATGTTTCAGGAAACACCATACACTTCTCCCGAGTGTCTGTTGGCAATTTACATCCCGCCCATCAGCATAACAAGGCTCCCAGTTCTCCATGGCCTGTCCTGCCTTTCTGGATTTTACACTTTTTTCAGATGGCCCTTTTGACCGGGGGGAAGGGAGACTTCATTGTAGTGCAGATTTCCTTTGCAAGCTTGCTTGGTTGGCCAAAAAGGGCGTATGCGTTTTTTCCTGAATATATTCAGGAAAAAACGCATACGCCCTTTTTGGCCAAGTGCATCATTGTGGACGTTCTGCCTCTTTTCCTATGCTTTCAATGCAATTCCAGTCTGCCTCCTGAAATCGGTTTCCTGCAATTCTGCCCCGCTTTCAAGTCCTCTTGGCAGCCTTACTTCAGTATATTTTTGGACGATAGCTGTCATTTATAACTCTGCAGGTTTGTGAATTACAGTGCCCCTGAGCTCCTTTCTTCAACTCGCTTTCTTTTGAGCTGGCCGCAACACCGCAGGATGGCTTCAGGCCCTAATCTGGTTCCGGCACGGCACGCTGAGCCTTTGGTTAATTCCTCTTCCTGGTGGGAAATGAGAGTTAAATTTGCCCGTCCAGACACCTCCAGCTAGTCTCTCATTGGTTCTCGCTATTCCTGTTCATCTTCCGCAGAAATTGCAAACTGGGCCAAACAGGAGGTTAAAGGGACTGACTCTCCAAGTCGGGAGGGTGTTAGTAAAGCGTCTGGAATGTTGCACCCGAGTACCAGGGTACGAAAACTGAGACATATTTGAACACGTCTCCCGATCACATGGTTGATCATACTCTAGGTTCCACATGCATGTTTTAGCTGAAGGAAGAATACCTTAAACCTGGGTAGTTGAAACCCGTGGAATGGGTACCATGCAATATGACTTCAAAGGGTCTTCATTTGCTCACCGAACCTCTCCAATCCTATCACTGCTGCGTTTATGCCCCTGTACACATGCTTGATTCTCTTTCGGAGACATAGCAATCCATAGGTTTTAAGATACTTACTAGTCAGGTACATTCTTAGGCATTTAATATGCGGTGTTGAGTCCATTTCGTTGAGCAAGGAGTAGCTCTTGTCTATTCCATATTTGGCTTAAGGAACTTTATCTGTGCTCATTTCAATCTCTGGTTTTATGCAGCACCCCAACTCACCTTTACCCTTAAGCAAGCATAAGTTGGTTTTCTAAATTTGAGACCCTGTTCTGTTCTGTAATTCAGTTCCTGTGTAGCCAAGTTTACATTCCGTGTATTACTGATATCTTATGATGTTTCTTTTTCTGTGTGACTTATTTCAGTTAGAATCATCATACCTGAATCCACTCATTGTGCTGCTAAGGGCCTGATGACATAGATTTCATTGCTGAGTGATATTGCTTTGTAAGTAAATACCACAACTTCTTTATCCATTTTTCACTTTCTGTGATGTTGAACTTGTACTGTAAACGAGGTTCTTGTAAACAGAGGCATCCCAAACTTTGGGGTGGCTGTGTCTTTTTGATTTTAATTTCCCTAAGCTATAGGACCATAAGTGGAAGTGCCCTAGGCTCTGTTGCTTTGTTTTTTAGATGTTTCAGGAAACACCATACACTTCTCCCGAGTGTCTGTTGGCAAATTACATCCCGCCCATCAGCATAACAAGGCTCCCAGTTCTCCATGGCCTGTCCTGCCTTTCTGGATTTTACACTTTTTTCAGATGGCCCTTTTGACCGGGGGGAAGGGAGACTTCATTGTAGTGCAGATTTCCTTTGCAAGCTTGCTTGGTTGGCCAAAAAGGGCGTATGCGTTTTTTCCTGAATATATTCAGGAAAAAACGCATACGCCCTTTTTGGCCAAGTGCATCATTGTGGACGTTCTGCCTCTTTTCCTATGCTTTCAATGCAATTCCAGTCTACCTCCTGAAATCGGTTTCCTGCAATTCTGCCCCGCTTTCAAGTCCTCTTGGCAGCCTTACTTCAGTATATTTTTGGACGATAGCTGTCATTTATAACTCTGCAGGTTTGTGAATTACAGTGCCCCTGAGCTCCTTTCTTCAACTCGCTTTCTTTTGAGCTGGCCGCAACACCGCAGGATGGCTTCAGGCCCTAATCTGGTTCCGGCACGGCACGCTGAGCCTTTGGTTAATTCCTCTTCCTGGTGGGAAATGAGAGTTAAATTTGCCCGTCCAGACACCTCCAGCTAGTCTCTCATTGGTTCTCGCTATTCCTGTTCATCTTCCGCAGAAATTGCAAACTGGGCCAAACAGGAGGTTAAAGGGACTGACTCTCCAAGTCGGGAGGGTGTTAGTAAAGCGTCTGGAATGTTGCACCCGAGTACCAGGGTACGAAAACTGAGACATATTTGAACACGTCTCCCGATCACATGGTTGATCATACTCTAGGTTCCACATGCATGTTTTAGCTGAAGGAAGAATACCTTAAACCTGGGTAGTTGAAACCCGTGGAATGGGTACCATGCAATATGACTTCAAAGGGTCTTCATTTGCTCACCGAACCTCTCCAATCCTATCACTGCTGCGTTTATGCCCCTGTACACATGCTTGATTCTCTTTCGGAGACATAGCAATCCATAGGTTTTAAGATACTTACTAGTCAGGTACATTCTTAGGCATTTAATATGCGGTGTTGAGTCCATTTCGTTGAGCAAGAGGTAGCTCTTGTCTATTCCATATTTGGCTTAAGGAACTTTATCTGTGCTCATTTCAATCTCTGGTTTTATGCAGCACCCCAACTCACCTTTCCCCTTAAGCAAGCATAAGTTGGTTTTCTAAATTTGAGACCCTGTTCTGTTCTGTAATTCAGTTCCTGTGTAGCCAAGTTTACATTCCGTGTATTACTGATATCTTATGATGTTTCTTTTTCTGTGTGACTTATTTCAGTTAGAATCATCATACCTGAATCCACTCATTGTGCTGCTAAGGGCCTGATGACATAGATTTCATTGCTGAGTGATATTGCTTTGTAAGTAAATACCACAACTTCTTTATCCATTTTTCACTTTCTGCGATGTTGAACTTGTACTGTAAACGAGGTTCTTGTAAACAGAGGCGTCCCAAACTTTGGGGTGGCTGTGTCTTTTTGATTTTAATTTCCCTAAGCTATAGGACCATAAGTGGAAGTGCCCTAGGCTCTGTTGCTTTGTTTTTTAGATGTTTCAGGAAACACCATACACTTCTCCCGAGTGTCTGTTGGCAATTTACATCCCGCCCATCAGCATAACAAGGCTCCCAGTTCTCCATGGCCTGTCCTGCCTTTCTGGATTTTACACTTTTTTCAGATGGCCCTTTTGACCGGGGGGAAGTGAGACTTCATTGTAGTGCAGATTTCCTTTGCAAGCTTGCTTGGTTGGCCAAAAAGGGCGTATGCGTTTTTTCCTGAATATATTCAGGAAAAAACGCATACGCCCTTTTTGGCCAAGTGCATCATTGTGGACGTTCTGCCTCTTTTCCTATGCTTTCAATGCAATTCCAGTCTACCTCCTGAAATCGGTTTCCTGCAATTCTGCCCCGCTTTCAAGTCCTCTTGGCAGCCTTACTTCAGTATATTTTTGGACGATAGCTGTCATTTATAACTCTGCAGGTTTGTGAATTACAGTGCCCCTGAGCTCCTTTCTTCAACTCGCTTTCTTTTGAGCTGGCCGCAACACCGCAAGATGGCTTCAGGCCCTAATCTGGTTCCGGCACGGCACGCTGAGCCTTTGGTTAATTCCTCTTCCTGGTGGGAAATGAGAGTTAAATTTGCCCGTCCAGACACCTCCAGCTAGTCTCTCATTGGTTCTCGCTATTCCTGTTCATCTTCCACAGAAATTGCAAACTGGGCCAAACAGGAGGTTAAAGGGACTGACTCTCCAAGTCGGGAGGGTGTTAGTAAAGCGTCTGGAATGTTGCACCCGAGTACCAGGGTACGAAAACTGAGACATATTTGAACACGTCTCCCGATCACATGGTTGATCATACTCTAGGTTCCACATGCATGTTTTAGCTGAAGGAAGAATACCTTAAACCTGGGTAGTTGAAACCCGTGGAATGGGTACCATGCAATATGACTTCAAAGGGTCTTCATTTGCTCACCGAACCTCTCCAATCCTATCACTGCTGCGTTTATGCCCCTGTACACATGCTTGATTCTCTTTCGGAGACATAGCAATCCATAGGTTTTAAGATACTTACTAGTCATGTACATTCTTAGGCATTTAATATGCGGTGTTGAGTCCATTTCGTTGAGCAAGAGGTAGCTCTTGTCTATTCCATATTTGGCTTAAGGAACTTTATCTGTGCTCATTTCAATCTCTGGTTTTATGCAGCACCCCAACTCACCTTTCCCCTTAAGAAAGCATAAGTTGGTTTTCTAAATTTGAGACCCTGTTCTGTTCTGTAATTCAGTTCCTGTGTAGCCAAGTTTACATTCCGTGTATTACTGATATCTTATGATGTTTCTTTTTCTGTGTGACTTATTTCAGTTAGAATCATCATACCTGAATCCACTCATTGTGCTGCTAAGGGCCTGATGACATAGATTTCATTGCTGAGTGATATTGCTTTGTAAGTAAATACCACAACTTCTTTATCCATTTTTCACTTTCTGCGATGTTGAACTTGTACTGTAAACGAGGTTCTTGTAAACAGAGGCGTCCCAAACTTTGAGGTGGCTGTGTCTTTTTGATTTTAATTTCCCTAAGCTATAGGACCATAAGTGGAAGTGCCCTAGGCTCTGTTGCTTTGTTTTTTAGATGTTTCAGGAAACACCATACACTTCTCCCGAGTGTCTGTTGGCAATTTACATCCCGCCCATCAGCATAACAAGGCTCCCAGTTCTCCATGGCCTGTCCTGCCTTTCTGGATTTTACACTTTCTTCAGATGGCCCTTTTGACCGGGGGGAAGTGAGACTTCATTGTAGTGCAGATTTCCTTTGCAAGCTTGCTTGGTTGGCCAAAAAGGGCGTATGCGTTTTTTCCTGAATATATTCAGGAAAAAACGCATACGCCCTTTTTGGCCAAGTGCATCATTTTGGACGTTCTGCCTCTTTTCCTATGCTTTCAATGCAATTCCAGTCTGCCTCCTGAAATCGGTTTCCTGCAATTCTGCCCCGCTTTCAAGTCCTCTTGGCAGCCTTACTTCAGTATATTTTTGGACGATAGCTGTCATTTATAACTCTGCAGGTTTGTGAATTACAGTGCCCCTGAGCTCCTTTCTTCAACTCGCTTTCTTTTGAGCTGGCCGCAACACCGCAGGATGGCTTCAGGCCCTAATCTGGTTCCGGCACGGCACGCTGAGCCTTTGGTTAATTCCTCTTCCTGGTGGGAAATGAGAGTTAAATTTGCCCGTCCAGACACCTCCAGCTAGTCTCTCATTGGTTCTCGCTATTCCTGTTCATCTTCCGCAGAAATTGCAAACTGGGCCAAACAGGAGGTTAAAGGGACTGACTCTCCAAGACGGGAGGGTGTTAGTAAAGCGTCTGGAATGTTGCACCCGAGTACCAGGGTACGAAAACTGAGACATATTTGAACACGTCTCCCGATCACATGGTTGATCATACTCTAGGTTCCACATGCATGTTTTAGCTGAAGGAAGAATACCTTAAACCTGGGTAGTTGAAACCCGTGGAATGGGTACCATGCAATATGACTTCAAAGGGTCTTCATTTGCTCACCGAACCTCTCCAATCCTATCACTGCTGCGTTTATGCCCCTGTACACATGCTTGATTCTCTTTCGGAGACATAGCAATCCATAGGTTTTAAGATACTTACTAGTCAGGTACATTCTTAGGCATTTAATATGCGGTGTTGAGTCCATTTCGTTGAGCAAGGAGTAGCTCTTGTCTATTCCATATTTGGCTTAAGGAACTTTATCTGTGCTCATTTCAATCTCTGGTTTTATGCAGCACCCCAACTCACCTTTACCCTTAAGCAAGCATAAGTTGGTTTTCTAAATTTGAGACCCTGTTCTGTTCTGTAATTCAGTTCCTGTGTAGCCAAGTTTACATTCCGTGTATTACTGATATCTTATTATATTTCTTTTTCTGTGTGACTTATTTCAGTTAGAATCATCATACCTGAATCCACTCATTGTGCTGCTAAGGGCCTGATGACATAGATTTCATTGCTGAGTGATATTGCTTTGTAAGTAAATACCACAACTTCTTTATCCATTTTTCACTTTCTGCAATGTTGAACTTGTACTGTAAACGAGGTTCTTGTAAACAGAGGCGTCCCAAACTTTGGCGTGGCTGTGTCTTTTTGATTTTAATTTCCCTAAGCTATAGGACCATAAGTGGAAGTGCCCTAGGCTCTGTTGCTTTGTTTTTTAGATGTTTCAGGAAACACCATACACTTCTCCCGAGTGTCTGTTGGCAATTTACATCCCGCCCATCAGCATAACAAGGCTCCCAGTTCTCCATGGCCTGTCCTGCCTTTCTGGATTTTACACTTTTTTCAGATGGCCCTTTTGACCGGGGGGAAGTGAGACTTCATTGTAGTGCAGATTTCCTTTGCAAGCTTGCTTGGTTGGCCAAAAAGGGCGTATGCGTTTTTTCCTGAATATATTCAGGAAAAAACGCATACGCCCTTTTTGGCCAAGTGCATCATTGTGGACGTTCTGCCTCTTTTCCTATGCTTTCAATGCAATTCCAGTCTACCTCCTGAAATCGGTTTCCTGCAATTCTGCCCCGCTTTCAAGTCCTCTTGGCAGCCTTACTTCAGTATATTTTTGGACGATAGCTGTCATTTATAACTCTGCAGGTTTGTGAATTACAGTGCCCCTGAGCTCCTTTCTTCAACTCGCTTTCTTTTGAGCTGGCCGCAACACCGCAGGATGGCTTCAGGCCCTAATCTGGTTCCGGCACGGCACGCTGAGCCTTTGGTTAATTCCTCTTCCTGGTGGGAAATGAGAGTTAAATTTGCCCGTCCAGACACCTCCAGCTAGTCTCTCATTGGTTCTCGCTATTCCTGTTCATCTTCCGCAGAAATTGCAAACTGGGCCAAACAGGAGGTTAAAGGGACTGACTCTCCAAGTCGGGAGGGTGTTAGTAAAGCGTCTGGAATGTTGCACCCGAGTACCAGGGTACGAAAACTGAGACATATTTGAACACGTCTCCCGATCACATGGTTGATCATACTCTAGGTTCCACATGCATGTTTTAGCTGAAGGAAGAATACCTTAAACCTGGGTAGTTGAAACCCGTGGAATGGGTACCATGCAATATGACTTCAAAGGGTCTTCATTTGCTCACCGAACCTCTCCAATCCTATCACTGCTGCGTTTATGCCCCTGTACACATGCTTGATTCTCTTTCGGAGACATAGCAATCCATAGGTTTTAAGATACTTACTAGTCAGGTACATTCTTAGGCATTTAATATGCGGTGTTGAGTCCATTTCGTTGAGCAAGGAGTAGCTCTTGTCTATTCCATATTTGGCTTAAGGAACTTTATCTGTGCTCATTTCAATCTCTGGTTTTATGCAGCACCCCAACTCACCTTTACCCTTAAGCAAGCATAAGTTGGTTTTCTAAATTTGAGACCCTGTTCTGTTCTGTAATTCAGTTCCTGTGTAGCCAAGTTTACATTCCGTGTATTACTGATATCTTATGATGTTTCTTTTTCTGTGTGACTTATTTCAGTTAGAATCATCATACCTGAATCCACTCATTGTGCTGCTAAGGGCCTGATGACATAGATTTCATTGCTGAGTGATATTGCTTTGTAAGTAAATACCACAACTTCTTTATCCATTTTTCACTTTCTGCAATGTTGAACTTGTACTGTAAACGAGGTTCTTGTAAACAGAGGCGTCCCAAACTTTGGCGTGGCTGTGTCTTTTTGATTTTAATTTCCCTAAGCTATAGGACCATAAGTGGAAGTGCCCTAGGCTCTGTTGCTTTGTTTTTTAGATGTTTCAGGAAACACCATACACTTCTCCCGAGTGTCTGTTGGCAATTTACATCCCGCCCATCAGCATAACAAGGCTCCCAGTTCTCCATGGCCTGTCCTGCCTTTCTGGATTTTACACTTTTTTCAGATGGCCCTTTTGACCGGGGGGAAGTGAGACTTCATTGTAGTGCAGATTTCCTTTGCAAGCTTGCTTGGTTGGCCAAAAAGGGCGTATGCGTTTTTTCCTGAATATATTCAGGAAAAAACGCATACGCCCTTTTTGGCCAAGTGCATCATTGTGGACGTTCTGCCTCTTTTCCTATGCTTTCAATGCAATTCCAGTCTACCTCCTGAAATCGGTTTCCTGCAATTCTGCCCCGCTTTCAAGTCCTCTTGGCAGCCTTACTTCAGTATATTTTTGGACGATAGCTGTCATTTATAACTCTGCAGGTTTGTGAATTACAGTGCCCCTGAGCTCCTTTCTTCAACTCGCTTTCTTTTGAGCTGGCCGCAACACCGCAGGATGGCTTCAGGCCCTAATCTGGTTCCGGCACGGCACGCTGAGCCTTTGGTTAATTCCTCTTCCTGGTGGGAAATGAGAGTTAAATTTGCCCGTCCAGACACCTCCAGCTAGTCTCTCATTGGTTCTCGCTATTCCTGTTCATCTTCCGCAGAAATTGCAAACTGGGCCAAACAGGAGGTTAAAGGGACTGACTCTCCAAGTCGGGAGGGTGTTAGTAAAGCGTCTGGAATGTTGCACCCGAGTACCAGGGTACGAAAACTGAGACATATTTGAACACGTCTCCCGATCACATGGTTGATCATACTCTAGGTTCCACATGCATGTTTTAGCTGAAGGAAGAATACCTTAAACCTGGGTAGTTGAAACCCGTGGAATGGGTACCATGCAATATGACTTCAAAGGGTCTTCATTTGCTCACCGAACCTCTCCAATCCTATCACTGCTGCGTTTATGCCCCTGTACACATGCTTGATTCTCTTTCGGAGACATAGCAATCCATAGGTTTTAAGATACTTACTAGTCAGGTACATTCTTAGGCATTTAATATGCGGTGTTGAGTCCATTTCGTTGAGCAAGGAGTAGCTCTTGTCTATTCCATATTTGGCTTAAGGAACTTTATCTGTGCTCATTTCAATCTCTGGTTTTATGCAGCACCCCAACTCACCTTTACCCTTAAGCAAGCATAAGTTGGTTTTCTAAATTTGAGACCCTGTTCTGTTCTGTAATTCAGTTCCTGTGTAGCCAAGTTTACATTCCGTGTATTACTGATATCTTATGATGTTTCTTTTTCTGTGTGACTTATTTCAGTTAGAATCATCATACCTGAATCCACTCATTGTGCTGCTAAGGGCCTGATGACATAGATTTCATTGCTGAGTGATATTGCTTTGTAAGTAAATACCACAACTTCTTTATCCATTTTTCACTTTCTGCGATGTTGAACTTGTACTGTACACGAGGTTCTTGTAAACAGAGGCGTCCCAAACTTTGGGGTGGCTGTGTCTTTTTGATTTTAATTTCCCTAAGCTATAGGACCATAAGTGGAAGTGCCCTAGGCTCTGTTGCTTTGTTTTTTAGATGTTTCAGGAAACACCATACACTTCTCCCGAGTGTCTGTTGGCAATTTACATCCCGCCCATCAGCATAACAAGGCTCCCAGTTCTCCATGGCCTGTCCTGCCTTTCTGGATTTTACACTTTTTTCAGATGGCCCTTTTGACCGGGGGGAAGTGAGACTTCATTGTAGTGCAGATTTCCTTTGCAAGCTTGCTTGGTTGGCCAAAAAGGGCGTATGCGTTTTTTCCTGAATATATTCAGGAAAAAACGCATATGCCCTTTTTGGCCAAGTGCATCATTGTGGACGTTCTGCCTCTTTTCCTATGCTTTCAATGCAATTCCAGTCTGCCTCCTGAAATCGGTTTCCTGCAATTCTGCCCCGCTTTCAAGTCCTCTTGGCAGCCTTACTTCAGTATATTTTTGGACGATAGCTGTCATTTATAACTCTGCAGGTTTGTGAATTACAGTGCCCCTGAGCTCCTTTCTTCAACTCGCTTTCTTTTGAGCTGGCCGCAACACCGCAGGATGGCTTCAGGCCCTAATCTGGTTCCGGCACGGCACGCTGAGCCTTTGGTTAATTCCTCTTCCTGGTGGGAAATGAGAGTTAAATTTGCCCGTCCAGACACCTCCAGCTAGTCTCTCATTGGTTCTCGCTATTCCTGTTCATCTTCCGCAGAAATTGCAAACTGGGCCAAACAGGAGGTTAAAGGGACTGACTCTCCAAGTCGGGAGGGTGTTAGTAAAGCGTCTGGAATGTTGCACCCGAGTACCAGGGTACGAAAACTGAGACATATTTGAACACGTCTCCCGATCACATGGTTGATCATACTCTAGGTTCCACATGCATGTTTTAGCTGAAGGAAGAATACCTTAAACCTGGGTAGTTGAAACCCGTGGAATGGGTACCATGCAATATGACTTCAAAGGGTCTTCATTTGCTCACCGAACCTCTCCAATCCTATCACTGCTGCGTTTATGCCCCTGTACACATGCTTGATTCTCTTTCGGAGACATAGCAATCCATAGGTTTTAAGATACTTACTAGTCAGGTACATTCTTAGGCATTTAATATGCGGTGTTGAGTCCATTTCGTTGAGCAAGGAGTAGCTCTTGTCTATTCCATATTTGGCTTAAGGAACTTTATCTGTGCTCATTTCAATCTCTGGTTTTATGCAGCACCCCAACTCACCTTTACCCTTAAGCAAGCATAAGTTGGTTTTCTAAATTTGAGACCCTGTTCTGTTCTGTAATTCAGTTCCTGTGTAGCCAAGTTTACATTCCGTGTATTACTGATATCTTATGATGTTTCTTTTTCTGTGTGACTTATTTCAGTTAGAATCATCATACCTGAATCCACTCATTGTGCTGCTAAGGGCCTGATGACATAGATTTCATTGCTGAGTGATATTGCTTTGTAAGTAAATACCACAACTTCTTTATCCATTTTTCACTTTCTGCAATGTTGAACTTGTACTGTAAACGAGGTTCTTGTAAACAGAGGCGTCCCAAACTTTGGCGTGGCTGTGTCTTTTTGATTTTAATTTCCCTAAGCTATAGGACCATAAGTGGAAGTGCCCTAGGCTCTGTTGCTTTGTTTTTTAGATGTTTCAGGAAACACCATACACTTCTCCCGAGTGTCTGTTGGCAATTTACATCCCGCCCATCAGCATAACAAGGCTCCCAGTTCTCCATGGCCTGTCCTGCCTTTCTGGATTTTACACTTTTTTCAGATGGCCCTTTTGACCGGGGGGAAGTGAGACTTCATTGTAGTGCAGATTTCCTTTGCAAGCTTGCTTGGTTGGCCAAAAAGGGCGTATGCGTTTTTTCCTGAATATATTCAGGAAAAAACGCATACGCCCTTTTTGGCCAAGTGCATCATTGTGGACGTTCTGCCTCTTTTCCTATGCTTTCAATGCAATTCCAGTCTACCTCCTGAAATCGGTTTCCTGCAATTCTGCCCCGCTTTCAAGTCCTCTTGGCAGCCTTACTTCAGTATATTTTTGGACGATAGCTGTCATTTATAACTCTGCAGGTTTGTGAATTACAGTGCCCCTGAGCTCCTTTCTTCAACTCGCTTTCTTTTGAGCTGGCCGCAACACCGCAGGATGGCTTCAGGCCCTAATCTGGTTCCGGCACGGCACGCTGAGCCTTTGGTTAATTCCTCTTCCTGGTGGGAAATGAGAGTTAAATTTGCCCGTCCAGACACCTCCAGCTAGTCTCTCATTGGTTCTCGCTATTCCTGTTCATCTTCCGCAGAAATTGCAAACTGGGCCAAACAGGAGGTTAAAGGGACTGACTCTCCAAGTCGGGAGGGTGTTAGTAAAGCGTCTGGAATGTTGCACCCGAGTACTAGGGTACGAAAACTGAGACATATTTGAACACGTCTCCCGATCACATGGTTGATCATACTCTAGGTTCCACATGCATGTTTTAGCTGAAGGAAGAATACCTTAAACCTGGGTAGTTGAAACCCGTGGAATGGGTACCATGCAATATGACTTCAAAGGGTCTTCATTTGCTCACCGAACCTCTCCAATCCTATCACTGCTGCGTTTATGCCCCTGTACACATGCTTGATTCTCTTTCGGAGACATAGCAATCCATAGGTTTTAAGATACTTACTAGTCAGGTACATTCTTAGGCATTTAATATGCGGTGTTGAGTCCATTTCGTTGAGCAAGGAGTAGCTCTTGTCTATTCCATATTTGGCTTAAGGAACTTTATCTGTGCTCATTTCAATCTCTGGTTTTATGCAGCACCCCAACTCACCTTTCCCCTTAAGCAAGCATAAGTTGGTTTTCTAAATTTGAGACCCTGTTCTGTTCTGTAATTCAGTTCCTGTGTAGCCAAGTTTACATTCCGTGTATTACTGATATCTTATGATGTTTCTTTTTCTGTGTGACTTATTTCAGTTAGAATCATCATACCTGAATCCACTCATTGTGCTGCTAAGGGCCTGATGACATAGATTTCATTGCTGAGTGATATTGCTTTGTAAGTAAATACCACAACTTCTTTATCCATTTTTCACTTTCTGCGATGTTGAACTTGTACTGTACACGAGGTTCTTGTAAACAGAGGCGTCCCAAACTTTGGGGTGGCTGTGTCTTTTTGATTTTAATTTCCCTAAGCTATAGGACCATAAGTGGAAGTGCCCTAGGCTCTGTTGCTTTGTTTTTTAGATGTTTCAGGAAACACCATACACTTCTCCCGAGTGTCTGTTGGCAATTTACATCCCGCCCATCAGCATAACAAGGCTCCCAGTTCTCCATGGCCTGTCCTGCCTTTCTGGATTTTACACTTTTTTCAGATGGCCCTTTTGACCGGGGGGAAGTGAGACTTCATTGTAGTGCAGATTTCCTTTGCAAGCTTGCTTGGTTGGCCAAAAAGGGCGTATGCGTTTTTTCCTGAATATATTCAGGAAAAAACGCATATGCCCTTTTTGGCCAAGTGCATCATTGTGGACGTTCTGCCTCTTTTCCTATGCTTTCAATGCAATTCCAGTCTGCCTCCTGAAATCGGTTTCCTGCAATTCTGCCCCGCTTTCAAGTCCTCTTGGCAGCCTTACTTCAGTATATTTTTGGACGATAGCTGTCATTTATAACTCTGCAGGTTTGTGAATTACAGTGCCCCTGAGCTCCTTTCTTCAACTCGCTTTCTTTTGAGCTGGCCGCAACACCGCAGGATGGCTTCAGGCCCTAATCTGGTTCCGGCACGGCACGCTGAGCCTTTGGTTAATTCCTCTTCCTGGTGGGAAATGAGAGTTAAATTTGCCCGTCCAGACACCTCCAGCTAGTCTCTCATTGGTTCTCGCTATTCCTGTTCATCTTCCGCAGAAATTGCAAACTGGGCCAAACAGGAGGTTAAAGGGACTGACTCTCCAAGTCGGGAGGGTGTTAGTAAAGCGTCTGGAATGTTGCACCCGAGTACCAGGGTACGAAAACTGAGACATATTTGAACACGTCTCCCGATCACATGGTTGATCATACTCTAGGTTCCACATGCATGTTTTAGCTGAAGGAAGAATACCTTAAACCTGGGTAGTTGAAACCCGTGGAATGGGTACCATGCAATATGACTTCAAAGGGTCTTCATTTGCTCACCGAACCTCTCCAATCCTATCACTGCTGCGTTTATGCCCCTGTACACATGCTTGATTCTCTTTCGGAGACATAGCAATCCATAGGTTTTAGGATACTTACTAGTCAGGTACATTCTTAGGCATTTAATATGCGGTGTTGAGTCCATTTCGTTGAGCAAGGAGTAGCTCTTGTCTATTCCATATTTGGCTTAAGGAACTTTATCTGTGCTCATTTCAATCTCTGGTTTTATGCAGCACCCCAACTCACCTTTCCCCTTAAGCAAGCATAAGTTGGTTTTCTAAATTTGAGACCCTGTTCTGTTCTGTAATTCAGTTCCTGTGTAGCCAAGTTTACATTCCGTGTATTACTGATATCTTATGATGTTTCTTTTTCTGTGTGACTTATTTCAGTTAGAATCATCATACCTGAATCCACTCATTGTGCTGCTAAGGGCCTGATGACATAGATTTCATTGCTGAGTGATATTGCTTTGTAAGTAAATACCACAACTTCTTTATCCATTTTTCACTTTCTGCGATGTTGAACTTGTACTGTAAACGAGGTTCTTGTAAACAGAGGCGTCCCAAACTTTGGGGTGGCTGTGTCTTTTTGATTTTAATTTCCCTAAGCTATAGGACCATAAGTGGAAGTGCCCTAGGCTCTGTTGCTTTGTTTTTTAGATGTTTCAGGAAACACCATACACTTCTCCCGAGTGTCTGTTGGCAATTTACATCCCGCCCATCAGCATAACAAGGCTCCCAGTTCTCCATGGCCTGTCCTGCCTTTCTGGATTTTACACTTTTTTCAGATGGCCCTTTTGACCGGGGGGAAGTGAGACTTCATTGTAGTGCAGATTTCCTTTGCAAGCTTGCTTGGTTGGCCAAAAAGGGCGTATGCGTTTCTTCCTGAATATATTCAGGAAAAAACGCATACGCCCTTTTTGGCCAAGTGCATCATTGTGGACGTTCTGCCTCTTTTCCTATGCTTTCAATGCAATTCCAGTCTACCTCCTGAAATCGGTTTCCTGCAATTCTGCCCCGCTTTCAAGTCCTCTTGGCAGCCTTACTTCAGTATATTTTTGGACGATAGCTGTCATTTATAACTCTGCAGGTTTGTGAATTACAGTGCCCCTGAGCTCCTTTCTTCAACTCGCTTTCTTTTGAGCTGGCCGCAACACCGCAGGATGGCTTCAGGCCCTAATCTGGTTCCGGCACGGCACGCTGAGCCTTTGGTTAATTCCTCTTCCTGGTGGGAAATGAGAGTTAAATTTGCCCGTCCAGACACCTCCAGCTAGTCTCTCATTGGTTCTCGCTATTCCTGTTCATCTTCCGCAGAAATTGCAAACTGGGCCAAACAGGAGGTTAAAGGGACTGACTCTCCAAGTCGGGAGGGTGTTAGTAAAGCGTCTGGAATGTTGCACCCGAGTACCAGCGTACGAAAACTGAGACATATTTGAACACGTTTCCCGATCACATGGTTGATCATACTCTAGGTTCCACATGCATGTTTTACCGGAAGGAAGAATACCTTAAACCTGGGTAGTTGAAACCCGTGGAATGGGTACCATGCAATATGACTTCAAAGGGTCTTCATTTGCTCACCGAACCTCTCCAATCCTATCACTGCTGCGTTTATGCCCCTGTACACATGCTTGATTCTCTTTCGGAGACATAGCAATCCATAGGTTTTAAGATACTTACTAGTCAGGTACATTCTTAGGCATTTAATATGCGGTGTTGAGTCCATTTCGTTGAGCAAGGAGTAGCTCTTGTCTATTCCATATTTGGCTTAAGGAACTTTATCTGTGCTCATTTCAATCTCTGGTTTTATGCAGCACCCCAACTCACCTTTCCCCTTAAGCAAGCATAAGTTGGTTTTCTAAATTTGAGACCCTGTTCTGTTCTGTAATTCAGTTCCTGTGTAGCCAAGTTTACATTCCGTGTATTACTGATATCTTATGATGTTTCTTTTTCTGTGTGACTTATTTCAGTTAGAATCATCATACCTGAATCCACTCATTGTGCTGCTAAGGGCCTGATGACATAGATTTCATTGCTGAGTGATATTGCTTTGTAAGTAAATACCACAACTTCTTTATCCATTTTTCACTTTCTGTGATGTTGAACTTGTACTGTAAACGAGGTTCTTGTAAACAGAGGCGTCCCAAACTTTGGGGTGGCTGTGTCTTTTTGATTTTAATTTCCCTAAGCTATAGGACCATAAGTGGAAGTGCCCTAGGCTCTGTTGCTTTGTTTTTTAGATGTTTCAGGAAACACCATACACTTCTCCCGAGTGTCTGTTGGCAATTTACATCCCGCCCATCAGCATAACAAGGCTCCCAGTTCTCCATGGCCTGTCCTGTCTTTCTGGATTTTACACTTTTTTCAGATGGCCCTTTTGACCGGAGGGAAGTGAGACTTCATTGTAGTGCAGATTTCCTTTGCAAGCTTGCTTGGTTGGCCAAAAAGGGCGTATGCGTTTTTTCCTGAATATATTCAGGAAAAAACGCATACGCCCTTTTTGGCCAAGTGCATCATTGTGGACGTTCTGCCTCTTTTCCTATGCTTTCAATGCAATTCCAGTCTGCCTCCTGAAATCGGTTTCCTGCAATTCTGCCCCGCTTTCAAGTCCTCTTGGCAGCCTTACTTCAGTATATTTTTGGACGATAGCTGTCATTTATAACTCTGCAGGTTTGTGAATTACAGTGTCCCTGAGCTCCTTTCTTCAACTCGCTTTCTTTTGAGCTGGCCGCAACACCGCAGGATGGCTTCAGGCCCTAATCTGGTTCCGGCACGGCACGCTGAGCCTTTGGTTAATTCCTCTTCCTGGTGGGAAATGAGAGTTAAATTTGCCCGTCCAGACACCTCCAGCTAGTCTCTCATTGGTTCTCGCTATTCCTGTTCATCTTCCGCAGAAATTGCAAACTGGGCCAAACAGGAGGTTAAAGGGACTCACTCTCCAAGTCGGGAGGGTGTTAGTAAAGCGTCTGGAATGTTGCACCCGAGTACCAGGGTACGAAAACTGAGACATATTTGAACACGTCTCCCGATCACATGGTTGATCATACTCTAGGTTCCACATGCATGTTTTAGCTGAAGGAAGAATACCTTAAACCTGGGTAGTTGAAACCCGTGGAATGGGTACCATGCAATATGACTTCAAAGGGTCTTCATTTGCTCACCGAACCTCTCCAATCCTATCACTGCTGCGTTTATGCCCCTGTATACATGCTTGATTCTCTTTCGGAGACATAGCAATCCATAGGTTTTAAGATACTTACTAGTCAGGTACATTCTTAGGCATTTAATATGCGGTGTTGAGTCCATTTCGTTGAGCAAGGAGTAGCTCTTGTCTATTCCATATTTGGCTTAAGGAACTTTATCTGTGCTCATTTCAATCTCTGGTTTTATGCAGCACCCCAACTCACCTTTACCCTTAAGCAAGCATAAGTTGGTTTTCTAAATTTGAGACCCTGTTCTGTTCTGTAATTCAGTTCCTGTGTAGCCAAGTTTACATTCCGTGTATTACTGATATCTTATGATGTTTCTTTTTCTGTGTGACTTATTTCAGTTAGAATCATCATACCTGAATCCACTCATTGTGCTGCTAAGGGCCTGATGACATAGATTTCATTGCTGAGTGATATTGCTTTGTAAGTAAATACCACAACTTCTTTATCCATTTTTCACTTTCTGCGATGTTGAACTTGTACTGTAAACGAGGTTCTTGTAAACAGAGGCGTCCCAAACTTTGGGGTGGCTGTGTCTTTTTGATTTTAATTTCCCTAAGCTATAGGACCATAAGTGGAAGTGCCCTAGGCTCTGTTGCTTTGTTTTTTAGATGTTTCAGGAAACACCATACACTTCTCCCGAGGGTCTGTTGGCAATTTACATCCCGCCCATCAGCATAACAAGGCTCCCAGTTCTCCATGGCCTGTCCTGCCTTTCTGGATTTTACACTTTTTTCAGATGGCCCTTTTGACCGGGGGGAAGTGAGACTTCATTGTAGTGCAGATTTCCTTTGCAAGCTTGCTTGGTTGGCCAAAAAGGGCGTATGCGTTTTTTCCTGAATATATTCAGGAAAAAACGCATACGCCCTTTTTGGCCAAGTGCATCATTGTGGACGTTCTGCCTCTTTTCCTATGCTTTCAATGCAATTCCAGTCTACCTCCTGAAATCGGTTTCCTGCAATTCTGCCCCGCTTTCAAGTCCTCTTGGCAGCCTTACTTCAGTATATTTTTGGACGATAGCTGTCATTTATAACTCTGCAGGTTTGTGAATTACAGTGTCCCTGAGCTCCTTTCTTCAACTCGCTTTCTTTTGAGCTGGCCGCAACACCGCAGGATGGCTTCAGGCCCTAATCTGGTTCCGGCACGGCACGCTGAGCCTTTGGTTAATTCCTCTTCCTGGTGGGAAATGAGAGTTAAATTTGCCCGTCCAGACACCTCCAGCTAGTCTCTCATTGGTTCTCGCTATTCCTGTTCATCTTCCGCAGAAATTGCAAACTGGGCCAAACAGGAGGTTAAAGGGACTGACTCTCCAAGTCGGGAGGGTGTTAGTAAAGCGTCTGGAATGTTGCACCCGAGTACCAGGGTACGAAAACTGAGACATATTTGAACACGTCTCCCGATCACATGGTTGATCATACTCTAGGTTCCACATGCATGTTTTAGCTGAAGGAAGAATACCTTAAACCTGGGTAGTTGAAACCCGTGGAATGGGTACCATGCAATATGACTTCAAAGGGTCTTCATTTGCTCACCGAACCTCTCCAATCCTATCACTGCTGCGTTTATGCCCCTGTACACATGCTTGATTCTCTTTCGGAGACATAGCAATCCATAGGTTTTAAGATACTTACTAGTCAGGTACATTCTTAGGCATTTAATATGCGGTGTTGAGTCCATTTCGTTGAGCAAGGAGTAGCTCTTGTCTATTCCATATTTGGCTTAAGGAACTTTATCTGTGCTCATTTCAATCTCTGGTTTTATGCAGCACCCCAACTCACCTTTACCCTTAAGCAAGCATAAGTTGGTTTTCTAAATTTGAGACCCTGTTCTGTTCTGTAATTCAGTTCCTGTGTAGCCAAGTTTACATTCCGTGTATTACTGATATCTTATGATGTTTCTTTTTCTGTGTGACTTATTTCAGTTAGAATCATCATACCTGAATCCACTCATTGTGCTGCTAAGGGCCTGATGACATAGATTTCATTGCTGAGTGATATTGCTTTGTAAGTAAATACCACAACTTCTTTATCCATTTTTCACTTTCTGTGATGTTGAACTTGTACTGTAAACGAGGTTCTTGTAAACAGAGGCGTCCCAAACTTTGGGGTGGCTGTGTCTTTTTGATTTTAATTTCCCTAAGCTATAGGACCATAAGTGGAAGTGCCCTAGGCTCTGTTGCTTTGTTTTTTAGATGTTTCAGGAAACACCATACACTTCTCCCGAGGGTCTGTTGGCAATTTACATCCCGCCCATCAGCATAACAAGGCTCCCAGTTCTCCATGGCCTGTCCTGCCTTTCTGGATTTTACACTTTTTCAGATGGCCCTTTTGACCGGGGGGAAGTGAGACTTCATTGTAGTGCAGATTTCCTTTGCAAGCTTGCTTGGTTGGCCAAAAAGGGCGTATGCGTTTTTTCCTGAATATATTCAGGAAAAAACGCATACGCCCTTTTTGGCCAAGTGCATCATTGTGGACGTTCTGCCTCTTTTCCTATGCTTTCAATGCAATTCCAGTCTACCTCCTGAAATCGGTTTCCTGCAATTCTGCCCCGCTTTCAAGTCCTCTTGGCAGCCTTACTTCAGTATATTTTTGGACGATAGCTGTCATTTATAACTCTGCAGGTTTGTGAATTACAGTGTCCCTGAGCTCCTTTCTTCAACTCGCTTTCTTTTGAGCTGGCCGCAACACCGCAGGATGGCTTCAGGCCCTAATCTGGTTCCGGCACGGCACGCTGAGCCTTTGGTTAATTCCTCTTCCTGGTGGGAAATGAGAGTTAAATTTGCCCGTCCAGACACCTCCAGCTAGTCTCTCATTGGTTCTCGCTATTCCTGTTCATCTTCCGCAGAAATTGCAAACTGGGCCAAACAGGAGGTTAAAGGGACTGACTCTCCAAGTTGGGAGGGTGTTAGTAAAGCGTCTGGAATGTTGCACCCGAGTACCAGGGTACGAAAACTGAGACATATTTGAACACGTCTCCCGATCACATGGTTGATCATACTCTAGGTTCCACATGCATGTTTTAGCTGAAGGAAGAATACCTTAAACCTGGGTAGTTGAAACCCGTGGAATGGGTACCATGCAATATGACTTCAAAGGGTCTTCATTTGCTCACCGAACCTCTCCAATCCTATCACTGCTGCGTTTATGCCCCTGTACACATGCTTGATTCTCTTTCGGAGACATAGCAATCCATAGGTTTTAAGATACTTACTAGTCAGGTACATTCTTAGGCATTTAATATGCGGTGTTGAGTCCATTTCGTTGAGCAAGGAGTAGCTCTTGTCTATTCCATATTTGGCTTAAGGAACTTTATCTGTGCTCATTTCAATCTCTGGTTTTATGCAGCACCCCAACTCACCTTTACCCTTAAGCAAGCATAAGTTGGTTTTCTAAATTTGAGACCCTGTTCTGTTCTGTAATTCAGTTCCTGTGTAGCCAAGTTTACATTCCGTGTATTACTGATATCTTATGATGTTTCTTTTTCTGTGTGACTTATTTCAGTTAGAATCATCATACCTGAATCCACTCATTGTGCTGCTAAGGGCCTGATGACATAGATTTCATTGCTGAGTGATATTGCTTTGTAAGTAAATACCACAACTTCTTTATCCATTTTTCACTTTCTGCGATGTTGAACTTGTACTGTAAACGAGGTTCTTGTAAACAGAGGCGTCCCAAACTTTGGGGTGGCTGTGTCTTTTTGATTTTAATTTCCCTAAGCTATAGGACCATAAGTGGAAGTGCCCTAGGCTCTGTTGCTTTGTTTTTTAGATGTTTCAGGAAACACCATACACTTCTCCCGAGTGTCTGTTGGCAATTTACATCCCGCCCATCAGCATAACAAGGCTCCCAGTTCTCCATGGCCTGTCCTGCCTTTCTGGATTTTACACTTTTTTCAGATGGCCCTTTTGACCGGGGGGAAGTGAGACTTCATTGTAGTGCAGATTTCCTTTGCAAGCTTGCTTGGTTGGCCAAAAAGGGCGTATGCGTTTCTTCCTGAATATATTCAGGAAAAAACGCATACGCCCTTTTTGGCCAAGTGCATCATTGTGGACGTTCTGCCTCTTTTCCTATGCTTTCAATGCAATTCCAGTCTACCTCCTGAAATCGGTTTCCTGCAATTCTGCCCCGCTTTCAAGTCCTCTTGGCAGCCTTACTTCAGTATATTTTTGGACGATAGCTGTCATTGATAACTCTGCAGGTTTGTGAATTACAGTGCCCCTGAGCTCCTTTCTTCAACTCGCTTTCTTTTGAGCTGGCCGCAACACCGCAGGATGGCTTCAGGCCCTAATCTGGTTCCGGCACGGCACGCTGAGCCTTTGGTTAATTCCTCTTCCTGGTGGGAAATGAGAGTTAAATTTGCCCGTCCAGACACCTCCAGCTAGTCTCTCATTGGTTCTCGCTATTCCTGTTCATCTTCCGCAGAAATTGCAAACTGGGCCAAACAGGAGGTTAAAGGGACTGACTCTCCAAGTCGGGAGGGTGTTAGTAAAGCGTCTGGAATGTTGCACCCGAGTACCAGGGTACGAAAACTGAGACATATTTGAACACGTCTCCCGATCACATGGTTGATCATACTCTAGGTTCCACATGCATGTTTTAGCTGAAGGAAGAATACCTTAAACCTGGGTAGTTGAAACCCGTGGAATGGGTACCATGCAATATGACTTCAAAGGGTCTTCATTTGCTCACCGAACCTCTCCAATCCTATCACTGCTGCGTTTATGCCCCTGTACACATGCTTGATTCTCTTTCGGAGACATAGCAATCCATAGGTTTTAAGATACTTACTAGTCAGGTACATTCTTAGGCATTTAATATGCGGTGTTGAGTCCATTTCGTTGAGCAAGAGGTAGCTCTTGTCTATTCCATATTTGGCTTAAGGAACTTTATCTGTGCTCATTTCAATCTCTGGTTTTATGCAGCACCCCAACTCACCTTTACCCTTAAGAAAGCATAAGTTGGTTTTCTAAATTTGAGACCCTGTTCTGTTCTGTAATTCAGTTCCTGTGTAGCCAAGTTTACATTCCGTGTATTACTGATATCTTATGATGTTTCTTTTTCTGTGTGACTTATTTCAGTTAGAATCATCATACCTGAATCCACTCATTGTGCTGCTAAGGGCCTGATGACATAGATTTCATTGCTGAGTGATATTGCTTTGTAAGTAAATACCACAACTTCTTTATCCATTTTTCACTTTCTGCGATGTTGAACTTGTACTGTAAACGAGGTTCTTGTAAACAGAGGCGTCCCAAACTTTGGGGTGGCTGTGTCTTTTTGATTTTAATTTCCCTAAGCTATAGGACCATAAGTGGAAGTGCCCTAGGCTCTGTTGCTTTGTTTTTTAGATGTTTCAGGAAACACCATACACTTCTCCCGAGTGTCTGTTGGCAATTTACATCCCGCCCATCAGCATAACAAGGCTCCCAGTTCTCCATGGCCTGTCCTGCCTTTCTGGATTTTACACTTTTTTCAGATGGCCCTTTTGACCGGGGGGAAGGGAGACTTCATTGTAGTGCAGATTTCCTTTGCAAGCTTGCTTGGTTGGCCAAAAAGGGCGTATGCGTTTTTTCCTGAATATATTCAGGAAAAAACGCATACGCCCTTTTTGGCCAAGTGCATCATTGTGGACGTTCTGCCTCTTTTCCTATGCTTTCAATGCAATTCCAGTCTGCCTCCTGAAATCGGTTTCCTGCAATTCTGCCCCGCTTTCAAGTCCTCTTGGCAGCCTTACTTCAGTATATTTTTGGACGATAGCTGTCATTTATAACTCTGCAGGTTTGTGAATTACAGTGCCCCTGAGCTCCTTTCTTCAACTCGCTTTCTTTTGAGCTGGCCGCAACACCGCAGGATGGCTTCAGGCCCTAATCTGGTTCCGGCACGGCACGCTGAGCCTTTGGTTAATTCCTCTTCCTGGTGGGAAATGAGAGTTAAATTTGCCCGTCCAGACACCTCCAGCTAGTCTCTCATTGGTTCTCGCTATTCCTGTTCATCTTCCGCAGAAATTGCAAACTGGGCCAAACAGGAGGTTAAAGGGACTGACTCTCCAAGTCGGGAGGGTGTTAGTAAAGCGTCTGGAATGTTGCACCCGAGTACCAGGGTACGAAAACTGAGACATATTTGAACACGTCTCCCGATCACATGGTTGATCATACTCTAGGTTCCACATGCATGTTTTAGCTGAAGGAAGAATACCTTAAACCTGGGTAGTTGAAACCCGTGGAATGGGTACCATGCAATATGACTTCAAAGGGTCTTCATTTGCTCACCGAACCTCTCCAATCCTATCACTGCTGCGTTTATGCCCCTGTACACATGCTTGATTCTCTTTCGGAGACATAGCAATCCATAGGTTTTAAGATACTTACTAGTCAGGTACATTCTTAGGCATTTAATATGCGGTGTTGAGTCCATTTCGTTGAGCAAGGAGTAGCTCTTGTCTATTCCATATTTGGCTTAAGGAACTTTATCTGTGCTCATTTCAATCTCTGGTTTTATGCAGCACCCCAACTCACCTTTACCCTTAAGCAAGCATAAGTTGGTTTTCTAAATTTGAGACCCTGTTCTGTTCTGTAATTCAGTTCCTGTGTAGCCAAGTTTACATTCCGTGTATTACTGATATCTTATGATGTTTCTTTTTCTGTGTGACTTATTTCAGTTAGAATCATCATACCTGAATCCACTCATTGTGCTGCTAAGGGCCTGATGACATAGATTTCATTGCTGAGTGATATTGCTTTGTAAGTAAATACCACAACTTCTTTATCCATTTTTCACTTTCTGTGATGTTGAACTTGTACTGTAAACGAGGTTCTTGTAAACAGAGGCATCCCAAACTTTGGGGTGGCTGTGTCTTTTTGATTTTAATTTCCCTAAGCTATAGGACCATAAGTGGAAGTGCCCTAGGCTCTGTTGCTTTGTTTTTTAGATGTTTCAGGAAACACCATACACTTCTCCCGAGTGTCTGTTGGCAAATTACATCCCGCCCATCAGCATAACAAGGCTCCCAGTTCTCCATGGCCTGTCCTGCCTTTCTGGATTTTACACTTTTTTCAGATGGCCCTTTTGACCGGGGGGAAGGGAGACTTCATTGTAGTGCAGATTTCCTTTGCAAGCTTGCTTGGTTGGCCAAAAAGGGCGTATGCGTTTTTTCCTGAATATATTCAGGAAAAAACGCATACGCCCTTTTTGGCCAAGTGCATCATTGTGGACGTTCTGCCTCTTTTCCTATGCTTTCAATGCAATTCCAGTCTACCTCCTGAAATCGGTTTCCTGCAATTCTGCCCCGCTTTCAAGTCCTCTTGGCAGCCTTACTTCAGTATATTTTTGGACGATAGCTGTCATTTATAACTCTGCAGGTTTGTGAATTACAGTGCCCCTGAGCTCCTTTCTTCAACTCGCTTTCTTTTGAGCTGGCCGCAACACCGCAGGATGGCTTCAGGCCCTAATCTGGTTCCGGCACGGCACGCTGAGCCTTTGGTTAATTCCTCTTCCTGGTGGGAAATGAGAGTTAAATTTGCCCGTCCAGACACCTCCAGCTAGTCTCTCATTGGTTCTCGCTATTCCTGTTCATCTTCCGCAGAAATTGCAAACTGGGCCAAACAGGAGGTTAAAGGGACTGACTCTCCAAGTCGGGAGGGTGTTAGTAAAGCGTCTGGAATGTTGCACCCGAGTACCAGGGTACGAAAACTGAGACATATTTGAACACGTCTCCCGATCACATGGTTGATCATACTCTAGGTTCCACATGCATGTTTTAGCTGAAGGAAGAATACCTTAAACCTGGGTAGTTGAAACCCGTGGAATGGGTACCATGCAATATGACTTCAAAGGGTCTTCATTTGCTCACCGAACCTCTCCAATCCTATCACTGCTGCGTTTATGCCCCTGTACACATGCTTGATTCTCTTTCGGAGACATAGCAATCCATAGGTTTTAAGATACTTACTAGTCAGGTACATTCTTAGGCATTTAATATGCGGTGTTGAGTCCATTTCGTTGAGCAAGAGGTAGCTCTTGTCTATTCCATATTTGGCTTAAGGAACTTTATCTGTGCTCATTTCAATCTCTGGTTTTATGCAGCACCCCAACTCACCTTTCCCCTTAAGCAAGCATAAGTTGGTTTTCTAAATTTGAGACCCTGTTCTGTTCTGTAATTCAGTTCCTGTGTAGCCAAGTTTACATTCCGTGTATTACTGATATCTTATGATGTTTCTTTTTCTGTGTGACTTATTTCAGTTAGAATCATCATACCTGAATCCACTCATTGTGCTGCTAAGGGCCTGATGACATAGATTTCATTGCTGAGTGATATTGCTTTGTAAGTAAATACCACAACTTCTTTATCCATTTTTCACTTTCTGCGATGTTGAACTTGTACTGTAAACGAGGTTCTTGTAAACAGAGGCGTCCCAAACTTTGGGGTGGCTGTGTCTTTTTGATTTTAATTTCCCTAAGCTATAGGACCATAAGTGGAAGTGCCCTAGGCTCTGTTGCTTTGTTTTTTAGATGTTTCAGGAAACACCATACACTTCTCCCGAGTGTCTGTTGGCAATTTACATCCCGCCCATCAGCATAACAAGGCTCCCAGTTCTCCATGGCCTGTCCTGCCTTTCTGGATTTTACACTTTTTTCAGATGGCCCTTTTGACCGGGGGGAAGTGAGACTTCATTGTAGTGCAGATTTCCTTTGCAAGCTTGCTTGGTTGGCCAAAAAGGGCGTATGCGTTTTTTCCTGAATATATTCAGGAAAAAACGCATACGCCCTTTTTGGCCAAGTGCATCATTGTGGACGTTCTGCCTCTTTTCCTATGCTTTCAATGCAATTCCAGTCTACCTCCTGAAATCGGTTTCCTGCAATTCTGCCCCGCTTTCAAGTCCTCTTGGCAGCCTTACTTCAGTATATTTTTGGACGATAGCTGTCATTTATAACTCTGCAGGTTTGTGAATTACAGTGCCCCTGAGCTCCTTTCTTCAACTCGCTTTCTTTTGAGCTGGCCGCAACACCGCAAGATGGCTTCAGGCCCTAATCTGGTTCCGGCACGGCACGCTGAGCCTTTGGTTAATTCCTCTTCCTGGTGGGAAATGAGAGTTAAATTTGCCCGTCCAGACACCTCCAGCTAGTCTCTCATTGGTTCTCGCTATTCCTGTTCATCTTCCACAGAAATTGCAAACTGGGCCAAACAGGAGGTTAAAGGGACTGACTCTCCAAGTCGGGAGGGTGTTAGTAAAGCGTCTGGAATGTTGCACCCGAGTACCAGGGTACGAAAACTGAGACATATTTGAACACGTCTCCCGATCACATGGTTGATCATACTCTAGGTTCCACATGCATGTTTTAGCTGAAGGAAGAATACCTTAAACCTGGGTAGTTGAAACCCGTGGAATGGGTACCATGCAATATGACTTCAAAGGGTCTTCATTTGCTCACCGAACCTCTCCAATCCTATCACTGCTGCGTTTATGCCCCTGTACACATGCTTGATTCTCTTTCGGAGACATAGCAATCCATAGGTTTTAAGATACTTACTAGTCATGTACATTCTTAGGCATTTAATATGCGGTGTTGAGTCCATTTCGTTGAGCAAGAGGTAGCTCTTGTCTATTCCATATTTGGCTTAAGGAACTTTATCTGTGCTCATTTCAATCTCTGGTTTTATGCAGCACCCCAACTCACCTTTCCCCTTAAGAAAGCATAAGTTGGTTTTCTAAATTTGAGACCCTGTTCTGTTCTGTAATTCAGTTCCTGTGTAGCCAAGTTTACATTCCGTGTATTACTGATATCTTATGATGTTTCTTTTTCTGTGTGACTTATTTCAGTTAGAATCATCATACCTGAATCCACTCATTGTGCTGCTAAGGGCCTGATGACATAGATTTCATTGCTGAGTGATATTGCTTTGTAAGTAAATACCACAACTTCTTTATCCATTTTTCACTTTCTGCGATGTTGAACTTGTACTGTAAACGAGGTTCTTGTAAACAGAGGCGTCCCAAACTTTGAGGTGGCTGTGTCTTTTTGATTTTAATTTCCCTAAGCTATAGGACCATAAGTGGAAGTGCCCTAGGCTCTGTTGCTTTGTTTTTTAGATGTTTCAGGAAACACCATACACTTCTCCCGAGTGTCTGTTGGCAATTTACATCCCGCCCATCAGCATAACAAGGCTCCCAGTTCTCCATGGCCTGTCCTGCCTTTCTGGATTTTACACTTTCTTCAGATGGCCCTTTTGACCGGGGGGAAGTGAGACTTCATTGTAGTGCAGATTTCCTTTGCAAGCTTGCTTGGTTGGCCAAAAAGGGCGTATGCGTTTTTTCCTGAATATATTCAGGAAAAAACGCATACGCCCTTTTTGGCCAAGTGCATCATTTTGGACGTTCTGCCTCTTTTCCTATGCTTTCAATGCAATTCCAGTCTGCCTCCTGAAATCGGTTTCCTGCAATTCTGCCCCGCTTTCAAGTCCTCTTGGCAGCCTTACTTCAGTATATTTTTGGACGATAGCTGTCATTTATAACTCTGCAGGTTTGTGAATTACAGTGCCCCTGAGCTCCTTTCTTCAACTCGCTTTCTTTTGAGCTGGCCGCAACACCGCAGGATGGCTTCAGGCCCTAATCTGGTTCCGGCACGGCACGCTGAGCCTTTGGTTAATTCCTCTTCCTGGTGGGAAATGAGAGTTAAATTTGCCCGTCCAGACACCTCCAGCTAGTCTCTCATTGGTTCTCGCTATTCCTGTTCATCTTCCGCAGAAATTGCAAACTGGGCCAAACAGGAGGTTAAAGGGACTGACTCTCCAAGACGGGAGGGTGTTAGTAAAGCGTCTGGAATGTTGCACCCGAGTACCAGGGTACGAAAACTGAGACATATTTGAACACGTCTCCCGATCACATGGTTGATCATACTCTAGGTTCCACATGCATGTTTTAGCTGAAGGAAGAATACCTTAAACCTGGGTAGTTGAAACCCGTGGAATGGGTACCATGCAATATGACTTCAAAGGGTCTTCATTTGCTCACCGAACCTCTCCAATCCTATCACTGCTGCGTTTATGCCCCTGTACACATGCTTGATTCTCTTTCGGAGACATAGCAATCCATAGGTTTTAAGATACTTACTAGTCAGGTACATTCTTAGGCATTTAATATGCGGTGTTGAGTCCATTTCGTTGAGCAAGGAGTAGCTCTTGTCTATTCCATATTTGGCTTAAGGAACTTTATCTGTGCTCATTTCAATCTCTGGTTTTATGCAGCACCCCAACTCACCTTTACCCTTAAGCAAGCATAAGTTGGTTTTCTAAATTTGAGACCCTGTTCTGTTCTGTAATTCAGTTCCTGTGTAGCCAAGTTTACATTCCGTGTATTACTGATATCTTATTATATTTCTTTTTCTGTGTGACTTATTTCAGTTAGAATCATCATACCTGAATCCACTCATTGTGCTGCTAAGGGCCTGATGACATAGATTTCATTGCTGAGTGATATTGCTTTGTAAGTAAATACCACAACTTCTTTATCCATTTTTCACTTTCTGCAATGTTGAACTTGTACTGTAAACGAGGTTCTTGTAAACAGAGGCGTCCCAAACTTTGGCGTGGCTGTGTCTTTTTGATTTTAATTTCCCTAAGCTATAGGACCATAAGTGGAAGTGCCCTAGGCTCTGTTGCTTTGTTTTTTAGATGTTTCAGGAAACACCATACACTTCTCCCGAGTGTCTGTTGGCAATTTACATCCCGCCCATCAGCATAACAAGGCTCCCAGTTCTCCATGGCCTGTCCTGCCTTTCTGGATTTTACACTTTTTTCAGATGGCCCTTTTGACCGGGGGGAAGTGAGACTTCATTGTAGTGCAGATTTCCTTTGCAAGCTTGCTTGGTTGGCCAAAAAGGGCGTATGCGTTTTTTCCTGAATATATTCAGGAAAAAACGCATACGCCCTTTTTGGCCAAGTGCATCATTGTGGACGTTCTGCCTCTTTTCCTATGCTTTCAATGCAATTCCAGTCTACCTCCTGAAATCGGTTTCCTGCAATTCTGCCCCGCTTTCAAGTCCTCTTGGCAGCCTTACTTCAGTATATTTTTGGACGATAGCTGTCATTTATAACTCTGCAGGTTTGTGAATTACAGTGCCCCTGAGCTCCTTTCTTCAACTCGCTTTCTTTTGAGCTGGCCGCAACACCGCAGGATGGCTTCAGGCCCTAATCTGGTTCCGGCACGGCACGCTGAGCCTTTGGTTAATTCCTCTTCCTGGTGGGAAATGAGAGTTAAATTTGCCCGTCCAGACACCTCCAGCTAGTCTCTCATTGGTTCTCGCTATTCCTGTTCATCTTCCGCAGAAATTGCAAACTGGGCCAAACAGGAGGTTAAAGGGACTGACTCTCCAAGTCGGGAGGGTGTTAGTAAAGCGTCTGGAATGTTGCACCCGAGTACCAGGGTACGAAAACTGAGACATATTTGAACACGTCTCCCGATCACATGGTTGATCATACTCTAGGTTCCACATGCATGTTTTAGCTGAAGGAAGAATACCTTAAACCTGGGTAGTTGAAACCCGTGGAATGGGTACCATGCAATATGACTTCAAAGGGTCTTCATTTGCTCACCGAACCTCTCCAATCCTATCACTGCTGCGTTTATGCCCCTGTACACATGCTTGATTCTCTTTCGGAGACATAGCAATCCATAGGTTTTAAGATACTTACTAGTCAGGTACATTCTTAGGCATTTAATATGCGGTGTTGAGTCCATTTCGTTGAGCAAGGAGTAGCTCTTGTCTATTCCATATTTGGCTTAAGGAACTTTATCTGTGCTCATTTCAATCTCTGGTTTTATGCAGCACCCCAACTCACCTTTACCCTTAAGCAAGCATAAGTTGGTTTTCTAAATTTGAGACCCTGTTCTGTTCTGTAATTCAGTTCCTGTGTAGCCAAGTTTACATTCCGTGTATTACTGATATCTTATGATGTTTCTTTTTCTGTGTGACTTATTTCAGTTAGAATCATCATACCTGAATCCACTCATTGTGCTGCTAAGGGCCTGATGACATAGATTTCATTGCTGAGTGATATTGCTTTGTAAGTAAATACCACAACTTCTTTATCCATTTTTCACTTTCTGCAATGTTGAACTTGTACTGTAAACGAGGTTCTTGTAAACAGAGGCGTCCCAAACTTTGGCGTGGCTGTGTCTTTTTGATTTTAATTTCCCTAAGCTATAGGACCATAAGTGGAAGTGCCCTAGGCTCTGTTGCTTTGTTTTTTAGATGTTTCAGGAAACACCATACACTTCTCCCGAGTGTCTGTTGGCAATTTACATCCCGCCCATCAGCATAACAAGGCTCCCAGTTCTCCATGGCCTGTCCTGCCTTTCTGGATTTTACACTTTTTTCAGATGGCCCTTTTGACCGGGGGGAAGTGAGACTTCATTGTAGTGCAGATTTCCTTTGCAAGCTTGCTTGGTTGGCCAAAAAGGGCGTATGCGTTTTTTCCTGAATATATTCAGGAAAAAACGCATACGCCCTTTTTGGCCAAGTGCATCATTGTGGACGTTCTGCCTCTTTTCCTATGCTTTCAATGCAATTCCAGTCTACCTCCTGAAATCGGTTTCCTGCAATTCTGCCCCGCTTTCAAGTCCTCTTGGCAGCCTTACTTCAGTATATTTTTGGACGATAGCTGTCATTTATAACTCTGCAGGTTTGTGAATTACAGTGCCCCTGAGCTCCTTTCTTCAACTCGCTTTCTTTTGAGCTGGCCGCAACACCGCAGGATGGCTTCAGGCCCTAATCTGGTTCCGGCACGGCACGCTGAGCCTTTGGTTAATTCCTCTTCCTGGTGGGAAATGAGAGTTAAATTTGCCCGTCCAGACACCTCCAGCTAGTCTCTCATTGGTTCTCGCTATTCCTGTTCATCTTCCGCAGAAATTGCAAACTGGGCCAAACAGGAGGTTAAAGGGACTGACTCTCCAAGTCGGGAGGGTGTTAGTAAAGCGTCTGGAATGTTGCACCCGAGTACCAGGGTACGAAAACTGAGACATATTTGAACACGTCTCCCGATCACATGGTTGATCATACTCTAGGTTCCACATGCATGTTTTAGCTGAAGGAAGAATACCTTAAACCTGGGTAGTTGAAACCCGTGGAATGGGTACCATGCAATATGACTTCAAAGGGTCTTCATTTGCTCACCGAACCTCTCCAATCCTATCACTGCTGCGTTTATGCCCCTGTACACATGCTTGATTCTCTTTCGGAGACATAGCAATCCATAGGTTTTAAGATACTTACTAGTCAGGTACATTCTTAGGCATTTAATATGCGGTGTTGAGTCCATTTCGTTGAGCAAGGAGTAGCTCTTGTCTATTCCATATTTGGCTTAAGGAACTTTATCTGTGCTCATTTCAATCTCTGGTTTTATGCAGCACCCCAACTCACCTTTACCCTTAAGCAAGCATAAGTTGGTTTTCTAAATTTGAGACCCTGTTCTGTTCTGTAATTCAGTTCCTGTGTAGCCAAGTTTACATTCCGTGTATTACTGATATCTTATGATGTTTCTTTTTCTGTGTGACTTATTTCAGTTAGAATCATCATACCTGAATCCACTCATTGTGCTGCTAAGGGCCTGATGACATAGATTTCATTGCTGAGTGATATTGCTTTGTAAGTAAATACCACAACTTCTTTATCCATTTTTCACTTTCTGCGATGTTGAACTTGTACTGTACACGAGGTTCTTGTAAACAGAGGCGTCCCAAACTTTGGGGTGGCTGTGTCTTTTTGATTTTAATTTCCCTAAGCTATAGGACCATAAGTGGAAGTGCCCTAGGCTCTGTTGCTTTGTTTTTTAGATGTTTCAGGAAACACCATACACTTCTCCCGAGTGTCTGTTGGCAATTTACATCCCGCCCATCAGCATAACAAGGCTCCCAGTTCTCCATGGCCTGTCCTGCCTTTCTGGATTTTACACTTTTTTCAGATGGCCCTTTTGACCGGGGGGAAGTGAGACTTCATTGTAGTGCAGATTTCCTTTGCAAGCTTGCTTGGTTGGCCAAAAAGGGCGTATGCGTTTTTTCCTGAATATATTCAGGAAAAAACGCATATGCCCTTTTTGGCCAAGTGCATCATTGTGGACGTTCTGCCTCTTTTCCTATGCTTTCAATGCAATTCCAGTCTGCCTCCTGAAATCGGTTTCCTGCAATTCTGCCCCGCTTTCAAGTCCTCTTGGCAGCCTTACTTCAGTATATTTTTGGACGATAGCTGTCATTTATAACTCTGCAGGTTTGTGAATTACAGTGCCCCTGAGCTCCTTTCTTCAACTCGCTTTCTTTTGAGCTGGCCGCAACACCGCAGGATGGCTTCAGGCCCTAATCTGGTTCCGGCACGGCACGCTGAGCCTTTGGTTAATTCCTCTTCCTGGTGGGAAATGAGAGTTAAATTTGCCCGTCCAGACACCTCCAGCTAGTCTCTCATTGGTTCTCGCTATTCCTGTTCATCTTCCGCAGAAATTGCAAACTGGGCCAAACAGGAGGTTAAAGGGACTGACTCTCCAAGTCGGGAGGGTGTTAGTAAAGCGTCTGGAATGTTGCACCCGAGTACCAGGGTACGAAAACTGAGACATATTTGAACACGTCTCCCGATCACATGGTTGATCATACTCTAGGTTCCACATGCATGTTTTAGCTGAAGGAAGAATACCTTAAACCTGGGTAGTTGAAACCCGTGGAATGGGTACCATGCAATATGACTTCAAAGGGTCTTCATTTGCTCACCGAACCTCTCCAATCCTATCACTGCTGCGTTTATGCCCCTGTACACATGCTTGATTCTCTTTCGGAGACATAGCAATCCATAGGTTTTAAGATACTTACTAGTCAGGTACATTCTTAGGCATTTAATATGCGGTGTTGAGTCCATTTCGTTGAGCAAGGAGTAGCTCTTGTCTATTCCATATTTGGCTTAAGGAACTTTATCTGTGCTCATTTCAATCTCTGGTTTTATGCAGCACCCCAACTCACCTTTACCCTTAAGCAAGCATAAGTTGGTTTTCTAAATTTGAGACCCTGTTCTGTTCTGTAATTCAGTTCCTGTGTAGCCAAGTTTACATTCCGTGTATTACTGATATCTTATGATGTTTCTTTTTCTGTGTGACTTATTTCAGTTAGAATCATCATACCTGAATCCACTCATTGTGCTGCTAAGGGCCTGATGACATAGATTTCATTGCTGAGTGATATTGCTTTGTAAGTAAATACCACAACTTCTTTATCCATTTTTCACTTTCTGCAATGTTGAACTTGTACTGTAAACGAGGTTCTTGTAAACAGAGGCGTCCCAAACTTTGGCGTGGCTGTGTCTTTTTGATTTTAATTTCCCTAAGCTATAGGACCATAAGTGGAAGTGCCCTAGGCTCTGTTGCTTTGTTTTTTAGATGTTTCAGGAAACACCATACACTTCTCCCGAGTGTCTGTTGGCAATTTACATCCCGCCCATCAGCATAACAAGGCTCCCAGTTCTCCATGGCCTGTCCTGCCTTTCTGGATTTTACACTTTTTTCAGATGGCCCTTTTGACCGGGGGGAAGTGAGACTTCATTGTAGTGCAGATTTCCTTTGCAAGCTTGCTTGGTTGGCCAAAAAGGGCGTATGCGTTTTTTCCTGAATATATTCAGGAAAAAACGCATACGCCCTTTTTGGCCAAGTGCATCATTGTGGACGTTCTGCCTCTTTTCCTATGCTTTCAATGCAATTCCAGTCTACCTCCTGAAATCGGTTTCCTGCAATTCTGCCCCGCTTTCAAGTCCTCTTGGCAGCCTTACTTCAGTATATTTTTGGACGATAGCTGTCATTTATAACTCTGCAGGTTTGTGAATTACAGTGCCCCTGAGCTCCTTTCTTCAACTCGCTTTCTTTTGAGCTGGCCGCAACACCGCAGGATGGCTTCAGGCCCTAATCTGGTTCCGGCACGGCACGCTGAGCCTTTGGTTAATTCCTCTTCCTGGTGGGAAATGAGAGTTAAATTTGCCCGTCCAGACACCTCCAGCTAGTCTCTCATTGGTTCTCGCTATTCCTGTTCATCTTCCGCAGAAATTGCAAACTGGGCCAAACAGGAGGTTAAAGGGACTGACTCTCCAAGTCGGGAGGGTGTTAGTAAAGCGTCTGGAATGTTGCACCCGAGTACTAGGGTACGAAAACTGAGACATATTTGAACACGTCTCCCGATCACATGGTTGATCATACTCTAGGTTCCACATGCATGTTTTAGCTGAAGGAAGAATACCTTAAACCTGGGTAGTTGAAACCCGTGGAATGGGTACCATGCAATATGACTTCAAAGGGTCTTCATTTGCTCACCGAACCTCTCCAATCCTATCACTGCTGCGTTTATGCCCCTGTACACATGCTTGATTCTCTTTCGGAGACATAGCAATCCATAGGTTTTAAGATACTTACTAGTCAGGTACATTCTTAGGCATTTAATATGCGGTGTTGAGTCCATTTCGTTGAGCAAGGAGTAGCTCTTGTCTATTCCATATTTGGCTTAAGGAACTTTATCTGTGCTCATTTCAATCTCTGGTTTTATGCAGCACCCCAACTCACCTTTCCCCTTAAGCAAGCATAAGTTGGTTTTCTAAATTTGAGACCCTGTTCTGTTCTGTAATTCAGTTCCTGTGTAGCCAAGTTTACATTCCGTGTATTACTGATATCTTATGATGTTTCTTTTTCTGTGTGACTTATTTCAGTTAGAATCATCATACCTGAATCCACTCATTGTGCTGCTAAGGGCCTGATGACATAGATTTCATTGCTGAGTGATATTGCTTTGTAAGTAAATACCACAACTTCTTTATCCATTTTTCACTTTCTGCGATGTTGAACTTGTACTGTACACGAGGTTCTTGTAAACAGAGGCGTCCCAAACTTTGGGGTGGCTGTGTCTTTTTGATTTTAATTTCCCTAAGCTATAGGACCATAAGTGGAAGTGCCCTAGGCTCTGTTGCTTTGTTTTTTAGATGTTTCAGGAAACACCATACACTTCTCCCGAGTGTCTGTTGGCAATTTACATCCCGCCCATCAGCATAACAAGGCTCCCAGTTCTCCATGGCCTGTCCTGCCTTTCTGGATTTTACACTTTTTTCAGATGGCCCTTTTGACCGGGGGGAAGTGAGACTTCATTGTAGTGCAGATTTCCTTTGCAAGCTTGCTTGGTTGGCCAAAAAGGGCGTATGCGTTTTTTCCTGAATATATTCAGGAAAAAACGCATATGCCCTTTTTGGCCAAGTGCATCATTGTGGACGTTCTGCCTCTTTTCCTATGCTTTCAATGCAATTCCAGTCTGCCTCCTGAAATCGGTTTCCTGCAATTCTGCCCCGCTTTCAAGTCCTCTTGGCAGCCTTACTTCAGTATATTTTTGGACGATAGCTGTCATTTATAACTCTGCAGGTTTGTGAATTACAGTGCCCCTGAGCTCCTTTCTTCAACTCGCTTTCTTTTGAGCTGGCCGCAACACCGCAGGATGGCTTCAGGCCCTAATCTGGTTCCGGCACGGCACGCTGAGCCTTTGGTTAATTCCTCTTCCTGGTGGGAAATGAGAGTTAAATTTGCCCGTCCAGACACCTCCAGCTAGTCTCTCATTGGTTCTCGCTATTCCTGTTCATCTTCCGCAGAAATTGCAAACTGGGCCAAACAGGAGGTTAAAGGGACTGACTCTCCAAGTCGGGAGGGTGTTAGTAAAGCGTCTGGAATGTTGCACCCGAGTACCAGGGTACGAAAACTGAGACATATTTGAACACGTCTCCCGATCACATGGTTGATCATACTCTAGGTTCCACATGCATGTTTTAGCTGAAGGAAGAATACCTTAAACCTGGGTAGTTGAAACCCGTGGAATGGGTACCATGCAATATGACTTCAAAGGGTCTTCATTTGCTCACCGAACCTCTCCAATCCTATCACTGCTGCGTTTATGCCCCTGTACACATGCTTGATTCTCTTTCGGAGACATAGCAATCCATAGGTTTTAGGATACTTACTAGTCAGGTACATTCTTAGGCATTTAATATGCGGTGTTGAGTCCATTTCGTTGAGCAAGGAGTAGCTCTTGTCTATTCCATATTTGGCTTAAGGAACTTTATCTGTGCTCATTTCAATCTCTGGTTTTATGCAGCACCCCAACTCACCTTTCCCCTTAAGCAAGCATAAGTTGGTTTTCTAAATTTGAGACCCTGTTCTGTTCTGTAATTCAGTTCCTGTGTAGCCAAGTTTACATTCCGTGTATTACTGATATCTTATGATGTTTCTTTTTCTGTGTGACTTATTTCAGTTAGAATCATCATACCTGAATCCACTCATTGTGCTGCTAAGGGCCTGATGACATAGATTTCATTGCTGAGTGATATTGCTTTGTAAGTAAATACCACAACTTCTTTATCCATTTTTCACTTTCTGCGATGTTGAACTTGTACTGTAAACGAGGTTCTTGTAAACAGAGGCGTCCCAAACTTTGGGGTGGCTGTGTCTTTTTGATTTTAATTTCCCTAAGCTATAGGACCATAAGTGGAAGTGCCCTAGGCTCTGTTGCTTTGTTTTTTAGATGTTTCAGGAAACACCATACACTTCTCCCGAGTGTCTGTTGGCAATTTACATCCCGCCCATCAGCATAACAAGGCTCCCAGTTCTCCATGGCCTGTCCTGCCTTTCTGGATTTTACACTTTTTTCAGATGGCCCTTTTGACCGGGGGGAAGTGAGACTTCATTGTAGTGCAGATTTCCTTTGCAAGCTTGCTTGGTTGGCCAAAAAGGGCGTATGCGTTTCTTCCTGAATATATTCAGGAAAAAACGCATACGCCCTTTTTGGCCAAGTGCATCATTGTGGACGTTCTGCCTCTTTTCCTATGCTTTCAATGCAATTCCAGTCTACCTCCTGAAATCGGTTTCCTGCAATTCTGCCCCGCTTTCAAGTCCTCTTGGCAGCCTTACTTCAGTATATTTTTGGACGATAGCTGTCATTTATAACTCTGCAGGTTTGTGAATTACAGTGCCCCTGAGCTCCTTTCTTCAACTCGCTTTCTTTTGAGCTGGCCGCAACACCGCAGGATGGCTTCAGGCCCTAATCTGGTTCCGGCACGGCACGCTGAGCCTTTGGTTAATTCCTCTTCCTGGTGGGAAATGAGAGTTAAATTTGCCCGTCCAGACACCTCCAGCTAGTCTCTCATTGGTTCTCGCTATTCCTGTTCATCTTCCGCAGAAATTGCAAACTGGGCCAAACAGGAGGTTAAAGGGACTGACTCTCCAAGTCGGGAGGGTGTTAGTAAAGCGTCTGGAATGTTGCACCCGAGTACCAGCGTACGAAAACTGAGACATATTTGAACACGTTTCCCGATCACATGGTTGATCATACTCTAGGTTCCACATGCATGTTTTACCGGAAGGAAGAATACCTTAAACCTGGGTAGTTGAAACCCGTGGAATGGGTACCATGCAATATGACTTCAAAGGGTCTTCATTTGCTCACCGAACCTCTCCAATCCTATCACTGCTGCGTTTATGCCCCTGTACACATGCTTGATTCTCTTTCGGAGACATAGCAATCCATAGGTTTTAAGATACTTACTAGTCAGGTACATTCTTAGGCATTTAATATGCGGTGTTGAGTCCATTTCGTTGAGCAAGGAGTAGCTCTTGTCTATTCCATATTTGGCTTAAGGAACTTTATCTGTGCTCATTTCAATCTCTGGTTTTATGCAGCACCCCAACTCACCTTTCCCCTTAAGCAAGCATAAGTTGGTTTTCTAAATTTGAGACCCTGTTCTGTTCTGTAATTCAGTTCCTGTGTAGCCAAGTTTACATTCCGTGTATTACTGATATCTTATGATGTTTCTTTTTCTGTGTGACTTATTTCAGTTAGAATCATCATACCTGAATCCACTCATTGTGCTGCTAAGGGCCTGATGACATAGATTTCATTGCTGAGTGATATTGCTTTGTAAGTAAATACCACAACTTCTTTATCCATTTTTCACTTTCTGTGATGTTGAACTTGTACTGTAAACGAGGTTCTTGTAAACAGAGGCGTCCCAAACTTTGGGGTGGCTGTGTCTTTTTGATTTTAATTTCCCTAAGCTATAGGACCATAAGTGGAAGTGCCCTAGGCTCTGTTGCTTTGTTTTTTAGATGTTTCAGGAAACACCATACACTTCTCCCGAGTGTCTGTTGGCAATTTACATCCCGCCCATCAGCATAACAAGGCTCCCAGTTCTCCATGGCCTGTCCTGTCTTTCTGGATTTTACACTTTTTTCAGATGGCCCTTTTGACCGGAGGGAAGTGAGACTTCATTGTAGTGCAGATTTCCTTTGCAAGCTTGCTTGGTTGGCCAAAAAGGGCGTATGCGTTTTTTCCTGAATATATTCAGGAAAAAACGCATACGCCCTTTTTGGCCAAGTGCATCATTGTGGACGTTCTGCCTCTTTTCCTATGCTTTCAATGCAATTCCAGTCTGCCTCCTGAAATCGGTTTCCTGCAATTCTGCCCCGCTTTCAAGTCCTCTTGGCAGCCTTACTTCAGTATATTTTTGGACGATAGCTGTCATTTATAACTCTGCAGGTTTGTGAATTACAGTGCCCCTGAGCTCCTTTCTTCAACTCGCTTTCTTTTGAGCTGGCCGCAACACCGCAGGATGGCTTCAGGCCCTAATCTGGTTCCGGCACGGCACGCTGAGCCTTTGGTTAATTCCTCTTCCTGGTGGGAAATGAGAGTTAAATTTGCCCGTCCAGACACCTCCAGCTAGTCTCTCATTGGTTCTCGCTATTCCTGTTCATCTTCCGCAGAAATTGCAAACTGGGCCAAACAGGAGGTTAAAGGGCCTGACTCTCCAAGTCGGGAGGGTGTTAGTAAAGCGTCTGGAATGTTGCACCCGAGTACCAGGGTACGAAAACTGAGACATATTTGAACACGTCTCCCGATCACATGGTTGATCATACTCTAGGTTCCACATGCATGTTTTAGCTGAAGGAAGAATACCTTAAACCTGGGTAGTTGAAACCCGTGGAATGGGTACCATGCAATATGACTTCAAAGGGTCTTCATTTGCTCACCGAACCTCTCCAATCCTATCACTGCTGCGTTTATGCCCCTGTACACATGCTTGATTCTCTTTCGGAGACATAGCAATCCATAGGTTTTAAGATACTTACTAGTCAGGTACATTCTTAGGCATTTAATATGCGGTGTTGAGTCCATTTCGTTGAGCAAGGAGTAGCTCTTGTCTATTCCATATTTGGCTTAAGGAACTTTATCTGTGCTCATTTCAATCTCTGGCTTTATGCAGCACCCCAACTCACCTTTACCCTTAAGCAAGCATAAGTTGGTTTTCTAAATTTGAGACCCTGTTCTGTTCTGTAATTCAGTTCCTGTGTAGCCAAGTTTACATTCCGTGTATTACTGATATCTTATGATGTTTCTTTTTCTGTGTGACTTATTTCAGTTAGAATCATCATACCTGAATCCACTCATTGTGCTACTAAGGGCCTGATGACATAGATTTCATTGCTGAGTGATATTGCTTTGTAAGTAAATACCACAACTTCTTTATCCATTTTTCACTTTCTGTGATGTTGAACTTGTACTGTAAACGAGGTTCTTGTAAACAGAGGCATCCCAAACTTTGGGGTGGCTGTGTCTTTTTGATTTTAATTTCCCTAAGCTATAGGACCATAAGTGGAAGTGCCCTAGGCTCTGTTGCTTTGTTTTTTAGATGTTTCAGGAAACACCATACACTTCTCCCGAGTGTCTGTTGGCAATTTACATCCCGCCCATCAGCATAACAAGGCTCCCAGTTCTCCATGGCCTGTCCTGCCTTTCTGGATTTTACACTTTTTTCAGATGGCCCTTTTGACCGGGGGGAAGTGAGACTTCATTGTAGTGCAGATTTCCTTTGCAAGCTTGCTTGGTTGGCCAAAAAGGGCGTATGCGTTTTTTCCTGAATATATTCAGGAAAAAACGCATACGCCCTTTTTGGCCAAGTGCATCATTGTGGACGTTCTGCCTCTTTTCCTATGCTTTCAATGCAATTCCAGTCTGCCTCCTGAAATCGGTTTCCTGCAATTCTGCCCCGCTTTCAAGTCCTCTTGGCAGCCTTACTTCAGTATATTTTTGGACGATAGCTGTCATTTATAACTCTGCAGGTTTGTGAATTACAGTGCCCCTGAGCTCCTTTCTTCAACTCGCTTTCTTTTGAGCTGGCCGCAACACCGCAGGATGGCTTCAGGCCCTAATCTGGTTCCGGCACGGCACGCTGAGCCTTTGGTTAATTCCTCTTCCTGGTGGGAAATGAGAGTTAAATTTGCCCGTCCAGACACCTCCAGCTAGTCTCTCATTGGTTCTCGCTATTCCTGTTCATCTTCCGCAGAAATTGCAAACTGGGCCAAACAGGAGGTTAAAGGGACTGACTCTCCAAGTCGGGAGGGTGTTAGTAAAGCGTCTGGAATGTTGCACCCGAGTACCAGGGTACGAAAACTGAGACATATTTGAACACGTCTCCCGATCACATGGTTGATCATACTCTAGGTTCCACATGCATGTTTTAGCTGAAGGAAGAATACCTTAAACCTGGGTAGTTGAAACCCGTGGAATGGGTACCATGCAATATGACTTCAAAGGGTCTTCATTTGCTCACCGAACCTCTCCAATCCTATCACTGCTGCGTTTATGCCCCTGTACACATGCTTGATTCTCTTTCGGAGACGTAGCAATCCATAGGTTTTAAGATACTTACTAGTCAGGTACATTCTTAGGCATTTAATATGCGGTGTTGAGTCCATTTCGTTGAGCAAGGAGTAGCTCTTGTCTATTCCATATTTGGCTTAAGGAACTTTATCTGTGCTCATTTCAATCTCTGGTTTTATGCAGCACCCCAACTCACCTTTACCCTTAAGCAAGCATAAGTTGGTTTTCTAAATTTGAGACCCTGTTCTGTTCTGTAATTCAGTTCCTGTGTAGCCAAGTTTACATTCCGTGTATTACTGATATCTTATGATGTTTCTTTTTCTGTGTGACTTATTTCAGTTAGAATCATCATACCTGAATCCACTCATTGTGCTACTAAGGGCCTGATGACATAGATTTCATTGCTGAGTGATATTGCTTTGTAAGTAAATACCACAACTTCTTTATCCATTTTTCACTTTCTGCGATGTTGAACTTGTACTGTAAACGAGGTTCTTGTAAACAGAGGCGTCCCAAACTTTGAGGTGGCTGTGTCTTTTTGATTTTAATTTCCCTAAGCTATAGGACCATAAGTGGAAGTGCCCTAGGCTCTGTTGCTTTGTTTTTTAGATGTTTCAGGAAACACCATACACTTCTCCCGAGTGTCTGTTGGCAATTTACATCCCGCCCATCAGCATAACAAGGCTCCCAGTTCTCCATGGCCTGTCCTGCCTTTCTGGATTTTACACTTTTTTCAGATGGCCCTTTTGACCGGGGGGAAGTGAGACTTCATTGTAGTGCAGATTTCCTTTGCAAGCTTGCTTGGTTGGCCAAAAAGGGCGTATGCGTTTCTTCATGAATATATTCAGGAAAAAACGCATACGCCCTTTTTGGCCAAGTGCATCATTGTGGACGTTCTGCCTCTTTTCCTATGCTTTCAATGCAATTCCAGTCTGCCTCCTGAAATCGGTTTCCTGCAATTCTGCCCCGCTTTCAAGTCCTCTTGGCAGCCTTACTTCAGTATATTTTTGGACGATAGCTGTCATTTATAACTCTGCAGGTTTGTGAATTACAGTGCCCCTGAGCTCCTTTCTTCAACTCGCTTTCTTTTGAGCTGGCCGCAACACCGCAGGATGGCTTCAGGCCCTAATCTGGTTCCGGCACGGCACGCTGAGCCTTTGGTTAATTCCTCTTCCTGGTGGGAAATGAGAGTTAAATTTGCCCGTCCAGACACCTCCAGCTAGTCTCTCATTGGTTCTCGCTATTCCTGTTCATCTTCCGCAGAAATTGCAAACTGGGCCAAACAGGAGGTTAAAGGGACTGACTCTCCAAGTCGGGAGGGTGTTAGTAAAGCGTCTGGAATGTTGCACCCGAGTACCAGGGTACGAAAACTGAGACATATTTGAACACGTCTCCCGATCACATGGTTGATCATACTCTAGGTTCCACATGCATGTTTTAGCTGAAGGAAGAATACCTTAAACCTGGGTAGTTGAAACCCGTGGAATGGGTACCATGCAATATGACTTCAAAGGGTCTTCATTTGCTCACCGAACCTCTCCAATCCTATCACTGCTGCGTTTATGCCCCTGTACACATGCTTGATTCTCTTTCGGAGACATAGCAATCCATAGGTTTTAAGATACTTACTAGTCAGGTACATTCTTAGGCATTTAATATGCGGTGTTGAGTCCATTTCGTTGAGCAAGGAGTAGCTCTTGTCTATTCCATATTTGGCTTAAGGAACTTTATCTGTGCTCATTTCAATCTCTGGCTTTATGCAGCACCCCAACTCACCTTTACCCTTAAGCAAGCATAAGTTGGTTTTCTAAATTTGAGACCCTGTTCTGTTCTGTAATTCAGTTCCTGTGTAGCCAAGTTTACATTCCGTGTATTACTGATATCTTATGATGTTTCTTTTTCTGTGTGACTTATTTCAGTTAGAATCATCATACCTGAATCCACTCATTGTGCTACTAAGGGCCTGATGACATAGATTTCATTGCTGAGTGATATTGCTTTGTAAGTAAATACCACAACTTCTTTATCCATTTTTCACATTCTGTGATGTTGAACTTGTACTGTAAACGAGGTTCTTGTAAACAGAGGCATCCCAAACTTTGGGGTGGCTGTGTCTTTTTGATTTTAATTTCCCTAAGCTATAGGACCATAAGTGGAAGTGCCCTAGGCTCTGTTGCTTTGTTTTTTAGATGTTTCAGGAAACACCATACCCTTCTCCCGAGTGTCTGTTGGCAATTTACATCCCGCCCATCAGCATAACAAGGCTCCCAGTTCTCCATGGCCTGTCCTGCCTTTCTGGATTTTACACTTTTTTCAGATGGCCCTTTTGACCGGGGGGAAGTGAGACTTCATTGTAGTGCAGATTTCCTTTGCAAGCTTGCTTGGTTGGCCAAAAAGGGCGTATGCGTTTTTTCCTGAATATATTCAGGAAAAAACGCATACGCCCTTTTTGGCCAAGTGCATCATTGTGGACGTTCTGCCTCTTTTCCTATGCTTTCAATGCAATTCCAGTCTGCCTCCTGAAATCGGTTTCCTGCAATTCTGCCCCGCTTTCAAGTCCTCTTGGCAGCCTTACTTCAGTATATTTTTGGACGATAGCTGTCATTTATAACTCTGCAGGTTTGTGAATTACAGTGCCCCTGAGCTCCTTTCTTCAACTCGCTTTCTTTTGAGCTGGCCGCAACACCGCAGGATGGCTTCAGGCCCTAATCTGGTTCCGGCACGGCACGCTGAGCCTTTGGTTAATTCCTCTTCCTGGTGGGAAATGAGAGTTAAATTTGCCCGTCCAGACACCTCCAGCTAGTCTCTCATTGGTTCTCGCTATTCCTGTTCATCTTCCGCAGAAATTGCAAACTGGGCCAAACAGGAGGTTAAAGGGACTGACTCTCCAAGTCGGGAGGGTGTTAGTAAAGCGTCTGGAATGTTGCACCCGAGTACCAGGGTACGAAAACTGAGACATATTTGAACACGTCTCCCGATCACATGGTTGATCATACTCTAGGTTCCACATGCATGTTTTAGCTGAAGGAAGAATACCTTAAACCTGGGTAGTTGAAACCCGTGGAATGGGTACCATGCAATATGACTTCAAAGGGTCTTCATTTGCTCACCGAACCTCTCCAATCCTATCACTGCTGCGTTTATGCCCCTGTACACATGCTTGATTCTCTTTCGGAGACGTAGCAATCCATAGGTTTTAAGATACTTACTAGTCAGGTACATTCTTAGGCATTTAATATGCGGTGTTGAGTCCATTTCGTTGAGCAAGGAGTAGCTCTTGTCTATTCCATATTTGGCTTAAGGAACTTTATCTGTGCTCATTTCAATCTCTGGTTTTATGCAGCACCCCAACTCACCTTTCCCCTTAAGCAAGCATAAGTTGGTTTTCTAAATTTGAGACCCTGTTCTGTTCTGTAATTCAGTTCCTGTGTAGCCAAGTTTACATTCCGTGTATTACTGATATCTTATGATGTTTCTTTTTCTGTGTGACTTATTTCAGTTAGAATCATCATACCTGAATCCACTCATTGTGCTGCTAAGGGCCTGATGACATAGATTTCATTGCTGAGTGATATTGCTTTGTAAGTAAATACCACAACTTCTTTATCCATTTTTCACTTTCTGCGATGTTGAACTTGTACTGTAAACGAGGTTCTTGTAAACAGAGGCGTCCCAAACTTTGAGGTGGCTGTGTCTTTTTGATTTTAATTTCCCTAAGCTATAGGACCATAAGTGGAAGTGCCCTAGGCTCTGTTGCTTTGTTTTTTAGATGTTTCAGGAAACACCATACACTTCTCCCGAGTGTCTGTTGGCAATTTACATCCCGCCCATCAGCATAACAAGGCTCCCAGTTCTCCATGGCCTGTCCTGCCTTTCTGGATTTTACACTTTTTTCAGATGGCCCTTTTGACCGGGGGGAAGTGAGACTTCATTGTAGTGCAGATTTCCTTTGCAAGCTTGCTTGGTTGGCCAAAAAGGGCGTATGCGTTTCTTCCTGAATATATTCAGGAAAAAACGCATACGCCCTTTTTGGCCAAGTGCATCATTTTGGACGTTCTGCCTCTTTTCCTATGCTTTCAATGCAATTCCAGTCTACCTCCTGAAATCGGTTTCCTGCAATTCTGCCCCGCTTTCAAGTCCTCTTGGCAGCCTTACTTCAGTATATTTTTGGACGATAGCTGTCATTTATAACTCTGCAGGTTTGTGAATTACAGTGCCCCTGAGCTCCTTTCTTCAACTCGCTTTCTTTTGAGCTGGCCGCAACACCGCAGGATGGCTTCAGGCCCTAATCTGGTTCCGGCACGGCACGCTGAGCCTTTGGTTAATTCCTCTTCCTGGTGGGATATGAGAGTTAAATTTGCCCGTCCAGACACCTCCAGCTAGTCTCTCATTGGTTCTCGCTATTCCTGTTCATCTTCCGCAGAAATTGCAAACTGGGCCAAACAGGAGGTTAAAGGGACTGACTCTCCAAGTCGGGAGGGTGTTAGTAAAGCGTCTGGAATGTTGCACCCGAGTACCAGGGTACGAAAACTGAGACATATTTGAACACATCTCCCGATCACATGGTTGATCATACTCTAGGTTCCACATGCATGTTTTACCTGAAGGAAGAATACCTTAAACCTGGGTAGTTGAAACCCGTGGAATGGGTACCATGCAATATGACTTCAAAGGGTCTTCATTTGCTCACCGAACCTCTCCAATCCTATCACTGCTGCGTTTATGCCCCTGTACACATGCTTGATTCTCTTTCGGAGACATAGCAATCCATAGGTTTTAAGATACTTACTAGTCAGGTACATTCTTACGCGTTTAATATGCGGTGTTGAGTCCATTTCGTTGAGCAAGGAGTAGCTCTTGTCTATTCCATATTTGGCTTAAGGAACTTTATCTGTGCTCATTTCAATCTCTGGTTTTATGCAGCACCCCAACTCACCTTTCCCCTTAAGCAAGCATAAGTTGGTTTTCTAAATTTGAGACCCTGTTCTGTTCTGTAATTCAGTTCCTGTGTAGCCAAGTTTACATTCTGTGTATTACTGATATCTTATGATGTTTCTTTTTCTGTGTGACTTATTTCAGTTAGAATCATCATACCTGAATCCACTCATTGTGCTGCTAAGGGCCTGATGACATAGATTTCATTGCTGAGTGATATTGCTTTGTAAGTAAATACCACAACTTCTTTATCCATTTTTCACTTTCTGCGATGTTGAACTTGTACTGTAAACGAGGTTCTTGTAAACAGAGGCGTCCCAAACTTTGGGGTGGCTGTGTCTTTTTGATTTTAATTTCCCTAAGCTATAGGACCATAATTGGAAGTGCCCTAGGCTCTGTTGCTTTGTTTTTTAGATGTTTCAGGAAACACCATACACTTCTCCCGAGTGTCTGTTGGCAATTTACATCCCGCCCATCAGCATAACAAGGCTCCCAGTTCTCCATGGCCTGTCCTGCCTTTCTGGATTTTACACTTTTTTCAGATGGCCCTTTTGACCGGGGGGAAGTGAGACTTCATTGTAGTGCAGATTTCCTTTGCAAGCTTGCTTGGTTGGCCAAAAAGGGCGTATGCGTTTTTTCCTGAATATATTCAGGAAAAAACGCATACGCCCTTTTTGGCCAAGTGCATCATTGTGGACGTTCTGCCTCTTTTCCTATGCTTTCAATGCAATTCCAGTCTACCTCCTGAAATCGGTTTCCTGCAATTCTGCCCCGCTTTCAAGTCCTCTTGGCAGCCTTACTTCAGTATATTTTTGGACGATAGCTGTCATTTATAACTCTGCAGGTTTGTGAATTACAGTGCCCCTGAGCTCCTTTCTTCAACTCGCTTTCTTTTGAGCTGGCCGCAACACCGCAGGATGGCTTCAGGCCCTAATCTGGTTCCGGCACGGCACGCTGAGCCTTTGGTTAATTCCTCTTCCTGGTGGGAAATGAGAGTTAAATTTGCCCGTCCAGACACCTCCAGCTAGTCTCTCATTGGTTCTCGCTATTCCTGTTCATCTTCCGCAGAAATTGCAAACTGGGCCAAACAGGAGGTTAAAGGGACTGACTCTCCAAGTCGGGAGGGTGTTAGTAAAGCGTCTGGAATGTTGCACCCGAGTACCAGGGTACGAAAACTGAGACATATTTGAACACGTCTCCCGATCACATGGTTGATCATACTCTAGGTTCCACATGCATGTTTTAGCTGAAGGAAGAATACCTTAAACCTGGGTAGTTGAAACCCGTGGAATGGGTACCATGCAATATGACTTCAAAGGGTCTTCATTTGCTCACCGAACCTCTCCAATCCTATCACTGCTGCGTTTATGCCCCTGTACACATGCTTGATTCTCTTTCGGAGACATAGCAATCCATAGGTTTTAAGATACTTACTAGTCAGGTACATTCTTAGGCATTTAATATGCGGTGTTGAGTCCATTTCGTTGAGCAAGGAGTAGCTCTTGTCTATTCCATATTTGGCTTAAGGAACTTTATCTGTGCTCATTTCAATCTCTGGTTTTATGCAGCACCCCAACTCACCTTTACCCTTAAGCAAGCATAAGTTGGTTTTCTAAATTTGAGACCCTGTTCTGTTCTGTAATTCAGTTCCTGTGTAGCCAAGTTTACATTCCGTGTATTACTGATATCTTATGATGTTTCTTTTTCTGTGTGACTTATTTCAGTTAGAATCATCATACCTGAATCCACTCATTGTGCTGCTAAGGGCCTGATGACATAGATTTCATTGCTGAGTGATATTGCTTTGTAAGTAAATACCACAACTTCTTTATCCATTTTTCACTTTCTGCGATGTTGAACTTGTACTGTAAACGAGGTTCTTGTAAACAGAGGCGTCCCAATGTTTGGGGTGGCTGTGTCTTTTTGATTTTAATTTCCCTAAGCTATAGGACCATAAGTGGAAGTGCCCTAGGCTCTGTTGCTTTGTTTTTTAGATGTTTCAGGAAACACCATACACTTCTCCCGAGTGTCTGTTGGCAATTTACATCCCGCCCATCAGCATAACAAGGCTCCCAGTTCTCCATGGCCTGTCCTGCCTTTCTGGATTTTACACTTTTTTCAGATGGCCCTTTTGACCGGGGGGAAGTGAGACTTCATTGTAGTGCAGATTTCCTTTGCAAGCTTGCTTGGTTGGCCAAAAAGGGCGTATGCGTTTTTTCCTGAATATTTTCAGGAAAACACGCATACGCCCTTTTTGGCCAAGTGCATCATTGTGGACGTTCTGCCTCTTTTCCTATGCTTTCAATGCAATTCCAGTCTACCTCCTGAAATCGGTTTCCTGCAATTCTGCCCCGCTTTCAAGTCCTCTTGGCAGACTTACTTCAGTATATTTTTGGACGATAGCTGTCATTTATAACTCTGCAGGTTTGTGAATTACAGTGCCCCTGAGCTCCTTTCTTCAACTCGCTTTCTTTTGAGCTGGCCGCAACACCGCAGGATGGCTTCAGGCCCTAATCTGGTTCCGGCACGGCACGCTGAGCCTTTGGTTAATTCCTCTTCCTGGTGGGAAATGAGAGTTAAATTTGCCCGTCCAGACACCTCCAGCTAGTCTCTCATTGGTTCTCGCTATTCCTGTTCATCTTCCGCAGAAATTGCAAACTGGGCCAAACAGGAGGTTAAAGGGACTGACTCTCCAAGTCAGGAGGGTGTTAGTAAAGCGTCTGGAATGTTGCACCCGAGTACCAGGGTACGAAAACTGAGACATATTTGAACACGTCTCCCGATCACATGGTTGATCATACTCTAGGTTCCACATGCATGTTTTAGCTGAAGGAAGAATACCTTAAACCTGGGTAGTTGAAACCCGTGGAATGGGTACCATGCAATATGACTTCAAAGGGTCTTCATTTGCTCACCGAACCTCTCCAATCCTATCACTGCTGCGTTTATGCCCCTGTACACATGCTTGATTCTCTATCGGAGACATAGCAATCCATAGGTTTTAAGATACTTACTAGTCAGGTACATTCTTAGGCATTTAATATGCGGTGTTGAGTCCATTTCGTTGAGCAAGGAGTAGCTCTTGTCTATTCCATATTTGGCTTAAGGAACTTTATCTGTGCTCATTTCAATCTCTGGTTTTATGCAGCACCCCAACTCACCTTTCCCCTTAAGCAAGCATAAGTTGGTTTTCTAAATTTGAGACCCTGTTCTGTTCTGTAATTCAGTTCCTGTGTAGCCAAGTTTACATTCCGTGTATTACTGATATCTTATGATGTTTCTTTTTCTGTGTGACTTATTTCAGTTAGAATCATCATACCTGAATCCACTCATTGTGCTGCTAAGGGCCTGATGACATAGATTTCATTGCTGAGTGATATTGCTTTGTAAGTAAATACCACAACTTCTTTATCCATTTTTCACTTTCTGTGATGTTGAACTTGTACTGTAAACGAGGTTCTTGTAAACAGAGGCATCCCAAACTTTGGGGTGGCTGTGTCTTTTTGATTTTAATTTCCCTAAGCTATAGGACCATAAGTGGAAGTGCCCTAGGCTCTGTTGCTTTGTTTTTTAGATGTTTCAGGAAACACCATACACTTCTCCCGAGTGTCTGTTGGCAATTTACATCCCGCCCATCAGCATAACAAGGCTCCCAGTTCTCCATGGCCTGTCCTGCCTTTCTGGATTTTACACTTTTTTCAGATGGCCCTTTTGACCGGGGGGAAGTGAGACTTCATTGTAGTGCAGATTTCCTTTGCAAGCTTGCTTGGTTGGCCAAAAAGGGCGTATGCGTTTTTTCCTGAATATATTCAGGAAAAAACGCATACGCCCTTTTTGGCCAAGTGCATCATTGTGGATGTTCTGCCTCTTTTCCTATGCTTTCAATGCAATTCCAGTCTGCCTCCTGAAATCGGTTTCCTGCAATTCTGCCCCGCTTTCAAGTCCTCTTGGCAGCCTTACTTCAGTATATTTTTGGACGATAGCTGTCATTTATAACTCTGCAGGTTTGTGAATTACAGTGCCCCTGAGCTCCTTTCTTCAACTCGCTTTCTTTTGAGCTGGCCGCAACACCGCAGGATGGCTTCAGGCCCTAATCTGGTTCCGGCACGGCACGCTGAGCCTTTGGTTAATTCCTCTTCCTGGTGGGAAATGAGAGTTAAATTTGCCCGTCCAGACACCTCCAGCTAGTCTCTCATTGGTTCTCGCTATTCCTGTTCATCTTCCGCAGAAATTGCAAACTGGGCCAAACAGGAGGTTAAAGGGACTGACTCTCCAAGTCGGGAGGGTGTTAGTAAAGCGTCTGGAATGTTGCACCCGAGTACCAGGGTACGAAAACTGAGACATATTTGAACACGTCTCCCGATCACATGGTTGATCATACTCTAGGTTCCACATGCATGTTTTAGCTGAAGGAAGAATACCTTAAACCTGGGTAGTTGAAACCCGTGGAATGGGTACCATGCAATATGACTTCAAAGGGTCTTCATTTGCTCACCGAACCTCTCCAATCCTATCACTGCTGCGTTTATGCCCCTGTACACATGCTTGATTCTCTTTCGGAGACATAGCAATCCATAGGTTTTAAGATACTTACTAGTCAGGTACATTCTTAGGCATTTAATATGCGGTGTTGAGTCCATTTCGTTGAGCAAGGAGTAGCTCTTGTCTATTCCATATTTGGCTTAAGGAACTTTATCTGTGCTCATTTCAATCTCTGGTTTTATGCAGCACCCCAACTCACCTTTCCCCTTAAGCAAGCATAAGTTGGTTTTCTAAATTTGAGACCCTGTTCTGTTCTGTAATTCAGTTCCTGTGTAGCCAAGTTTACATTCCGTGTATTACTGATATCTTATGATGTTTCTTTTTCTGTGTGACTTATTTCAGTTAGAATCATCATACCTGAATCCACTCATTGTGCTGCTAAGGGCCTGATGACATAGATTTCATTGCTGAGTGATATTGCTTTGTAAGTAAATACCACAACTTCTTTATCCATTTTTCACTTTCTGCAATGTTGAACTTGTACTGTAAACGAGGTTCTTGTAAACAGAGGCGTCCCAAACTTTGAGGTGGCTGTGTCTTTTTGATTTTAATTTCCCTAAGCTATAGGACCATAAGTGGAAGTGCCCTAGGCTCTGTTGCTTTGTTTTTTAGATGTTTCAGGAAACACCATACACTTCTCCCGAGTGTCTGTTGGCAATTTACATCCCGCCCATCAGCATAACAAGGCTCCCAGTTCTCCATGGCCTGTCCTGCCTTTCTGGATTTTACACTTTTTTCAGATGGCCCTTTTGACCGGGGGGAAGTGAGACTTCATTGTAGTGCAGATTTCCTTTGCAAGCTTGCTTGGTTGGCCAAAAAGGGCGTATGCGTTTTTTCCTGAATATATTCAGGAAAAAACGCATACGCCCTTTTTGGCCAAGTGCATCATTGTGGACGTTCTGCCTCTTTTCCTATGCTTTCAATGCAATTCCAGTCTGCCTCCTGAAATCGGTTTCCTGCAATTCTGCCCCGCTTTCAAGTCCTCTTGGCAGCCTTACTTCAGTATATTTTTGGACGATAGCTGTCATTTATAACTCTGCAGGTTTGTGAATTACAGTGCCCCTGAGCTCCTTTCTTCAACTCGCTTTCTTTTGAGCTGGCCGCAACACCGCAGGATGGCTTCAGGCCCTAATCTGGTTCCGGCACGGCACGCTGAGCCTTTGGTTAATTCCTCTTCCTGGTGGGAAATGAGAGTTAAATTTGCCCGTCCAGACACCTCCAGCTAGTCTCTCATTGGTTCTCGCTATTCCTGTTCATCTTCCACAGAAATTGCAAACTGGGCCAAACAGGAGGTTAAAGGGACTGACTCTCCAAGTCGGGAGGGTGTTAGTAAAGCGTCTGGAATGTTGCACCCGAGTACCAGGGTACGAAAACTGAGACATATTTGAACACGTCTCCCGATCACATGGTTGATCATACTCTAGGTTCCACATGCATGTTTTAGCTGAAGGAAGAATACCTTAAACCTGGGTAGTTGAAACCCGTGGAATGGGTACCATGCAATATGACTTCAAAGGGTCTTCATTTGCTCACCGAACCTCTCCAATCCTATCACTGCTGCGTTTATGCCCCTGTACACATGCTTGATTCTCTTTCGGAGACATAGCAATCCATAGGTTTTAGGATACTTACTAGTCAGGTACATTCTTAGGCATTTAATATGCGGTGTTGAGTCCATTTCGTTGAGCAAGGAGTAGCTCTTGTCTATTCCATATTTGGCTTAAGGAACTTTATCTGTGCTCATTTCAATCTCTGGTTTTATGCAGCACCCCAACTCACCTTTCCCCTTAAGCAAGCATAAGTTGGTTTTCTAAATTTGAGACCCTGTTCTGTTCTGTAATTCAGTTCCTGTGTAGCCAAGTTTACATTCCGTGTATTACTGATAACTTATGATGTTTCTTTTTCTGTGTGACTTATTTCAGTTAGAATCATCATACCTGAATCCACTCATTGTGCTACTAAGGGCCTGATGACATAGATTTCATTGCTGAGTGATATTGCTTTGTAAGTAAATACCACAACTTCTTTATCCATTTTTCACTTTCTGTGATGTTGAACTTGTACTGTAAACGAGGTTCTTGTAAACAGAGGCATCCCAAACTTTGGGGTGGCTGTGTCTTTTTGATTTTAATTTCCCTAAGCTATAGGACCATAAGTGGAAGTGCCCTAGGCTCTGTTGCTTTGTTTTTTAGATGTTTCAGGAAACACCATACACTTCTCCCGAGTGTCTGTTGGCAATTTACATCCCGCCCATCAGCATAACAAGGCTCCCAGTTCTCCATGGCCTGTCCTGCCTTTCTGGATTTTACACTTTTTTCAGATGGCCCTTTTGACCGGGGGGAAGTGAGACTTCATTGTAGTGCAGATTTCCTTTGCAAGCTTGCTTGGTTGGCCAAAAAGGGCGTATGCGTTTTTTCCTGAATATATTCAGGAAAAAACGCATACGCCCTTTTTGGCCAAGTGCATCATTGTGGACGTTCTGCCTCTTTTCCTATGCTTTCAATGCAATTCCAGTCTGCCTCCTGAAATCGGTTTCCTGCAATTCTGCCCCGCTTTCAAGTCCTCTTGGCAGCCTTACTTCAGTATATTTTTGGACGATAGCTGTCATTTATAACTCTGCAGGTTTGTGAATTACAGTGCCCCTGAGCTCCTTTCTTCAACTCGCTTTCTTTTGAGCTGGCCGCAACACCGCAGGATGGCTTCAGGCCCTAATCTGGTTCCGGCACGGCACGCTGAGCCTTTGGTTAATTCCTCTTCCTGGTGGGAAATGAGAGTTAAATTTGCCCGTCCAGACACCTCCAGCTAGTCTCTCATTGGTTCTCGCTATTCCTGTTCATCTTCCGCAGAAATTGCAAACTGGGCCAAACAGGAGGTTAAAGGGACTGACTCTCCAAGTCGGGAGGGTGTTAGTAAAGCGTCTGGAATGTTGCACCCGAGTACCAGGGTACGAAAACTGAGACATATTTGAACACGTCTCCCGATCACATGGTTGATCATACTCTAGGTTCCACATGCATGTTTTAGCTGAAGGAAGAATACCTTAAACCTGGGTAGTTGAAACCCGTGGAATGGGTACCATGCAATATGACTTCAAAGGGTCTTCATTTGCTCACCGAACCTCTCCAATCCTATCACTGCTGCGTTTATGCCCCTGTACACATGCTTGATTCTCTTTCGGAGACATAGCAATCCATAGGTTTTAAGATACTTACTAGTCAGGTACATTCTTAGGCATTTAATATGCGGTGTTGAGTCCATTTCGTTGAGCAAGGAGTAGCTCTTGTCTATTCCATATTTGGCTTAAGGAACTTTATCTGTGCTCATTTCAATCTCTGGCTTTATGCAGCACCCCAACTCACCTTTACCCTTAAGCAAGCATAAGTTGGTTTTCTAAATTTGAGACCCTGTTCTGTTCTGTAATTCAGTTCCTGTGTAGCCAAGTTTACATTCCGTGTATTACTGATATCTTATGATGTTTCTTTTTCTGTGTGACTTATTTCAGTTAGAATCATCATACCTGAATCCACTCATTGTGCTACTAAGGGCCTGATGACATAGATTTCATTGCTGAGTGATATTGCTTTGTAAGTAAATACCACAACTTCTTTATCCATTTTTCACTTTCTGTGATGTTGAACTTGTACTGTAAACGAGGTTCTTGTAAACAGAGGCATCCCAAACTTTGGGGTGGCTGTGTCTTTTTGATTTTAATTTCCCTAAGCTATAGGACCATAAGTGGAAGTGCCCTAGGCTCTGTTGCTTTGTTTTTTAGATGTTTCAGGAAACACCATACACTTCTCCCGAGTGTCTGTTGGCAATTTACATCCCGCCCATCAGCATAACAAGGCTCCCAGTTCTCCATGGCCTGTCCTGCCTTTCTGGATTTTACACTTTTTTCAGATGGCCCTTTTGACCGGGGGGAAGTGAGACTTCATTGTAGTGCAGATTTCCTTTGCAAGCTTGCTTGGTTGGCCAAAAAGGGCGTATGCGTTTTTTCCTGAATATATTCAGGAAAAAACGCATACGCCCTTTTTGGCCAAGTGCATCATTGTGGACGTTCTGCCTCTTTTCCTATGCTTTCAATGCAATTCCAGTCTGCCTCCTGAAATCGGTTTCCTGCAATTCTGCCCCGCTTTCAAGTCCTCTTGGCAGCCTTACTTCAGTATATTTTTGGACGATAGCTGTCATTTATAACTCTGCAGGTTTGTGAATTACAGTGCCCCTGAGCTCCTTTCTTCAACTCGCTTTCTTTTGAGCTGGCCGCAACACCGCAGGATGGCTTCAGGCCCTAATCTGGTTCCGGCACGGCACGCTGAGCCTTTGGTTAATTCCTCTTCCTGGTGGGAAATGAGAGTTAAATTTGCCCGTCCAGACACCTCCAGCTAGTCTCTCATTGGTTCTCGCTATTCCTGTTCATCTTCCGCAGAAATTGCAAACTGGGCCAAACAGGAGGTTAAAGGGACTGACTCTCCAAGTCGGGAGGGTGTTAGTAAAGCGTCTGGAATGTTGCACCCGAGTACCAGGGTATGAAAACTGAGACATATTTGAACACGTCTCCCGATCACATGGTTGATCATACTCTAGGTTCCACATGCATGTTTTAGCTGAAGGAAGAATACCTTAAACCTGGGTAGTTGAAACCCGTGGAATGGGTACCATGCAATATGACTTCAAAGGGTCTTCATTTGCTCACCGAACCTCTCCAATCCTATCACTGCTGCGTTTATGCCCCTGTACACATGCTTGATTCTCTTTCGGAGACATAGCAATCCATAGGTTTTAAGATACTTACTAGTCAGGTACATTCTTAGGCATTTAATATGCGGTGTTGAGTCCATTTCGTTGAGCAAGGAGTAGCTCTTGTCTATTCCATATTTGGCTTAAGGAACTTTATCTGTGCTCATTTCAATCTCTGGCTTTATGCAGCACCCCAACTCACCTTTACCCTTAAGCAAGCATAAGTTGGTTTTCTAAATTTGAGACCCTGTTCTGTTCTGTAATTCAGTTCCTGTGTAGCCAAGTTTACATTCCGTGTATTACTGATATCTTATGATGTTTCTTTTTCTGTGTGACTTATTTCAGTTAGAATCATCATACCTGAATCCACTCATTGTGCTACTAAGGGCCTGATGACATAGATTTCATTGCTGAGTGATATTGCTTTGTAAGTAAATACCACAACTTCTTTATCCATTTTTCACTTTCTGTGATGTTGAACTTGTACTGTAAACAAGGTTCTTGTAAACAGAGGCGTCCCAAACTTTGAGGTGGCTGTGTCTTTTTGATTTCAATTTCCCTAAGCTATAGGACCATAAGTGGAAGTGCCCTAGGCTCTGTTGCTTTGTTTTTTAGATGTTTCAGGAAACACCATACACTTCTCCCGAGTGTCTGTTGGCAATTTACATCCCGCCCATCAGCATAACAAGGCTCCCAGTTCTCCATGGCCTGTCCTGCCTTTCTGGATTTTACACTTTTTTCAGATGGCCCTTTTGACCGGGGGGAAGTGAGACTTCATTGTAGTGCAGATTTCCTTTGCAAGCTTGCTTGGTTGGCCAAAAAGGGCGTATGCGTTTCTTCCTGAATATATTCAGGAAAAAACGCATACGCCCTTTTTGGCCAAGTGCATCATTGTGGACGTTCTGCCTCTTTTCCTATGCTTTCAATGCAATTCCAGTCTACCTCCTGAAATCGGTTTCCTGCAATTCTGCCCCGCTTTCAAGTCCTCTTGGCAGCCTTACTTCAGTATATTTTTGGACGATAGCTGTCATTTATAACTCTGCAGGTTTGTGAATTACAGTGCCCCTGAGCTCCTTTCTTCAACTCGCTTTCTTTTGAGCTGGCCGCAACACCGCAGGATGGCTTCAGGCCCTAATCTGGTTCCGGCACGGCACGCTGAGCCTTTGGTTAATTCCTCTTCCTGGTGGGAAATGAGAGTTAAATTTGCCCGTCCAGACACCTCCAGCTAGTCTCTCATTGGTTCTCGCTATTCCTGTTCATCTTCCGCAGAAATTGCAAACTGGGCCAAACAGGAGGTTAAAGGGACTGACTCTCCAAGTCGGGAGGGTGTTAGTAAAGCGTCTGGAATGTTGCACCCGAGTACCAGGGTACGAAAACTGAGACATATTTGAACACGTCTCCCGATCACATGGTTGATCATACTCTAGGTTCCACATGCATGTTTTAGCTGAAGGAAGAATACCTTAAACCTGGGTAGTTGAAACCCGTGGAATGGTTACCATGCAATATGACTTCAAAGGGTCTTCATTTGCTCACCGAACCTCTCCAATCCTATCACTGCTGCGTTTATGCCCCTGTACACATGCTTGATTCTCTTTCGGAGACATAGCAATCCATAGGTTTTAGGATACTTACTAGTCAGGTACATTCTTAGGCATTTAATATGCGGTGTTGAGTCCATTTCGTTGAGCAAGGAGTAGCTCTTGTCTATTCCATATTTGGCTTAAGGAACTTTATCTGTGCTCATTTCAATCTCTGGTTTTATGCAGCACCCCAACTCACCTTTCCCCTTATGCAAGCATAAGTTGGTTTTCTAAATTTGAGACCCTGTTCTGTTCTGTAATTCAGTTCCTGTGTAGCCAAGTTTACATTCCGTGTATTACTGATATCTTATGATGTTTCTTTTTCTGTGTGACTTATTTCAGTTAGAATCATCATACCTGAATCCACTCATTGTGCTGCTAAGGGCCTGATGACATAGATTTCATTGCTGAGTGATATTGCTTTGTAAGTAAATACCACAACTTCTTTATCCATTTTTCACTTTCTGCAATGTTGAACTTGTACTGTAAACGAGGTTCTTGTAAACAGAGGCGTCCCAAACTTTGGGGTGGCTGTGTCTTTTTGATTTTAATTTCCCTAAGCTATAGGACCATAAGTGGAAGTGCCCTAGGCTCTGTTGCTTTGTTTTTTAGATGTTTCAGGAAACACCATACACTTCTCCCGAGTGTCTGTTGGCAATTTACATCCCGCCCATCAGCATAACAAGGCTCCCAGTTCTCCATGGCCTGTCCTGCCTTTCTGGATTTTACACTTTTTTCAGATGGCCCTTTTGACCGGGGGGAAGTGAGACTTCATTGTAGTGCAGATTTCCTTTGCAAGCTTGCTTGGTTGGCCAAAAAGGGCGTATGCGTTTCTTCCTGAATATATTCAGGAAAAAACGCATACGCCCTTTTTGGCCAAGTGCATCATTGTGGACGTTCTGCCTCTTTTCCTATGCTTTCAATGCAATTCCAGTCTACCTCCTGAAATCGGTTTCCTGCAATTCTGCCCCGCTTTCAAGTCCTCTTGGCAGCCTTACTTCAGTATATTTTTGGACGATAGCTGTCATTTATAACTCTGCAGGTTTGTGAATTACAGTGCCCCTGAGCTCCTTTCTTCAACTCGCTTTCTTTTGAGCTGGCCGCAACACCGCAGGATGGCTTCAGGCCCTAATCTGGTTCCGGCACGGCACGCTGAGCCTTTGGTTAATTCCTCTTCCTGGTGGGAAATGAGAGTTAAATTTGCCCGTCCAGACACCTCCAGCTAGTCTCTCATTGGTTCTCGCTATTCCTGTTCATCTTCCGCAGAAATTGCAAACTGGGCCAAACAGGAGGTTAAAGGGACTGACTCTCCAAGTCGGGAGGGTGTTAGTAAAGCGTCTGGAATGTTGCACCCGAGTACCAGGGTACGAAAACTGAGACATATTTGAACACGTCTCCCGATCACATGGTTGATCATACTCTAGGTTCCACATGCATGTTTTAGCTGAAGGAAGAATACCTTAAACCTGGGTAGTTGAAACCCGTGGAATGGGTACCATGCAATATGACTTCAAAGGGTCTTCATTTGCTCACCGAACCTCTCCAATCCTATCACTGCTGCGTTTATGCCCCTGTACACATGCTTGATTCTCTTTCGGAGACATAGCAATCCATAGGTTTTAGGATACTTACTAGTCAGGTACATTCTTAGGCATTTAATATGCGGTGTTGAGTCCATTTCGTTGAGCAAGGAGTAGCTCTTGTCTATTCCATATTTGGCTTAAGGAACTTTATCTGTGCTCATTTCAATCTCTGGTTTTATGCAGCACCCCAACTCACCTTTCCCCTTATGCAAGCATAAGTTGGTTTTCTAAATTTGAGACCCTGTTCTGTTCTGTAATTCAGTTCCTGTGTAGCCAAGTTTACATTCCGTGTATTACTGATATCTTATGATGTTTCTTTTTCTGTGTGACTTATTTCAGTTAGAATCATCATACCTGAATCCACTCATTGTGCTGCTAAGGGCCTGATGACATAGATTTCATTGCTGAGTGATATTGCTTTGTAAGTAAATACCACAACTTCTTTATCCATTTTTCACTTTCTGCGATGTTGAACTTGTACTGTAAACGAGGTTCTTGTAAACAGAGGCGTCCCAAACTTTGGGGTGGCTGTGTCTTTTTGATTTTAATTTCCCTAAGCTATAGGACCATAAGTGGAAGTGCCCTAGGCTCTGTTGCTTTGTTTTTTAGATGTTTCAGGAAACACCATACACTTCTCCCGAGTGTCTGTTGGCAATTTACATCCCGCCCATCAGCATAACAAGGCTCCCAGTTCTCCATGGCCTGTCCTGCCTTTCTGGATTTTACACTTTTTTCAGATGGCCCTTTTGACCGGGGGGAAGTGAGACTTCATTGTAGTGCAGATTTCCTTTGCAAGCTTGCTTGGTTGGCCAAAAAGGGCGTATGCGTTTCTTCCTGAATATATTCAGGAAAAAACGCATACGCCCTTTTTGGCCAAGTGCATCATTGTGGACGTTCTGCCTCTTTTCCTATGCTTTCAATGCAATTCCAGTCTACCTCCTGAAATCGGTTTCCTGCAATTCTGCCCCGCTTTCAAGTCCTCTTGGCAGCCTTACTTCAGTATATTTTTGGACGATAGCTGTCATTTATAACTCTGCAGGTTTGTGAATTACAGTGCCCCTGAGCTCCTTTCTTCAACTCGCTTTCTTTTGAGCTGGCCGCAACACCGCAGGATGGCTTCAGGCCCTAATCTGGTTCCGGCACGGCACGCTGAGCCTTTGGTTAATTCCTCTTCCTGGTGGGAAATGAGAGTTAAATTTGCCCGTCCAGACACCTCCAGCTAGTCTCTCATTGGTTCTCGCTATTCCTGTTCATCTTCCGCAGAAATTGCAAACTGGGCCAAACAGGAGGTTAAAGGGACTGACTCTCCAAGTCGGGAGGGTGTTAGTAAAGCGTCTGGAATGTTGCACCCGAGTACCAGGGTACGAAAACTGAGACATATTTGAACACGTCTCCCGATCACATGGTTGATCATACTCTAGGTTCCACATGCATGTTTTAGCTGAAGGAAGAATACCTTAAACCTGGGTAGTTGAAACCCGTGGAATGGGTACCATGCAATATGACTTCAAAGGGTCTTCATTTGCTCACCGAACCTCTCCAATCCTATCACTGCTGCGTTTATGCCCCTGTACACATGCTTGATTCTCTTTCGGAGACATAGCAATCCATAGGTTTTAGGATACTTACTAGTCAGGTACATTCTTAGGCATTTAATATGCGGTGTTGAGTCCATTTCGTTGAGCAAGGAGTAGCTCTTGTCTATTCCATATTTGGCTTAAGGAACTTTATCTGTGCTCATTTCAATCTCTGGTTTTATGCAGCACCCCAACTCACCTTTCCCCTTATGCAAGCATAAGTTGGTTTTCTAAATTTGAGACCCTGTTCTGTTCTGTAATTCAGTTCCTGTGTAGCCAAGTTTACATTCCGTGTATTACTGATATCTTATGATGTTTCTTTTTCTGTGTGACTTATTTCAGTTAGAATCATCATACCTGAATCCACTCATTGTGCTGCTAAGGGCCTGATGACATAGATTTCATTGCTGAGTGATATTGCTTTGTAAGTAAATACCACAACTTCTTTATCCATTTTTCACTTTCTGCGATGTTGAACTTGTACTGTAAACGAGGTTCTTGTAAACAGAGGCGTCCCAAACTTTGGGGTGGCTGTGTCTTTTTGATTTTAATTTCCCTAAGCTATAGGACCATAAGTGGAAGTGCCCTAGGCTCTGTTGCTTTGTTTTTTAGATGTTTCAGGAAACACCATACACTTCTCCCGAGTGTCTGTTGGCAATTTACATCCCGCCCATCAGCATAACAAGGCTCCCAGTTCTCCATGGCCTGTCCTGCCTTTCTGGATTTTACACTTTTTTCAGATGGCCCTTTTGACCGGGGGGAAGTGAGACTTCATTGTAGTGCAGATTTCCTTTGCAAGCTTGCTTGGTTGGCCAAAAAGGGCGTATGCGTTTCTTCCTGAATATATTCAGGAAAAAACGCATACGCCCTTTTTGGCCAAGTGCATCATTGTGGACGTTCTGCCTCTTTTCCTATGCTTTCAATGCAATTCCAGTCTACCTCCTGAAATCGGTTTCCTGCAATTCTGCCCCGCTTTCAAGTCCTCTTGGCAGCCTTACTTCAGTATATTTTTGGACGATAGCTGTCATTTATAACTCTGCAGGTTTGTGAATTACAGTGCCCCTGAGCTCCTTTCTTCAACTCGCTTTCTTTTGAGCTGGCCGCAACACCGCAGGATGGCTTCAGGCCCTAATCTGGTTCCGGCACGGCACGCTGAGCCTTTGGTTAATTCCTCTTCCTGGTGGGAAATGAGAGTTAAATTTGCCCGTCCAGACACCTCCAGCTAGTCTCTCATTGGTTCTCGCTATTCCTGTTCATCTTCCGCAGAAATTGCAAACTGGGCCAAACAGGAGGTTAAAGGGACTGACTCTCCAAGTCGGGAGGGTGTTAGTAAAGCGTCTGGAATGTTGCACCCGAGTACCAGGGTACGAAAACTGAGACATATTTGAACACGTCTCCCGATCACATGGTTGATCATACTCTAGGTTCCACATGCATGTTTTAGCTGAAGGAAGAATACCTTAAACCTGGGTAGTTGAAACCCGTGGAATGGGTACCATGCAATATGACTTCAAAGGGTCTTCATTTGCTCACCGAACCTCTCCAATCCTATCACTGCTGCGTTTATGCCCCTGTACACATGCTTGATTCTCTTTCGGAGACATAGCAATCCATAGGTTTTAGGATACTTACTAGTCAGGTACATTCTTAGGCATTTAATATGCGGTGTTGAGTCCATTTCGTTGAGCAAGGAGTAGCTCTTGTCTATTCCATATTTGGCTTAAGGAACTTTATCTGTGCTCATTTCAATCTCTGGTTTTATGCAGCACCCCAACTCACCTTTCCCCTTATGCAAGCATAAGTTGGTTTTCTAAATTTGAGACCCTGTTCTGTTCTGTAATTCAGTTCCTGTGTAGCCAAGTTTACATTCCGTGTATTACTGATATCTTATGATGTTTCTTTTTCTGTGTGACTTATTTCAGTTAGAATCATCATACCTGAATCCACTCATTGTGCTGCTAAGGGCCTGATGACATAGATTTCATTGCTGAGTGATATTGCTTTGTAAGTAAATACCACAACTTCTTTATCCATTTTTCACTTTCTGCGATGTTGAACTTGTACTGTAAACGAGGTTCTTGTAAACAGAGGCGTCCCAAACTTTGGGGTGGCTGTGTCTTTTTGATTTTAATTTCCCTAAGCTATAGGACCATAAGTGGAAGTGCCCTAGGCTCTGTTGCTTTGTTTTTTAGATGTTTCAGGAAACACCATACACTTCTCCCGAGTGTCTGTTGGCAATTTACATCCCGCCCATCAGCATAACAAGGCTCCCAGTTCTCCATGGCCTGTCCTGCCTTTCTGGATTTTACACTTTTTTCAGATGGCCCTTTTGACCGGGGGGAAGTGAGACTTCATTGTAGTGCAGATTTCCTTTGCAAGCTTGCTTGGTTGGCCAAAAAGGGCGTATGCGTTTCTTCCTGAATATATTCAGGAAAAAACGCATACGCCCTTTTTGGCCAAGTGCATCATTGTGGACGTTCTGCCTCTTTTCCTATGCTTTCAATGCAATTCCAGTCTACCTCCTGAAATCGGTTTCCTGCAATTCTGCCCCGCTTTCAAGTCCTCTTGGCAGCCTTACTTCAGTATATTTTTGGACGATAGCTGTCATTTATAACTCTGCAGGTTTGTGAATTACAGTGCCCCTGAGCTCCTTTCTTCAACTCGCTTTCTTTTGAGCTGGCCGCAACACCGCAGGATGGCTTCAGGCCCTAATCTGGTTCCGGCACGGCACGCTGAGCCTTTGGTTAATTCCTCTTCCTGGTGGGAAATGAGAGTTAAATTTGCCCGTCCAGACACCTCCAGCTAGTCTCTCATTGGTTCTCGCTATTCCTGTTCATCTTCCGCAGAAATTGCAAACTGGGCCAAACAGGAGGTTAAAGGGACTGACTCTCCAAGTCGGGAGGGTGTTAGTAAAGCGTCTGGAATGTTGCACCCGAGTACCAGGGTACGAAAACTGAGACATATTTGAACACGTCTCCCGATCACATGGTTGATCATACTCTAGGTTCCACATGCATGTTTTAGCTGAAGGAAGAATACCTTAAACCTGGGTAGTTGAAACCCGTGGAATGGGTACCATGCAATATGACTTCAAAGGGTCTTCATTTGCTCACCGAACCTCTCCAATCCTATCACTGCTGCGTTTATGCCCCTGTACACATGCTTGATTCTCTTTCGGAGACATAGCAATCCATAGGTTTTAGGATACTTACTAGTCAGGTACATTCTTAGGCATTTAATATGCGGTGTTGAGTCCATTTCGTTGAGCAAGGAGTAGCTCTTGTCTATTCCATATTTGGCTTAAGGAACTTTATCTGTGCTCATTTCAATCTCTGGTTTTATGCAGCACCCCAACTCACCTTTCCCCTTATGCAAGCATAAGTTGGTTTTCTAAATTTGAGACCCTGTTCTGTTCTGTAATTCAGTTCCTGTGTAGCCAAGTTTACATTCCGTGTATTACTGATATCTTATGATGTTTCTTTTTCTGTGTGACTTATTTCAGTTAGAATCATCATACCTGAATCCACTCATTGTGCTGCTAAGGGCCTGATGACATAGATTTCATTGCTGAGTGATATTGCTTTGTAAGTAAATACCACAACTTCTTTATCCATTTTTCACTTTCTGCGATGTTGAACTTGTACTGTAAACGAGGTTCTTGTAAACAGAGGCGTCCCAAACTTTGGGGTGGCTGTGTCTTTTTGATTTTAATTTCCCTAAGCTATAGGACCATAAGTGGAAGTGCCCTAGGCTCTGTTGCTTTGTTTTTTAGATGTTTCAGGAAACACCATACACTTCTCCCGAGTGTCTGTTGGCAATTTACATCCCGCCCATCAGCATAACAAGGCTCCCAGTTCTCCATGGCCTGTCCTGCCTTTCTGGATTTTACACTTTTTTCAGATGGCCCTTTTGACCGGGGGGAAGTGAGACTTCATTGTAGTGCAGATTTCCTTTGCAAGCTTGCTTGGTTGGCCAAAAAGGGCGTATGCGTTTCTTCCTGAATATATTCAGGAAAAAACGCATACGCCCTTTTTGGCCAAGTGCATCATTGTGGACGTTCTGCCTCTTTTCCTATGCTTTCAATGCAATTCCAGTCTACCTCCTGAAATCAGTTTCCTGCAATTCTGCCCCGCTTTCAAGTCCTCTTGGCAGCCTTACTTCAGTATATTTTTGGACGATAGCTGTCATTTATAACTCTGCAGGTTTGTGAATTACAGTGTCCCTGAGCTCCTTTCTTCAACTCGCTTTCTTTTGAGCTGGCCGCAACACCGCAGGATGGCTTCAGGCCCTAATCTGGTTCCGGCACGGCACGCTGAGCCTTTGGTTAATTCCTCTTCCTGGTGGGAAATGAGAGTTAAATTTGCCCGTCCAGACACCTCCAGCTAGTCTCTCATTGGTTCTCGCTATTCCTGTTCATCTTCCGCAGAAATTGCAAACTGGGCCAAACAGGAGGTTAAAGGGACTGACTCTCCAAGTCGGGAGGGTGTTAGTAAAGCGTCTGGAATGTTGCACCCGAGTACCAGGGTATGAAAACTGAGACATATTTGAACACGTCTCCCGATCACATGGTTGATCATACTCTAGGTTCCACATGCATGTTTTAGCTGAAGGAAGAATACCTTAAACCTGGGTAGTTGAAACCCGTGGAATGGGTACCATGCAATATGACTTCAAAGGGTCTTCATTTGCTCACCGAACCTCTCCAATCCTATCACTGCTGCGTTTATGCCCCTGTACACATGCTTGATTCTCTTTCGGAGACATAGCAATCCATAGGTTTTAAGATACTTACTAGTCAGGTACATTCTTAGGCATTTAATATGCGGTGTTGAGTCCATTTCGTTGAGCAAGGAGTAGCTCTTGTCTATTCCATATTTGGCTTAAGGAACTTTATCTGTGCTCATTTCAATCTCTGGCTTTATGCAGCACCCCAACTCACCTTTACCCTTAAGCAAGCATAAGTTGGTTTTCTAAATTTGAGACCCTGTTCTGTTCTGTAATTCAGTTCCTGTGTAGCCAAGTTTACATTCCGTGTATTACTGATATCTTATGATGTTTCTTTTTCTGTGTGACTTATTTCAGTTAGAATCATCATACCTGAATCCACTCATTGTGCTACTAAGGGCCTGATGACATAGATTTCATTGCTGAGTGATATTGCTTTGTAAGTAAATACCACAACTTCTTTATCCATTTTTCACTTTCTGTGATGTTGAACTTGTACTGTAAACAAGGTTCTTGTAAACAGAGGCGTCCCAAACTTTGAGGTGGCTGTGTCTTTTTGATTTTAATTTCCCTAAGCTATAGGACCATAAGTGGAAGTGCCCTAGGCTCTGTTGCTTTGTTTTTTAGATGTTTCAGGAAACACCATACACTTCTCCCGAGTGTCTGTTGGCAATTTACATCCCGCCCATCAGCATAACAAGGCTCCCAGTTCTCCATGGCCTGTCCTGCCTTTCTGGATTTTACACTTTTTTCAGATGGCCCTTTTGACCGGGGGGAAGTGAGACTTCATTGTAGTGCAGATTTCCTTTGCAAGCTTGCTTGGTTGGCCAAAAAGGGCGTATGCGTTTCTTCCTGAATATATTCAGGAAAAAACGCATACGCCCTTTTTGGCCAAGTGCATCATTGTGGACGTTCTGCCTCTTTTCCTATGCTTTCAATGCAATTCCAGTCTACCTCCTGAAATCGGTTTCCTGCAATTCTGCCCCGCTTTCAAGTCCTCTTGGCAGCCTTACTTCAGTATATTTTTGGACGATAGCTGTCATTTATAACTCTGCAGGTTTGTGAATTACAGTGCCCCTGAGCTCCTTTCTTCAACTCGCTTTCTTTTGAGCTGGCCGCAACACCGCAGGATGGCTTCAGGCCCTAATCTGGTTCCGGCACGGCACGCTGAGCCTTTGGTTAATTCCTCTTCCTGGTGGGAAATGAGAGTTAAATTTGCCCGTCCAGACACCTCCAGCTAGTCTCTCATTGGTTCTCGCTATTCCTGTTCATCTTCCGCAGAAATTGCAAACTGGGCCAAACAGGAGGTTAAAGGGACTGACTCTCCAAGTCGGGAGGGTGTTAGTAAAGCGTCTGGAATGTTGCACCCGAGTACCAGGGTACGAAAACTGAGACATATTTGAACACGTCTCCCGATCACATGGTTGATCATACTCTAGGTTCCACATGCATGTTTTAGCTGAAGGAAGAATACCTTAAACCTGGGTAGTTGAAACCCGTGGAATGGTTACCATGCAATATGACTTCAAAGGGTCTTCATTTGCTCACCGAACCTCTCCAATCCTATCACTGCTGCGTTTATGCCCCTGTACACATGCTTGATTCTCTTTCGGAGACATAGCAATCCATAGGTTTTAGGATACTTACTAGTCAGGTACATTCTTAGGCATTTAATATGCGGTGTTGAGTCCATTTCGTTGAGCAAGGAGTAGCTCTTGTCTATTCCATATTTGGCTTAAGGAACTTTATCTGTGCTCATTTCAATCTCTGGTTTTATGCAGCACCCCAACTCACCTTTCCCCTTATGCAAGCATAAGTTGGTTTTCTAAATTTGAGACCCTGTTCTGTTCTGTAATTCAGTTCCTGTGTAGCCAAGTTTACATTCCGTGTATTACTGATATCTTATGATGTTTCTTTTTCTGTGTGACTTATTTCAGTTAGAATCATCATACCTGAATCCACTCATTGTGCTGCTAAGGGCCTGATGACATAGATTTCATTGCTGAGTGATATTGCTTTGTAAGTAAATACCACAACTTCTTTATCCATTTTTCACTTTCTGCAATGTTGAACTTGTACTGTAAACGAGGTTCTTGTAAACAGAGGCGTCCCAAACTTTGGGGTGGCTGTGTCTTTTTGATTTTAATTTCCCTAAGCTATAGGACCATAAGTGGAAGTGCCCTAGGCTCTGTTGCTTTGTTTTTTAGATGTTTCAGGAAACACCATACACTTCTCCGGAGTGTCTGTTGGCAATTTACATCCCGCCCATCAGCATAACAAGGCTCCCAGTTCTCCATGGCCTGTCCTGCCTTTCTGGATTTTACACTTTTTTCAGATGGCCCTTTTGACCGGGGGGAAGTGAGACTTCATTGTAGTGCAGATTTCCTTTGCAAGCTTGCTTGGTTGGCCAAAAAGGGCGTATGCGTTTCTTCCTGAATATATTCAGGAAAAAACGCATACGCCCTTTTTGGCCAAGTGCATCATTGTGGACGTTCTGCCTCTTTTCCTATGCTTTCAATGCAATTCCAGTCTACCTCCTGAAATCGGTTTCCTGCAATTCTGCCCCGCTTTCAAGTCCTCTTGGCAGCCTTACTTCAGTATATTTTTGGACGATAGCTGTCATTTATAACTCTGCAGGTTTGTGAATTACAGTGCCCCTGAGCTCCTTTCTTCAACTCGCTTTCTTTTGAGCTGGCCGCAACACCGCAGGATGGCTTCAGGCCCTAATCTGGTTCCGGCACGGCACGCTGAGCCTTTGGTTAATTCCTCTTCCTGGTGGGAAATGAGAGTTAAATTTGCCCGTCCAGACACCTCCAGCTAGTCTCTCATTGGTTCTCGCTATTCCTGTTCATCTTCCGCAGAAATTGCAAACTGGGCCAAACAGGAGGTTAAAGGGACTGACTCTCCAAGTCGGGAGGGTGTTAGTAAAGCGTCTGGAATGTTGCACCCGAGTACCAGGGTACGAAAACTGAGACATATTTGAACACGTCTCCCGATCACATGGTTGATCATACTCTAGGTTCCACATGCATGTTTTAGCTGAAGGAAGAATACCTTAAACCTGGGTAGTTGAAACCCGTGGAATGGGTACCATGCAATATGACTTCAAAGGGTCTTCATTTGCTCACCGAACCTCTCCAATCCTATCACTGCTGCGTTTATGCCCCTGTACACATGCTTGATTCTCTTTCGGAGACATAGCAATCCATAGGTTTTAGGATACTTACTAGTCAGGTACATTCTTAGGCATTTAATATGCGGTGTTGAGTCCATTTCGTTGAGCAAGGAGTAGCTCTTGTCTATTCCATATTTGGCTTAAGGAACTTTATCTGTGCTCATTTCAATCTCTGGTTTTATGCAGCACCCCAACTCACCTTTCCCCTTATGCAAGCATAAGTTGGTTTTCTAAATTTGAGACCCTGTTCTGTTCTGTAATTCAGTTCCTGTGTAGCCAAGTTTACATTCCGTGTATTACTGATATCTTATGATGTTTCTTTTTCTGTGTGACTTATTTCAGTTAGAATCATCATACCTGAATCCACTCATTGTGCTGCTAAGGGCCTGATGACATAGATTTCATTGCTGAGTGATATTGCTTTGTAAGTAAATACCACAACTTCTTTATCCATTTTTCACTTTCTGCGATGTTGAACTTGTACTGTAAACGAGGTTCTTGTAAACAGAGGCGTCCCAAACTTTGGGGTGGCTGTGTCTTTTTGATTTTAATTTCCCTAAGCTATAGGACCATAAGTGGAAGTGCCCTAGGCTCTGTTGCTTTGTTTTTTAGATGTTTCAGGAAACACCATACACTTCTCCCGAGTGTCTGTTGGCAATTTACATCCCGCCCATCAGCATAACAAGGCTCCCAGTTCTCCATGGCCTGTCCTGCCTTTCTGGATTTTACACTTTTTTCAGATGGCCCTTTTGACCGGGGGGAAGTGAGACTTCATTGTAGTGCAGATTTCCTTTGCAAGCTTGCTTGGTTGGCCAAAAAGGGCGTATGCGTTTCTTCCTGAATATATTCAGGAAAAAACGCATACGCCCTTTTTGGCCAAGTGCATCATTGTGGACGTTCTGCCTCTTTTCCTATGCTTTCAATGCAATTCCAGTCTACCTCCTGAAATCGGTTTCCTGCAATTCTGCCCCGCTTTCAAGTCCTCTTGGCAGCCTTACTTCAGTATATTTTTGGACGATAGCTGTCATTTATAACTCTGCAGGTTTGTGAATTACAGTGCCCCTGAGCTCCTTTCTTCAACTCGCTTTCTTTTGAGCTGGCCGCAACACCGCAGGATGGCTTCAGGCCCTAATCTGGTTCCGGCACGGCACGCTGAGCCTTTGGTTAATTCCTCTTCCTGGTGGGAAATGAGAGTTAAATTTGCCCGTCCAGACACCTCCAGCTAGTCTCTCATTGGTTCTCGCTATTCCTGTTCATCTTCCGCAGAAATTGCAAACTGGGCCAAACAGGAGGTTAAAGGGACTGACTCTCCAAGTCGGGAGGGTGTTAGTAAAGCGTCTGGAATGTTGCACCCGAGTACCAGGGTACGAAAACTGAGACATATTTGAACACGTCTCCCGATCACATGGTTGATCATACTCTAGGTTCCACATGCATGTTTTAGCTGAAGGAAGAATACCTTAAACCTGGGTAGTTGAAACCCGTGGAATGGGTACCATGCAATATGACTTCAAAGGGTCTTCATTTGCTCACCGAACCTCTCCAATCCTATCACTGCTGCGTTTATGCCCCTGTACACATGCTTGATTCTCTTTCGGAGACATAGCAATCCATAGGTTTTAGGATACTTACTAGTCAGGTACATTCTTAGGCATTTAATATGCGGTGTTGAGTCCATTTCGTTGAGCAAGGAGTAGCTCTTGTCTATTCCATATTTGGCTTAAGGAACTTTATCTGTGCTCATTTCAATCTCTGGTTTTATGCAGCACCCCAACTCACCTTTACCCTTATGCAAGCATAAGTTGGTTTTCTAAATTTGAGACCCTGTTCTGTTCTGTAATTCAGTTCCTGTGTAGCCAAGTTTACATTCCGTGTATTACTGATATCTTATGATGTTTCTTTTTCTGTGTGACTTATTTCAGTTAGAATCATCATACCTGAATCCACTCATTGTGCTGCTAAGGGCCTGATGACATAGATTTCATTGCTGAGTGATATTGCTTTGTAAGTAAATACCACAACTTCTTTATCCATTTTTCACTTTCTGCGATGTTGAACTTGTACTGTAAACGAGGTTCTTGTAAACAGAGGCGTCCCAAACTTTGGGGTGGCTGTGTCTTTTTGATTTTAATTTCCCTAAGCTATAGGACCATAAGTGGAAGTGCCCTAGGCTCTGTTGCTTTGTTTTTTAGATGTTTCAGGAAACACCATACACTTCTCCCGAGTGTCTGTTGGCAATTTACATCCCGCCCATCAGCATAACAAGGCTCCCAGTTCTCCATGGCCTGTCCTGCCTTTCTGGATTTTACACTTTTTTCAGATGGCCCTTTTGACCGGGGGGAAGTGAGACTTCATTGTAGTGCAGATTTCCTTTGCAAGCTTGCTTGGTTGGCCAAAAAGGGCGTATGCGTTTCTTCCTGAATATATTCAGGAAAAAACGCATACGCCCTTTTTGGCCAAGTGCATCATTGTGGACGTTCTGCCTCTTTTCCTATGCTTTCAATGCAATTCCAGTCTACCTCCTGAAATCAGTTTCCTGCAATTCTGCCCCGCTTTCAAGTCCTCTTGGCAGCCTTACTTCAGTATATTTTTGGACGATAGCTGTCATTTATAACTCTGCAGGTTTGTGAATTACAGTGCCCCTGAGCTCCTTTCTTCAACTCGCTTTCTTTTGAGCTGGCCACAACACCGCATGATTGCTTCAGGCCCTAATCTGGTTCCGGCACGGCACGCTGAGCCTTTGGTTAATTCCTCTTCCTGGTGGGAAATGAGAGTTAAATTTGCCCGTCCAGACACCTCCAGCTAGTCTCTCATTGGTTCTCGCTATTCCTGTTCATCTTCCGCAGAAATTGCAAACTGGGCCAAACAGGAGGTTAAAGGGACTGACTCTCCAAGTCGGGAGGGTGTTAGTAAAGCGTCTGGAATGTTGCACCCGAGTACCAGGGTACGAAAACTGAGACATATTTGAACACGTCTCCCGATCACATGGTTGATCATACTCTAGGTTCCACATGCATGTTTTAGCTGAAGGAAGAATACCTTAAACCTGGGTAGTTGAAACCCGTGGAATGGGTACCATGCAATATGACTTCAAAGGGTCTTCATTTGCTCACCGAACCTCTCCAATCCTATCACTGCTGCGTTTATGCCCCTGTACACATGCTTGATTCTCTTTCGGAGACATAGCAATCCATAGGTTTTAGGATACTTACTAGTCAGGTACATTCTTAGGCATTTAATATGCGGTGTTGAGTCCATTTCGTTGAGCAAGGAGTAGCTCTTGTCTATTCCATATTTGGCTTAAGGAACTTTATCTGTGCTCATTTCAATCTCTGGTTTTATGCAGCACCCCAACTCACCTTTCCCCTTAAGCAAGCATAAGTTGGTTTTCTAAATTTGAGACCCTGTTCTGTTCTGTAATTCAGTTCCTGTGTAGCCAAGTTTACATTCCGTGTATTACTGATAACTTATGATGTTTCTTTTTCTGTGTGACTTATTTCAGTTAGAATCATCATACCTGAATCCACTCATTGTGCTACTAAGGGCCTGATGACATAGATTTCATTGCTGAGTGATATTGCTTTGTAAGTAAATACCACAACTTCTTTATCCATTTTTCACTTTCTGTGATGTTGAACTTGTACTGTAAACGAGGTTCTTGTAAACAGAGGCATCCCAAACTTTGGGGTGGCTGTGTCTTTTTGATTTTAATTTCCCTAAGCTATAGGACCATAAGTGGAAGTGCCCTAGGCTCTGTTGCTTTGTTTTTTAGATGTTTCAGGAAACACCATACACTTCTCCCGAGTGTCTGTTGGCAATTTACATCCCGCCCATCAGCATAACAAGGCTCCCAGTTCTCCATGGCCTGTCCTGCCTTTCTGGATTTTACACTTTTTTCAGATGGCCCTTTTGACCGGGGGGAAGTGAGACTTCATTGTAGTGCAGATTTCCTTTGCAAGCTTGCTTGGTTGGCCAAAAAGGGCGTATGCGTTTTTTCCTGAATATATTCAGGAAAAAACGCATACGCCCTTTTTGGCCAAGTGCATCATTGTGGACGTTCTGCCTCTTTTCCTATGCTTTCAATGCAATTCCAGTCTGCCTCCTGAAATCGGTTTCCTGCAATTCTGCCCCGCTTTCAAGTCCTCTTGGCAGCCTTACTTCAGTATATTTTTGGACGATAGCTGTCATTTATAACTCTGCAGGTTTGTGAATTACAGTGCCCCTGAGCTCCTTTCTTCAACTCGCTTTCTTTTGAGCTGGCCGCAACACCGCAGGATGGCTTCAGGCCCTAATCTGGTTCCGGCACGGCACGCTGAGCCTTTGGTTAATTCCTCTTCCTGGTGGGAAATGAGAGTTAAATTTGCCCGTCCAGACACCTCCAGCTAGTCTCTCATTGGTTCTCGCTATTCCTGTTCATCTTCCGCAGAAATTGCAAACTGGGCCAAACAGGAGGTTAAAGGGACTGACTCTCCAAGTCGGGAGGGTGTTAGTAAAGCGTCTGGAATGTTGCACCCGAGTACCAGGGTACGAAAACTGAGACATATTTGAACACGTCTCCCGATCACATGGTTGATCATACTCTAGGTTCCACATGCATGTTTTAGCTGAAGGAAGAATACCTTAAACCTGGGTAGTTGAAACCCGTGGAATGGGTACCATGCAATATGACTTCAAAGGGTCTTCATTTGCTCACCGAACCTCTCCAATCCTATCACTGCTGCGTTTATGCCCCTGTACACATGCTTGATTCTCTTTCGGAGACATAGCAATCCATAGGTTTTAGGATACTTACTAGTCAGGTACATTCTTAGGCATTTAATATGCGGTGTTGAGTCCATTTCGTTGAGCAAGGAGTAGCTCTTGTCTATTCCATATTTGGCTTAAGGAACTTTATCTGTGCTCATTTCAATCTCTGGTTTTATGCAGCACCCCAACTCACCTTTCCCCTTAAGCAAGCATAAGTTGGTTTTCTAAATTTGAGACCCTGTTCTGTTCTGTAATTCAGTTCCTGTGTAGCCAAGTTTACATTCCGTGTATTACTGATAACTTATGATGTTTCTTTTTCTGTGTGACTTATTTCAGTTAGAATCATCATACCTGAATCCACTCATTGTGCTACTAAGGGCCTGATGACATAGATTTCATTGCTGAGTGATATTGCTTTGTAAGTAAATACCACAACTTCTTTATCCATTTTTCACTTTCTGTGATGTTGAACTTGTACTGTAAACGAGGTTCTTGTAAACAGAGGCATCCCAAACTTTGGGGTGGCTGTGTCTTTTTGATTTTAATTTCCCTAAGCTATAGGACCATAAGTGGAAGTGCCCTAGGCTCTGTTGCTTTGTTTTTTAGATGTTTCAGGAAACACCATACACTTCTCCCGAGTGTCTGTTGGCAATTTACATCCCGCCCATCAGCATAACAAGGCTCCCAGTTCTCCATGGCCTGTCCTGCCTTTCTAGATTTTACACTTTTTTCAGATGGCCCTTTTGACCGGGGGGAAGTGAGACTTCATTGTAGTGCAGATTTCCTTTGCAAGCTTGCTTGGTTGGCCAAAAAGGGCGTATGCGTTTTTTCCTGAATATATTCAGGAAAAAACGCATACGCCCTTTTTGGCCAAGTGCATCATTGTGGACGTTCTGCCTCTTTTCCTATGCTTTCAATGCAATTCCAGTCTGCCTCCTGAAATCGGTTTCCTGCAATTCTGCCCCGCTTTCAAGTCCTCTTGGCAGCCTTACTTCAGTATATTTTTGGACGATAGCTGTCATTTATAACTCTGCAGGTTTGTGAATTACAGTGCCCCTGAGCTCCTTTCTTCAACTCGCTTTCTTTTGAGCTGGCCGCAACACCGCAGGATGGCTTCAGGCCCTAATCTGGTTCCGGCACGGCACGCTGAGCCTTTGGTTAATTCCTCTTCCTGGTGGGAAATGAGAGTTAAATTTGCCCGTCCAGACACCTCCAGCTAGTCTCTCATTGGTTCTCGCTATTCCTGTTCATCTTCCGCAGAAATTGCAAACTGGGCCAAACAGGAGGTTAAAGGGACTGACTCTCCAAGTCGGGAGGGTGTTAGTAAAGCGTCTGGAATGTTGCACCCGAGTACCAGGGTACGAAAACTGAGACATATTTGAACACGTCTCCCGATCACATGGTTGATCATACTCTAGGTTCCACATGCATGTTTTAGCTGAAGGAAGAATACCTTAAACCTGGGTAGTTGAAACCCGTGGAATGGGTACCATGCAATATGACTTCAAAGGGTCTTCATTTGCTCACCGAACCTCTCCAATCCTATCACTGCTGCGTTTATGCCCCTGTACACATGCTTGATTCTCTTTCGGAGACATAGCAATCCATAGGTTTTAAGATACTTACTAGTCAGGTACATTCTTAGGCATTTAATATGCGGTGTTGAGTCCATTTCGTTGAGCAAGGAGTAGCTCTTGTCTATTCCATATTTGGCTTAAGGAACTTTATCTGTGCTCATTTCAATCTCTGGTTTTATGCAGCACCCCAACTCACCTTTCCCCTTAAGCAAGCATAAGTTGGTTTTCTAAATTTGAGACCCTGTTCTGTTCTGTAATTCAGTTCCTGTGTAGCCAAGTTTACATTCCGTGTATTACTGATATCTTATGATGTTTCTTTTTCTGTGTGACTTATTTCAGTTAGAATCATCATACCTGAATCCACTCATTGTGCTGCTAAGTGCCTGATGACATAGATTTCATTGCTGAGTGATATTGCTTTGTAAGTAAATACCACAACTTCTTTATCCATTTTTCACTTTCTGCGATGTTGAACTTGTACTGTAAACAAGGTTCTTGTAAACAGAGGCGTCCCAAACTTTGGGGTGGCTGTGTCTTTTTGATTTTAATTTCCCTAAGCTATAGGACCATAAGTGGAAGTGCCCTAGGCTCTGTTGCTTTGTTTTTTAGATGTTTCAGGAAACACCATACACTTCTCCCGAGTGTCTGTTGGCAATTTACATCCCGCCCATCAGCATAACAAGGCTCCCAGTTCTCCATGGCCTGTCCTGCCTTTCTGGATTTTACACTTTTTTCAGATGGCCCTTTTGACCGGGGGGAAGTGAGACTTCATTGTAGTGCAGATTTCCTTTGCAAGCTTGCTTGGTTGGCCAAAAAGGGCGTATGCGTTTCTTCCTGAATATATTCAGGAAAAAACGCATACGCCCTTTTTGGCCAAGTGCATCATTGTGGACGTTCTGCCTCTTTTCCTATGCTTTCAATGCAATTCCAGTCTACCTCCTGAAATCGGTTTCCTGCAATTCTGCCCCGCTTTCAAGTCCTCTTGGCAGCCTTACTTCAGTATATTTTTGGACGATAGCTGTCATTTATAACTCTGCAGGTTTGTGAATTACAGTGCCCCTGAGCTCCTTTCTTCAACTCGCTTTCTTTTGAGCTGGCCGCAACACCGCAGGATGGCTTCAGGCCCTAATCTGGTTCCGGCACGGCACGCTGAGCCTTTGGTTAATTCCTCTTCCTGGTGGGAAATGAGAGTTAAATTTGCCCGTCCAGACACCTCCAGCTAGTCTCTCATTGGTTCTCGCTATTCCTGTTCATCTTCCGCAGAAATTGCAAACTGGGCCAAACAGGAGGTTAAAGGGACTGACTCTCCAAGTCGGGAGGGTGTTAGTAAAGCGTCTGGAATGTTGCACCCGAGTACCAGGGTATGAAAACTGAGACATATTTGAACACGTCTCCCGATCACATGGTTGATCATACTCTAGGTTCCACATGCATGTTTTAGCTGAAGGAAGAATACCTTAAACCTGGGTAGTTGAAACCCGTGGAATGGGTACCATGCAATATGACTTCAAAGGGTCTTCATTTGCTCACCGAACCTCTCCAATCCTATCACTGCTGCGTTTATGCCCCTGTACACATGCTTGATTCTCTTTCGGAGACATAGCAATCCATAGGTTTTAGGATACTTACTAGTCAGGTACATTCTTAGGCATTTAATATGCGGTGTTGAGTCCATTTCGTTGAGCAAGGAGTAGCTCTTGTCTATTCCATATTTGGCTTAAGGAACTTTATCTGTGCTCATTTCAATCTCTGGTTTTATGCAGCACCCCAACTCACCTTTCCCCTTATGCAAGCATAAGTTGGTTTTCTAAATTTGAGACCCTGTTCTGTTCTGTAATTCAGTTCCTGTGTAGCCAAGTTTACATTCCGTGTATTACTGATATCTTATGATGTTTCTTTTTCTGTGTGACTTATTTCAGTTAGAATCATCATACCTGAATCCACTCATTGTGCTGCTAAGGGCCTGATGACATAGATTTCATTGCTGAGTGATATTGCTTTGTAAGTAAATACCACAACTTCTTTATCCATTTTTCACTTTCTGCGATGTTGAACTTGTACTGTAAACGAGCTTCTTGTAAACAGAGGCGTCCCAAACTTTGGGGTGGCTGTGTCTTTTTGATTTTAATTTCCCTAAGCTATAGGACCATAAGTGGAAGTGCCCTAGGCTCTGTTGCTTTGTTTTTTAGATGTTTCAGGAAACACCATACACTTCTCCCGAGTGTCTGTTGGCAATTTACATCCCGCCCATCAGCATAACAAGGCTCCCAGTTCTCCATGGCCTGTCCTGCCTTTCTGGATTTTACACTTTTTTCAGATGGCCCTTTTGACCGGGGGGAAGTGAGACTTCATTGTAGTGCAGATTTCCTTTGCAAGCTTGCTTGGTTGGCCAAAAAGGGCGTATGCGTTTCTTCCTGAATATATTCAGGAAAAAACGCATACGCCCTTTTTGGCCAAGTGCATCATTGTGGACGTTCTGCCTCTTTTCCTATGCTTTCAATGCAATTCCAGTCTACCTCCTGAAATCGGTTTCCTGCAATTCTGCCCCGCTTTCAAGTCCTCTTGGCAGCCTTACTTCAGTATATTTTTGGACGATAGCTGTCATTTATAACTCTGCAGGTTTGTGAATTACAGTGCCCCTGAGCTCCTTTCTTCAACTCGCTTTCTTTTGAGCTGGCCGCAACACCGCAGGATGGCTTCAGGCCCTAATCTGGTTCCGGCACGGCACGCTGAGCCTTTGGTTAATTCCTCTTCCTGGTGGGAAATGAGAGTTAAATTTGCCCGTCCAGACACCTCCAGCTAGTCTCTCATTGGTTCTCGCTATTCCTGTTCATCTTCCGTAGAAATTGCAAACTGGGCCAAACAGGAGGTTAAAGGGACTGACTCTCCAAGTCGGGAGGGTGTTAGTAAAGCGTCTGGAATGTTGCACCCGAGTACCAGGGTACGAAAACTGAGACATATTTGAACACGTCTCCCGATCACATGGTTGATCATACTCTAGGTTCCACATGCATGTTTTAGCTGAAGGAAGAATACCTTAAACCTGGGTAGTTGAAACCCGTGGAATGGGTACCATGCAATATGACTTCAAAGGGTCTTCATTTGCTCACCGAACCTCTCCAATCCTATCACTGCTGCGTTTATGCCCCTGTACACATGCTTGATTCTCTTTCGGAGACATAGCAATCCATAGGTTTTAGGATACTTACTAGTCAGGTACATTCTTAGGCATTTAATATGCGGTGTTGAGTCCATTTCGTTGAGCAAGGAGTAGCTCTTGTCTATTCCATATTTGGCTTAAGGAACTTTATCTGTGCTCATTTCAATCTCTGGTTTTATGCAGCACCCCAACTCACCTTTCCCCTTAAGCAAGCATAAGTTGGTTTTCTAAATTTGAGACCCTGTTCTGTTCTGTAATTCAGTTCCTGTGTAGCCAAGTTTACATTCCGTGTATTACTGATAACTTATGATGTTTCTTTTTCTGTGTGACTTATTTCAGTTAGAATCATCATACCTGAATCCACTCATTGTGCTACTAAGGGCCTGATGACATAGATTTCATTGCTGAGTGATATTGCTTTGTAAGTAAATACCACAACTTCTTTATCCATTTTTCACTTTCTGTGATGTTGAACTTGTACTGTAAACGAGGTTCTTGTAAACAGAGGCATCCCAAACTTTGGGGTGGCTGTGTCTTTTTGATTTTAATTTCCCTAAGCTATAGGACCATAAGTGGAAGTGCCCTAGGCTCTGTTGCTTTGTTTTTTAGATGTTTCAGGAAACACCATACACTTCTCCCGAGTGTCTGTTGGCAATTTACATCCCGCCCGTCAGCATAACAAGGCTCCCAGTTCTCCATGGCCTGTCCTGCCTTTCTGGATTTTACACTTTTTTCAGATGGCCCTTTTGACCGGGGGGAAGTGAGACTTCATTGTAGTGCAGATTTCCTTTGCAAGCTTGCTTGGTTGGCCAAAAAGGGCGTATGCGTTTCTTCCTGAATATATTCAGGAAAAAACGCATACGCCCTTTTTGGCCAAGTGCATCATTGTGGACGTTCTGCCTCTTTTCCTATGCTTTCAATGCAATTCCAGTCTACCTCCTGAAATCGGTTTCCTGCAATTCTGCCCCGCTTTCAAGTCCTCTTGGCAGCCTTACTTCAGTATATTTTTGGACGATAGCTGTCATTTATAACTCTGCAGGTTTGTGAATTACAGTGCCCCTGAGCTCCTTTCTTCAACTCGCTTTCTTTTGAGCTGGCCGCAACACCGCAGGATGGCTTCAGGCCCTAATCTGGTTCCGGCACGGCACGCTGAGCCTTTGGTTAATTCCTCTTCCTGGTGGGAAATGAGAGTTAAATTTGCCCGTCCAGACACCTCCAGCTAGTCTCTCATTGGTTCTTGCTATTCCTGTTCATCTTCCGCAGAAATTGCAAACTGGGCCAAACAGGAGGTTAAAGGGACTGACTCTCCAAGTCGGGAGGGTGTTAGTAAAGCGTCTGGAATGTTGCACCCGAGTACCAGGGTACGAAAACTGAGACATATTTGAACACGTCTCCCGATCACATGGTTGATCATACTCTAGGTTCCACATGCATGTTTTAGCTGAAGGAAGAATACCTTAAACCTGGGTAGTTGAAACCCGTGGAATGGGTACCATGCAATATGACTTCAAAGGGTCTTCATTTGCTCACCGAACCTCTCCAATCCTATCACTGCTGCGTTTATGCCCCTGTACACATGCTTGATTCTCTTTCGGAGACATAGCAATCCATAGGTTTTAGGATACTTACTAGTCAGGTACATTCTTAGGCATTTAATATGCGGTGTTGAGTCCATTTCGTTGAGCAAGGAGTAGCTCTTGTCTATTCCATATTTGGCTTAAGGAACTTTATCTGTGCTCATTTCAATCTCTGGTTTTATGCAGCACCCCAACTCACCTTTCCCCTTAAGCAAGCATAAGTTGGTTTTCTAAATTTGAGACCCTGTTCTGTTCTGTAATTCAGTTCCTGTGTAGCCAAGTTTACATTCCGTGTATTACTGATAACTTATGATGTTTCTTTTTCTGTGTGACTTATTTCAGTTAGAATCATCATACCTGAATCCACTCATTGTGCTACTAAGGGCCTGATGACATAGATTTCATTGCTGAGTGATATTGCTTTGTAAGTAAATACCACAACTTCTTTATCCATTTTTCACTTTCTGTGATGTTGAACTTGTACTGTAAACGAGGTTCTTGTAAACAGAGGCATCCCAAACTTTGGGGTGGCTGTTTCTTTTTGATTTTAATTTCCCTAAGCTATAGGACCATAAGTGGAAGTGCCCTAGGCTCTGTTGCTTTGTTTTTTAGATGTTTCAGGAAACACCATACACTTCTCCCGAGTGTCTGTTGGCAATTTACATCCCGCCCATCAGCATAACAAGGCTCCCAGTTCTCCATGGCCTGTCCTGCCTTTCTGGATTTTACACTTTTTTCAGATGGCCCTTTTGACCGGGGGGAAGTGAGACTTCATTGTAGTGCAGATTTCCTTTGCAAGCTTGCTTGGTTGGCCAAAAAGGGCGTATGCGTTTCTTCCTGAATATATTCAGGAAAAAACGCATACGCCCTTTTTGGCCAAGTGCATCATTGTGGACGTTCTGCCTCTTTTCCTATGCTTTCAATGCAATTCCAGTCTACCTCCTGAAATCGGTTTCCTGCAATTCTGCCCCGCTTTCAAGTCCTCTTGGCAGCCTTACTTCAGTATATTTTTGGACGATAGCTGTCATTTATAACTCTGCAGGTTTGTGAATTACAGTGCCCCTGAGCTCCTTTCTTCAACTCGCTTTCTTTTGAGCTGGCCGCAACACCGCAGGATGGCTTCAGGCCCTAATCTGGTTCCGGCACGGCACGCTGAGCCTTTGGTTAATTCCTCTTCCTGGTGGGAAATGAGAGTTAAATTTGCCCGTCCAGACACCTCCAGCTAGTCTCTCATTGGTTCTCGCTATTCCTGTTCATCTTCCGCAGAAATTGCAAACTGGGCCAAACAGGAGGTTAAAGGGACTGACTCTCCAAGTCGGGAGGGTGTTAGTAAAGCGTCTGGAATGTTGCACCCGAGTACCAGGGTACGAAAACTGAGACATATTTGAACACGTCTCCCGATCACATGGTTGATCATACTCTAGGTTCCACATGCATGTTTTAGCTGAAGGAAGAATACCTTAAACCTGGGTAGTTGAAACCCGTGGAATGGGTACCATGCAATATGACTTCAAAGGGTCTTCATTTGCTCACCGAACCTCTCCAATCCTATCACTGCTGCGTTTATGCCCCTGTACACATGCTTGATTCTCTTTCGGAGACATAGCAATCCATAGGTTTTAGGATACTTACTAGTCAGGTACATTCTTAGGCATTTAATATGCGGTGTTGAGTCCATTTCGTTGAGCAAGGAGTAGCTCTTGTCTATTCCATATTTGGCTTAAGGAACTTTATCTGTGCTCATTTCAGTCTCTGGTTTTATGCAGCACCCCAACTCACCTTTCCCCTTAAGCAAGCATAAGTTGGTTTTCTAAATTTGAGACCCTGTTCTGTTCTGTAATTCAGTTCCTGTGTAGCCAAGTTTACATTCCGTGTATTACTGATAACTTATGATGTTTCTTTTTCTGTGTGACTTATTTCAGTTAGAATCATCATACCTGAATCCACTCATTGTGCTACTAAGGGCCTGATGACATAGATTTCATTGCTGAGTGATATTGCTTTGTAAGTAAATACCACAACTTCTTTATCCATTTTTCACTTTCTGTGATGTTGAACTTGTACTGTAAACGAGGTTCTTGTAAACAGAGGCATCCCAAACTTTGGGGTGGCTGTGTCTTTTTGATTTTAATTTCCCTAAGCTATAGGACCATAAGTGGAAGTGCCCTAGGCTCTGTTGCTTTGTTTTTTAGATGTTTCAGGAAACACCATACACTTCTCCCGAGTGTCTGTTGGCAATTTACATCCCGCCCATCAGCATAACAAGGCTCCCAGTTCTCCATGGCCTGTCCTGCCTTTCTGGATTTTACACTTTTTTCAGATGGCCCTTTTGACCGGGGGGAAGTGAGACTTCATTGTAGTGCAGATTTCCTTTGCAAGCTTGCTTGGTTGGCCAAAAAGGGCGTATGCGTTTTTTCCTGAATATATTCAGGAAAAAACGCATACGCCCTTTTTGGCCAAGTGCATCATTGTGGACGTTCTGCCTCTTTTCCTATGCTTTCAATGCAATTCCAGTCTGCCTCCTGAAATCGGTTTCCTGCAATTCTGCCCCGCTTTCAAGTCCTCTTGGCAGCCTTACTTCAGTATATTTTTGGACGATAGCTGTCATTTATAACTCTGCAGGTTTGTGAATTACAGTGCCCCTGAGCTCCTTTCTTCAACTCGCTTTCTTTTGAGCTGGCCGCAACACCGCAGGATGGCTTCAGGCCCTAATCTGGTTCCGGCACGGCACGCTGAGCCTTTGGTTAATTCCTCTTCCTGGTGGGAAATGAGAGTTAAATTTGCCCGTCCAGACACCTCCAGCTAGTCTCTCATTGGTTCTCGCTATTCCTGTTCATCTTCCGCAGAAATTGCAAACTGGGCCAAACAGGAGGTTAAAGGGACTGACTCTCCAAGTCGGGAGGGTGTTAGTAAAGCGTCTGGAATGTTGCACCCGAGTACCAGGGTACGAAAACTGAGACATATTTGAACACGTCTCCCGATCACATGGTTGATCATACTCTAGGTTCCACATGCATGTTTTAGCTGAAGGAAGAATACCTTAAACCTGGGTAGTTGAAACCCGTGGAATGGGTACCATGCAATATGACTTCAAAGGGTCTTCATTTGCACACCGAACCTCTCCAATCCTATCACTGCTGCGTTTATGCCCCTGTACACATGCTTGATTCTCTTTCGGAGACGTAGCAATCCATAGGTTTTAAGATACTTACTAGTCAGGTACATTCTTAGGCATTTAATATGCGGTGTTGAGTCCATTTCGTTGAGCAAGGAGTAGCTCTTGTCTATTCCATATTTGGCTTAAGGAACTTTATCTGTGCTCATTTCAATCTCTGGTTTTATGCAGCACCCCAACTCACCTTTCCCCTTAAGCAAGCATAAGTTGGTTTTCTAAATTTGAGACCCTGTTCTGTTCTGTAATTCAGTTCCTGTGTAGCCAAGTTTACATTCCGTGTATTACTGATATCTTATGATGTTTCTTTTTCTGTGTGACTTATTTCAGTTAGAATCATCATACCTGAATCCACTCATTGTGCTGCTAAGGGCCTGATGACATAGATTTCATTGCTGAGTGATATTGCTTTGTAAGTAAATACCACAACTTCTTTATCCATTTTTCACTTTCTGCGATGTTGAACTTGTACTGTAAACAAGGTTCTTGTAAACAGAGGCGTCCCAAACTTTGAGGTGGCTGTGTCTTTTTGATTTTAATTTCCCTAAGCTATAGGACCATAAGTGGAAGTGCCCTAGGCTCTGTTGCTTTGTTTTTTAGATGTTTCAGGAAACACCATACACTTCTCCCGAGTGTCTGTTGGCAATTTACATCCCGCCCATCAGCATAACAAGGCTCCCAGTTCTCCATGGCCTGTCCTGCCTTTCTGGATTTTACACTTTTTTCAGATGGCCCTTTTGACCGGGGGGAAGTGAGACTTCATTGTAGTGCAGATTTCCTTTGCAAGCTTGCTTGGTTGGCCAAAAAGGGCGTATGCGTTTCTTCCTGAATATATTCAGGAAAAAACGCATACGCCCTTTTTGGCCAAGTGCATCATTGTGGACGTTCTGCCTCTTTTCCTATGCTTTCAATGCAATTCCAGTCTACCTCCTGAAATCGGTTTCCTGCAATTCTGCCCCGCTTTCAAGTCCTCTTGGCAGCCTTACTTCAGTATATTTTTGGACGATAGCTGTCATTAATAACTCTGCAGGTTTGTGAATTACAGTGCCCCTGAGCTCCTTTCTTCAACTCGCTTTCTTTTCAGCTGGCCGCAACACCGCAGGATGGCTTCAGGCCCTAATCTGGTTCCGGCACGGCACGCTGAGCCTTTGGTTAATTCCTCTTCCTGGTGGGAAATGAGAGTTAAATTTGCCCGTCCAGACACCTCCAGCTAGTCTCTCATTGGTTCTCGCTATTCCTGTTCATCTTCCGCAGAAATTGCAAACTGGGCCAAACAGGAGGTTAAAGGGACTGACTCTCCAAGTCGGGAGGGTGTTAGTAAAGCGTCTGGAATGTTGCACCCGAGTACCAGGGTATGAAAACTGAGACATATTTGAACACGTCTCCCGATCACATGGTTGATCATACTCTAGGTTCCACATGCATGTTTTAGCTGAAGGAAGAATACCTTAAACCTGGGTAGTTGAAACCCGTGGAATGGGTACCATGCAATATGACTTCAAAGGGTCTTCATTTGCTCACCGAACCTCTCCAATCCTATCACTGCTGCGTTTATGCCCCTGTACACATGCTTGATTCTCTTTCGGAGACATAGCAATCCATAGGTTTTAGGATACTTACTAGTCAGGTACATTCTTAGGCATTTAATATGCGGTGTTGAGTCCATTTCGTTGAGCAAGGAGTAGCTCTTGTCTATTCCATATTTGGCTTAAGGAACTTTATCTGTGCTCATTTCAATCTCTGGTTTTATGCAGCACCCCAACTCACCTTTCCCCTTATGCAAGCATAAGTTGGTTTTCTAAATTTGAGACCCTGTTCTGTTCTGTAATTCAGTTCCTGTGTAGCCAAGTTTACATTCCGTGTATTACTGATATCTTATGATGTTTCTTTTTCTGTGTGACTTATTTCAGTTAGAATCATCATACCTGAATCCACTCATTGTGCTGCTAAGGGCCTGATGACATAGATTTCATTGCTGAGTGATATTGCTTTGTAAGTAAATACCACAACTTCTTTATCCATTTTTCACTTTCTGCGATGTTGAACTTGTACTGTAAACGAGGTTCTTGTAAACAGAGGCGTCCCAAACTTTGGGGTGGCTGTGTCTTTTTGATTTTAATTTCCCTAAGCTATAGGACCATAAGTGGAAGTGCCCTAGGCTCTGTTGCTTTGTTTTTTAGATGTTTCAGGAAACACCATACACTTCTCCCGAGTGTCTGTTGGCAATTTACATCCCGCCCATCAGCATAACAAGGCTCCCAGTTCTCCATGGCCTGTCCTGCCTTTCTGGATTTTACACTTTTTTCAGATGGCCCTTTTGACCGGGGGGAAGTGAGACTTCATTGTAGTGCAGATTTCCTTTGCAAGCTTGCTTGGTTGGCCAAAAAGGGCGTATGCGTTTCTTCCTGAATATATTCAGGAAAAAACGCATACGCCCTTTTTGGCCAAGTGCATCATTGTGGACGTTCTGCCTCTTTTCCTATGCTTTCAATGCAATTCCAGTCTACCTCCTGAAATCGGTTTCCTGCAATTCTGCCCCGCTTTCAAGTCCTCTTGGCAGCCTTACTTCAGTATATTTTTGGACGATAGCTGTCATTTATAACTCTGCAGGTTTGTGAATTACAGTGCCCCTGAGCTCCTTTCTTCAACTCGCTTTCTTTTGAGCTGGCCGCAACACCGCAGGATGGCTTCAGGCCCTAATCTGGTTCCGGCACGGCACGCTGAGCCTTTGGTTAATTCCTCTTCCTGGTGGGAAATGAGAGTTAAATTTGCCCGTCCAGACACCTCCAGCTAGTCTCTCATTGGTTCTCGCTATTCCTGTTCATCTTCCGCAGAAATTGCAAACTGGGCCAAACAGGAGGTTAAAGGGACTGACTCTCCAAGTCGGGAGGGTGTTAGTAAAGCGTCTGGAATGTTGCACCCGAGTACCAGGGTATGAAAACTGAGACATATTTGAACACGTCTCCCGATCACATGGTTGATCATACTCTAGGTTCCACATGCATGTTTTAGCTGAAGGAAGAATACCTTAAACCTGGGTAGTTGAAACCCGTGGAATGGGTACCATGCAATATGTCTTCAAAGGGTCTTCATTTGCTCACCGAACCTCTCCAATCCTATCACTGCTGCGTTTATGCCCCTGTACACATGCTTGATTCTCTTTCGGAGACATAGCAATCCATAGGTTTTAGGATACTTACTAGTCAGGTACATTCTTAGGCATTTAATATGCGGTGTTGAGTCCATTTCGTTGAGCAAGGAGTAGTTCTTGTCTATTCCATATTTGGCTTAAGGAACTTTATCTGTGCTCATTTCAATCTCTGGTTTTATGCAGCACCCCAACTCACCTTTCCCCTTATGCAAGCATAAGTTGGTTTTCTAAATTTGAGACCCTGTTCTGTTCTGTAATTCAGTTCCTGTGTAGCCAAGTTTACATTCCGTGTATTACTGATATCTTATGATGTTTCTTTTTCTGTGTGACTTATTTCAGTTAGAATCATCATACCTGAATCCACTCATTGTGCTGCTAAGGGCCTGATGACATAGATTTCATTGCTGAGTGATATTGCTTTGTAAGTAAATACCACAACTTCTTTATCCATTTTTCACTTTCTGCGATGTTGAACTTGTACTGTAAACGAGGTTCTTGTAAACAGAGGCGTCCCAAACTTTGGGGTGGCTGTGTCTTTTTGATTTTAATTTCCCTAAGCTATAGGACCATAAGTGGAAGTGCCCTAGGCTCTGTTGCTTTGTTTTTTAGATGTTTCAGGAAACACCATACACTTCTCCCGAGTGTCTGTTGGCAATTTACATCCCGCCCATCAGCATAACAAGGCTCCCAGTTCTCCATGGCCTGTCCTGCCTTTCTGGATTTTACACTTTTTTCAGATGGCCCTTTTGACCGGGGGGAAGTGAGACTTCATTGTAGTGCAGATTTCCTTTGCAAGCTTGCTTGGTTGGCCAAAAAGGGCGTATGCGTTTCTTCCTGAATATATTCAGGAAAAAACGCATACGCCCTTTTTGGCCAAGTGCATCATTGTGGACGTTCTGCCTCTTTTCCTATGCTTTCAATGCAATTCCAGTCTACCTCCTGAAATCGGTTTCCTGCAATTCTGCCCCGCTTTCAAGTCCTCTTGGCAGCCTTACTTCAGTATATTTTTGGACGATAGCTGTCATTTATAACTCTGCAGGTTTGTGAATTACAGTGCCCCTGAGCTCCTTTCTTCAACTCGCTTTCTTTTGAGCTGGCCGCAACACCGCAGGATGGCTTCAGGCCCTAATCTGGTTCCGGCACGGCACGCTGAGCCTTTGGTTAATTCCTCTTCCTGGTGGGAAATGAGAGTTAAATTTGCCCGTCCAGACACCTCCAGCTAGTCTCTCATTGGTTCTCGCTATTCCTGTTCATCTTCCGCAGAAATTGCAAACTGGGCCAAACAGGAGGTTAAAGGGACTGACTCTCCAAGTCGGGAGGGTGTTAGTAAAGCGTCTGGAATGTTGCACCCGAGTACCAGGGTACGAAAACTGAGACATATTTGAACACGTCTCCCGATCACATGGTTGATCATACTCTAGGTTCCACATGCATGTTTTAGCTGAAGGAAGAATACCTTAAACCTGGGTAGTTGAAACCCGTGGAATGGGTACCATGCAATATGACTTCAAAGGGTCTTCATTTGCTCACCGAACCTCTCCAATCCTATCACTGCTGCGTTTATGCCCCTGTACACATGCTTGATTCTCTTTCGGAGACATAGCAATCCATAGGTTTTAGGATACTTACTAGTCAGGTACATTCTTAGGCATTTAATATGCGGTGTTGAGTCCATTTCGTTGAGCAAGGAGTAGCTCTTGTCTATTCCATATTTGGCTTAAGGAACTTTATCTGTGCTCATTTCAATCTCTGGTTTTATGCAGCACCCCAACTCACCTTTCCCCTTAAGCAAGCATAAGTTGGTTTTCTAAATTTGAGACCCTGTTCTGTTCTGTAATTCAGTTCCTGTGTAGCCAAGTTTACATTCCGTGTATTACTGATAACTTATGATGTTTCTTTTTCTGTGTGACTTATTTCAGTTAGAATCATCATACCTGAATCCACTCATTGTGCTACTAAGGGCCTGATGACATAGATTTCATTGCTGAGTGATATTGCTTTGTAAGTAAATACCACAACTTCTTTATCCATTTTTCACTTTCTGTGATGTTGAACTTGTACTGTAAACGAGGTTCTTGTAAACAGAGGCATCCCAAACTTTGGGGTGGCTGTGTCTTTTTGATTTTAATTTCCCTAAGCTATAGGACCATAAGTGGAAGTGCCCTAGGCTCTGTTGCTTTGTTTTTTAGATGTTTCAGGAAACACCATACACTTCTCCCGAGTGTCTGTTGGCAATTTACATCCCGCCCATCAGCATAACAAGGCTCCCAGTTCTCCATGGCCTGTCCTGCCTTTCTGGATTTTACACTTTTTTCAGATGGCCCTTTTGACCGGGGGGAAGTGAGACTTCATTGTAGTGCAGATTTCCTTTGCAAGCTTGCTTGGTTGGCCAAAAAGGGCGTATGCGTTTCTTCCTGAATATATTCAGGAAAAAACGCATACGCCCTTTTTGGCCAAGTGCATCATTGTGGACGTTCTGCCTCTTTTCCTATGCTTTCAATGCAATTCCAGTCTACCTCCTGAAATCGGTTTCCTGCAATTCTGCCCCGCTTTCAAGTCCTCTTGGCAGCCTTACTTCAGTATATTTTTGGACGATAGCTGTCATTTATAACTCTGCAGGTTTGTGAATTACAGTGCCCCTGAGCTCCTTTCTTCAACTCGCTTTCTTTTGAGCTGGCCGCAACACCGCAGGATGGCTTCAGGCCCTAATCTGGTTCCGGCACGGCACGCTGAGCCTTTGGTTAATTCCTCTTCCTGGTGGGAAATGAGAGTTAAATTTGCCCGTCCAGACACCTCCAGCTAGTCTCTCATTGGTTCTCGCTATTCCTGTTCATCTTCCGCAGAAATTGCAAACTGGGCCAAACAGGAGGTTAAAGGGACTGACTCTCCAAGTCGGGAGGGTGTTAGTAAAGCGTCTGGAATGTTGCACCCGAGTACCAGGGTACGAAAACTGAGACATATTTGAACACGTCTCCCGATCACATGGTTGATCATACTCTAGGTTCCACATGCATGTTTTAGCTGAAGGAAGAATACCTTAAACCTGGGTAGTTGAAACCCGTGGAATGGGTACCATGCAATATGACTTCAAAGGGTCTTCATTTGCTCACCGAACCTCTCCAATCCTATCACTGCTGCGTTTATGCCCCTGTACACATGCTTGATTCTCTTTCGGAGACATAGCAATCCATAGGTTTTAGGATAATTACTAGTCAGGTACATTCTTAGGCATTTAATATGCGGTGTTGAGTCCATTTCGTTGAGCAAGGAGTAGCTCTTGTCTATTCCATATTTGGCTTAAGGAACTTTATCTGTGCTCATTTCAATCTCTGGTTTTATGCAGCACCCCAACTCACCTTTCCCCTTAAGCAAGCATAAGTTGGTTTTCTAAATTTGAGACCCTGTTCTGTTCTGTAATTCAGTTCCTGTGGAGCCAAGTTTACATTCCGTGTATTACTGATAACTTATGATGTTTCTTTTTCTGTGTGACTTATTTCAGTTAGAATCATCATACCTGAATCCACTCATTGTGCTACTAAGGGCCTGATGACATAGATTTCATTGCTGAGTGATATTGCTTTGTAAGTAAATACCACAACTTCTTTATCCATTTTTCACTTTCTGTGATGTTGAACTTGTACTGTAAACGAGGTTCTTGTAAACAGAGGCATCCCAAACTTTGGGGTGGCTGTGTCTTTTTGATTTTAATTTCCCTAAGCTATAGGACCATAAGTGGAAGTGCCCTAGGCTCTGTTGCTTTGTTTTTTAGATGTTTCAGGAAACACCATACACTTCTCCCGAGTGTCTGTTGGCAATTTACATCCCGCCCATCAGCATAACAAGGCTCCCAGTTCTCCATGGCCTGTCCTGCCTTTCTGGATTTTACACTTTTTTCAGATGGCCCTTTTGACCGGGGGGAAGTGAGACTTCATTGTAGTGCAGATTTCCTTTGCAAGCTTGCTTGGTTGGCCAAAAAGGGCGTATGCGTTTTTTCCTGAATATATTCAGGAAAAAACGCATACGCCCTTTTTGGCCAAGTGCATCATTGTGGACGTTCTGCCTCTTTTCCTATGCTTTCAATGCAATTCCAGTCTGCCTCCTGAAATCGGTTTCCTGCAATTCTGCCCCGCTTTCAAGTCCTCTTGGCAGCCTTACTTCAGTATATTTTTGGACGATAGCTGTCATTTATAACTCTGCAGGTTTGTGAATTACAGTGCCCCTGAGCTCCTTTCTTCAACTCGCTTTCTTTTGAGCTGGCCGCAACACCGCAGGATGGCTTCAGGCCCTAATCTGGTTCCGGCACGGCACGCTGAGCCTTTGGTTAATTCCTCTTCCTGGTGGGAAATGAGAGTTAAATTTGCCCGTCCAGACACCTCCAGCTAGTCTCTCATTGGTTCTCGCTATTCCTGTTCATCTTCCGCAGAAATTGCAAACTGGGCCAAACAGGAGGTTAAAGGGACTGACTCTCCAAGTCGGGAGGGTGTTAGTAAAGCGTCTGGAATGTTGCACCCGAGTACCAGGGTACGAAAACTGAGACATATTTGAACACGTCTCCCGATCACATGGTTGATCATACTCTAGGTTCCACATGCATGTTTTAGCTGAAGGAAGAATACCTTAAACCTGGGTAGTTGAAACCCGTGGAATGGGTACCATGAAATATGACTTCAAAGGGTCTTCATTTGCTCACCGAACCTCTCCAATCCTATCACTGCTGCGTTTATGCCCCTGTACACATGCTTGATTCTCTTTCGGAGACATAGCAATCCATAGGTTTTAGGATACTTACTAGTCAGGTACATTCTTAGGCATTTAATATGCGGTGTTGAGTCCATTTCGTTGAGCAAGGAGTAGCTCTTGTCTATTCCATATTTGGCTTAAGGAACTTTATCTGTGCTCATTTCAATCTCTGGTTTTATGCAGCACCCCAACTCACCTTTACCCTTAAGCAAGCATAAGTTGGTTTTCTAAATTTGAGACCCTGTTCTGTTCTGTAATTCAGTTCCTGTGTAGCCAAGTTTACATTCCGTGTATTACTGATAACTTATGATGTTTCTTTTTCTGTGTGACTTATTTCAGTTAGAATCATCATAGCTGAATCCACTCATTGTGCTACTAAGGGCCTGATGACATAGATTTCATTGCTGAGTGATATTGCTTTGTAAGTAAATACCACAACTTCTTTATCCATTTTTCACTTTCTGTGATGTTGAACTTGTACTGTAAACGAGGTTCTTGTAAACAGAGGCATCCCAAACTTTGGGGTGGCTGTGTCTTTTTGATTTTAATTTCCCTAAGCTATAGGACCATAAGTGGAAGTGCCCTAGGCTCTGTTGCTTTGTTTTTTAGATGTTTCAGGAAACACCATACACTTCTCCCGAGTGTCTGTTGGCAATTTACATCCCGCCCATCAGCATAACAAGGCTCCCAGTTCTCCATGGCCTGTCCTGCCTTTCTGGATTTTACACTTTTTTCAGATGGCCCTTTTGACCGGGGGGAAGTGAGACTTCATTGTAGTGCAGATTTCCTTTGCAAGCTTGCTTGGTTGGCCAAAAAGGGCGTATGCGTTTTTTCCTGAATATATTCCGGAAAAAAGGCATACGCCCTTTTTGGCCAAGTGCATCATTGTGGACGTTCTGCCTCTTTTCCTATGCTTTCAATGCAATTCCAGTCTGCCTCCTGAAATCGGTTTCCTGCAATTCTGCCCCGCTTTCAAGTCCTCTTGGCAGCCTTACTTCAGTATATTTTTGGACAATAGCTGTCATTTATAACTCTGCAGGTTTGTGAATTACAGTGCCCCTGAGCTCCTTTCTTCAACTCGCTTTCTTTTGAGCTGGCCGCAACACCGCAGGATGGCTTCAGGCCCTAATCTGGTTCCGGCACGGCACGCTGAGCCTTTGGTTAATTCCTCTTCCTGGTGGGAAATGAGAGTTAAATTTGCCCGTCCAGACACCTCCAGCTAGTCTCTCATTGGTTCTCGCTATTCCTGTTCATCTTCCGCAGAAATTGCAAACTGGGCCAAACAGGAGGTTAAAGGGACTGACTCTCCAAGTCGGGAGGGTGTTAGTAAAGCGTCTGGAATGTTGCACCCGAGTACCAGGGTACGAAAACTGAGACATATTTGAACACGTCTCCCGATCACATGGTTGATCATACTCTAGGTTCCACATGCATGTTTTAGCTGAAGGAAGAATACCTTAAACCTGGGTAGTTGAAACCCGTGGAATGGGTACCATGCAATATGACTTCAAAGGGTCTTCATTTGCTCACCGAACCTCTCCAATCCTATCACTGCTGCGTTTATGCCCCTGTACACATGCTTGATTCTCTTTCGGAGACATAGCAATCCATAGGTTTTAAGATACTTACTAGTCAGGTACATTCTTAGGCATTTAATATGCGGTGTTGAGTCCATTTCGTTGAGCAAGGAGTAGCTCTTGTCTATTCCATATTTGGCTTAAGGAACTTTATCTGTGCTCATTTCAATCTCTGGCTTTATGCAGCACCCCAACTCACCTTTACCCTTAAGCAAGCATAAGTTGGTTTTCTAAATTTGAGACCCTGTTCTGTTCTGTAATTCAGTTCCTGTGTAGCCAAGTTTACATTCCGTGTATTACTGATATCTTATGATGTTTCTTTTTCTGTGTGACTTATTTCAGTTAGAATCATCATACCTGAATCCACTCATTGTGCTACTAAGGGCCTGATGACATAGATTTCATTGCTGAGTGATATTGCTTTGTAAGTAAATACCACAACTTCTTTATCCATTTTTCACTTTCTGTGATGTTGAACTTGTACTGTAAACGAGGTTCTTGTAAACAGAGGCATCCCAAACTTTGGGGTGGCTGTGTCTTTTTGATTTTAATTTCCCTAAGCTATAGGACCATAAGTGGAAGTGCCCTAGGCTCTGTTGCTTTGTTTTTTAGATGTTTCAGGAAACACCATACACTTCTCCCGAGTGTCTGTTGGCAATTTACATCCCGCCCATCAGCATAACAAGGCTCCCAGTTCTCCATGGCCTGTCCTGCCTTTCTGGATTTTACACTTTTTTCAGATGGCCCTTTTGACCGGGGGGAAGTGAGACTTCATTGTAGTGCAGATTTCCTTTGCAAGCTTGCTTGGTTGGCCAAAAAGGGCGTATGCGTTTTTTCCTGAATATATTCCGGAAAAAAGGCATACGCCCTTTTTGGCCAAGTGCATCATTGTGGACGTTCTGCCTCTTTTCCTATGCTTTCAATGCAATTCCAGTCTGCCTCCTGAAATCGGTTTCCTGCAATTCTGCCCCGCTTTCAAGTCCTCTTGGCAGCCTTACTTCAGTATATTTTTGGACAATAGCTGTCATTTATAACTCTGCAGGTTTGTGAATTACAGTGCCCCTGAGCTCCTTTCTTCAACTCGCTTTCTTTTGAGCTGGCCGCAACACCGCAGGATGGCTTCAGGCCCTAATCTGGTTCCGGCACGGCACGCTGAGCCTTTGGTTAATTCCTCTTCCTGGTGGGAAATGAGAGTTAAATTTGCCCGTCCAGACACCTCCAGCTAGTCTCTCATTGGTTCTCGCTATTCCTGTTCATCTTCCGCAGAAATTGCAAACTGGGCCAAACAGGAGGTTAAAGGGACTGACTCTCCAAGTCGGGAGGGTGTTAGTAAAGCGTCTGGAATGTTGCACCCGAGTACCAGGGTACGAAAACTGAGACATATTTGAACACGTCTCCCGATCACATGGTTGATCATACTCTAGGTTCCACATGCATGTTTTAGCTGAAGGAAGAATACCTTAAACCTGGGTAGTTGAAACCCGTGGAATGGGTACCATGCAATATGACTTCAAAGGGTCTTCATTTGCTCACCGAACCTCTCCAATCCTATCACTGCTGCGTTTATGCCCCTGTACACATGCTTGATTCTCTTTCGGAGACATAGCAATCCATAGGTTTTAAGATACTTACTAGTCAGGTACATTCTTAGGCATTTAATATGCGGTGTTGAGTCCATTTCGTTGAGCAAGGAGTAGCTCTTGTCTATTCCATATTTGGCTTAAGGAACTTTATCTGTGCTCATTTCAATCTCTGGTTTTATGCAGCACCCCAACTCACCTTTCCCCTTAAGCAAGCATAAGTTGGTTTTCTAAATTTGAGACCCTGTTCTGTTCTGTAATTCAGTTCCTGTGTAGCCAAGTTTACATTCCGTGTATTACTGATATCTTATGATGTTTCTTTTTCTGTGTGACTTATTTCAGTTAGAATCATCATACCTGAATCCACTCATTGTGCTGCTAAGGGCCTGATGACATAGATTTCATTGCTGAGTGATATTGCTTTGTAAGTAAATACCACAACTTCTTTATCCATTTTTCACTTTCTGCGATGTTGAACTTGTACTGTAAACAAGGTTCTTGTAAACAGAGGCGTCCCAAACTTTGAGGTGGCTGTGTCTTTTTGATTTTAATTTCCCTAAGCTATAGGACCATAAGTGGAAGTGCCCTAGGCTCTGTTGCTTTGTTTTTTAGATGTTTCAGGAAACACCATACACTTCTCCCGAGTGTCTGTTGGCAATTTACATCCCGCCCATCAGCATAACAAGGCTCCCAGTTCTCCATGGCCTGTCCTGCCTTTCTGGATTTTACACTTTTTTCAGATGGCCCTTTTGACCGGGGGGAAGTGAGACTTCATTGTAGTGCAGATTTCCTTTGCAAGCTTGCTTGGTTGGCCAAAAAGGGCGTATGCGTTTCTTCCTGAATATATTCAGGAAAAAACGCATACGCCCTTTTTGGCCAAGTGCATCATTGTGGACGTTCTGCCTCTTTTCCTATGCTTTCAATGCAATTCCAGTCTACCTCCTGAAATCGGTTTCCTGCAATTCTGCCCCGCTTTCAAGTCCTCTTGGCAGCCTTACTTCAGTATATTTTTGGACGATAGCTGTCATTTATAACTCTGCAGGTTTGTGAATTACAGTGCCCCTGAGCTCCTTTCTTCAACTCGCTTTCTTTTGAGCTGGCCGCAACACCGCAGGATGGCTTCAGGCCCTAATCTGGTTCCGGCACGGCACGCTGAGCCTTTGGTTAATTCCTCTTCCTGGTGGGAAATGAGAGTTAAATTTGCCCGTCCAGACACCTCCAGCTAGTCTCTCATTGGTTCTCGCTATTCCTGTTCATCTTCCGCAGAAATTGCAAACTGGGCCAAACAGGAGGTTAAAGGGACTGACTCTCCAAGTCGGGAGGGTGTTAGTAAAGCGTCTGGAATGTTGCACCCGAGTACCAGGGTACGAAAACTGAGACATATTTGAACACGTCTCCCGATCACATGGTTGATCATACTCTAGGTTCCACATGCATGTTTTAGCTGAAGGAAGAATACCTTAAACCTGGGTAGTTGAAACCCGTGGAATGGGTACCATGCAATATGACTTCAAAGGGTCTTCATTTGCTCACCGAACCTCTCCAATCCTATCACTGCTGCGTTTATGCCCCTGTACACATGCTTGATTCTCTTTCGGAGACGTAGCAATCCATAGGTTTTAAGATACTTACTAGTCAGGTACATTCTTAGGCATTTAATATGCGGTGTTGAGTCCATTTCGTTGAGCAAGGAGTAGCTCTTGTCTATTCCATATTTGGCTTAAGGAACTTTATCTGTGCTCATTTCAATCTCTGGTTTTATGCAGCACCCCAACTCACCTTTCCCCTTAAGCAAGCATAAGTTGGTTTTCTAAATTTGAGACCCTGTTCTGTTCTGTAATTCAGTTCCTGTGTAGCCAAGTTTACATTCCGTGTATTACTGATATCTTATGATGTTTCTTTTTCTGTGTGACTTATTTCAGTTAGAATCATCATACCTGAATCCACTCATTGTGCTGCTAAGGGCCTGATGACATAGATTTCATTGCTGAGTGATATTGCTTTGTAAGTAAATACCACAACTTCTTTATCCATTTTTCACTTTCTGCGATGTTGAACTTGTACTGTAAACAAGGTTCTTGTAAACAGAGGCGTCCCAAACTTTGAGGTGGCTGTGTCTTTTTGATTTTAATTTCCCTAAGCTATAGGACCATAAGTGGAAGTGCCCTAGGCTCTGTTGCTTTGTTTTTTAGATGTTTCAGGAAACACCATACACTTCTCCCGAGTGTCTGTTGGCAATTTACATCCCGCCCATCAGCATAACAAGGCTCCCAGTTCTCCATGGCCTGTCCTGCCTTTCTGGATTTTACACATTTTTCAGATGGCCCTTTTGACCGGGGGGAAGTGAGACTTCATTGTAGTGCAGATTTCCTTTGCAAGCTTGCTTGGTTGGCCAAAAAGGGCGTATGCGTTTCTTCCTGAATATATTCAGGAAAAAACGCATACGCCCTTTTTGGCCAAGTGCATCATTGTGGACGTTCTGCCTCTTTTCCTATGCTTTCAATGTAATTCCAGTCTACCTCCTGAAATCGGTTTCCTGCAATTCTGCCCCGCTTTCAAGTCCTCTTGGCAGCCTTACTTCAGTATATTTTTGGACGATAGCTGTCATTTATAACTCTGCAGGTTTGTGAATTACAGTGCCCCTGAGCTCCTTTCTTCAACTCGCTTTCTTTTGAGCTGGCCGCAACACCGCAGGATGGCTTCAGGCCCTAATCTGGTTCCGGCACGGCACGCTGAGCCTTTGGTTAATTCCTCTTCCTGGTGGGAAATGAGAGTTAAATTTGCCCGTCCAGACACCTCCAGCTAGTCTCTCATTGGTTCTCGCTATTCCTGTTCATCTTCCGCAGAAATTGCAAACTGGGCCAAACAGGAGGTTAAAGGGACTGACTCTCCAAGTCGGGAGGGTGTTAGTAAAGCGTCTGGAATGTTGCACCCGAGTACCAGGGTACGAAAACTGAGACATATTTGAACACGTCTCCCGATCACATGGTTGATCATACTCTAGGTTCCACATGCATGTTTTAGCTGAAGGAAGAATACCTTAAACCTGGGTAGTTGAAACCCGTGGAATGGGTACCATGCAATATGACTTCAAAGGGTCTTCATTTGCTCACCGAACCTCTCCAATCCTATCACTGCTGCGTTTATGCCCCTGTACACATGCTTGATTCTCTTTCGGAGACATAGCAATCCATAGGTTTTAGGATACTTACTAGTCAGGTACATTCTTAGGCATTTAATATGCGGTGTTCAGTCCATTTCGTTGAGCAAGGAGTAGCTCTTGTCTATTCCATATTTGGCTTAAGGAACTTTATCTGTGCTCATTTCAATCTCTGGTTTTATGCAGCACCCCAACTCACCTTTCCCCTTAAGCAAGCATAAGTTGGTTTTCTAAATTTGAGACCCTGTTCTGTTCTGTAATTCAGTTCCTGTGTAGCCAAGTTTACATTCCGTGTATTACTGATATCTTATGATGTTTCTTTTTCTGTGTGACTTATTTCAGTTAGAATCATCATACCTGAATCCACTCATTGTGCTGCTAAGGGCCTGATGACATAGATTTCATTGCTGAGTGATATTGCTTTGTAAGTAAATACCACAACTTCTTTATCCATTTTTCACTTTCTGTGATGTTGAACTTGTACTGTAAACGAGGTTCTTGTAAACAGAGGCATCCCAAACTTTGGGGTGGCTGTGTCTTTTTGATTTTAATTTCCCTAAGCTATAGGACCATAAGTGGAAGTGCCCTAGGCTCTGTTGCTTTGTTTTTTAGATGTTTCAGGAAACACCATACACTTCTCCCGAGTGTCTGTTGGCAATTTACATCCCGCCCATCAGCATAACAAGGCTCCCAGTTCTCCATGGCCTGTCCTGCCTTTCTGGATTTTACACTTTTTTCAGATGGCCCTTTTGACCGGGGGGAAGTGAGACTTCATTGTAGTGCAGATTTCCTTTGCAAGCTTGCTTGGTTGGCCAAAAAGGGCGTATGCGTTTTTTCCTGAATATATTCCGGAAAAGACGCATACGCCCTTTTTGGCCAAGTGCATCATTGTGGACGTTCTGCCTCTTTTCCTATGCTTTCAATGCAATTCCAGTCTGCCTCCTGAAATCGGTTTCCTGCAATTCTGCCCCGCTTTCAAGTCCTCTTGGCAGCCTTACTTCAGTATATTTTTGGACGATAGCTGTCATTTATAACTCTGCAGGTTTGTGAATTACAGTGCCCCTGAGCTCCTTTCTTCAACTCGCTTTCTTTTGAGCTGGCCGCAACACCGCAGGATGGCTTCAGGCCCTAATCTGGTTCCGGCACGGCACGCTGAGCCTTTGGTTAATTCCTCTTCCTGGTGGGAAATGAGAGTTAAATTTGCCCGTCCAGACACCTCCAGCTAGTCTCTCATTGGTTCTCGCTATTCCTGTTCATCTTCCGCAGAAATTGCAAACTGGGCCAAACAGGAGGTTAAAGGGACTGACTCTCCAAGTCGGGAGGGTGTTAGTAAAGCGTCTGGAATGTTGCACCCGAGTACCAGGGTACGAAAACTGAGACATATTTGAACACGTCTCCCGATCACATGGTTGATCATACTCTAGGTTCCACATGCATGTTTTAGCTGAAGGAAGAATACCTTAAACCTGGGTAGTTGAAACCCGTGGAATGGGTACCATGCAATATGACTTCAAAGGGTCTTCATTTGCTCACCGAACCTCTCCAATCCTATCACTGCTGCGTTTATGCCCCTGTACACATGCTTGATTCTCTTTCGGAGACATAGCAATCCATAGGTTTTAAGATACTTACTAGTCAGGTACATTCTTAGGCATTTAATATGCGGTGTTGAGTCCATTTCGTTGAGCAAGGAGTAGCTCTTGTCTATTCCATATTTGGCTTAAGGAACTTTATCTGTGCTCATTTCAATCTGTGGCTTTATGCAGCACCCCAACTCACCTTTACCCTTAAGCAAGCATAAGTTGGTTTTCTAAATTTGAGACCCTGTTCTGTTCTGTAATTCAGTTCCTGTGTAGCCAAGTTTACATTCCGTGTATTACTGATATCTTATGATGTTTCTTTTTCTGTGTGACTTATTTCAGTTAGAATCATCATACCTGAATCCACTCATTGTGCTACTAAGGGCCTGATGACATAGATTTCATTGCTGAGTGATATTGCTTTGTAAGTAAATACCACAACTTCTTTATCCATTTTTCACTTTCTGTGATGTTGAACTTGTACTGTAAACGAGGTTCTTGTAAACAGAGGCATCCCAAACTTTGGGGTGGCTGTGTCTTTTTGATTTTAATTTCCCTAAGCTATAGGACCATAAGTGGAAGTGCCCTAGGCTCTGTTGCTTTGTTTTTTAGATGTTTCAGGAAACACCATACCCTTCTCCCGAGTGTCTGTTGGCAATTTACATCCCGCCCATCAGCATAACAAGGCTCCCAGTTCTCCATGGCCTGTCCTGCCTTTCTGGATTTTACACTTTTTTCAGATGGCCCTTTTGACCGGGGGGAAGTGAGACTTCATTGTAGTCAGATTTCCTTTGCAAGCTTGCTTGGTTGGCCAAAAAGGGCGTATGCGTTTTTTCCTGAATATATTCAGGAAAAAACGCATACGCCCTTTTTGGCCAAGTGCATCATTGTGGACGTTCTGCCTCTTTTCCTATGCTTTCAATGCAATTCCAGTCTGCCTCCTGAAATCGGTTTCCTGCAATTCTGCCCCGCTTTCAAGTCCTCTTGGCAGCCTTACTTCAGTATATTTTTGGACGATAGCTGTCATTTATAACTCTGCAGGTTTGTGAATTACAGTGCCCCTGAGCTCCTTTCTTCAACTCGCTTTCTTTTGAGCTGGCCGCAACACCGCAGGATGGCTTCAGGCCCTAATCTGGTTTCGGCACGGCACGCTGAGCCTTTGGTTAATTCCTCTTCCTGGTGGGAAATGAGAGTTAAATTTGCCCGTCCAGACACCTCCAGCTAGTCTCTCATTGGTTCTCGCTATTCCTGTTCATCTTCCGCAGAAATTGCAAACTGGGCCAAACAGGAGGTTAAAGGGACTGACTCTCCAAGTCGGGAGGGTGTTAGTAAAGCGTCTGGAATGTTGCACCCGAGTACCAGGGTACGAAAACTGAGACATATTTGAACACGTCTCCCGATCACATGGTTGATCATACTCTAGGTTCCACATGCATGTTTTAGCTGAAGGAAGAATACCTTAAACCTGGGTAGTTGAAACCCGTGGAATGGGTACCATGCAATATGACTTCAAAGGGTCTTCATTTGCTCACCGAACCTCTCCAATCCTATCACTGCTGCGTTTATGCCCCTGTACACATGCTTGATTCTCTTTCGGAGACGTAGCAATCCATAGGTTTTAAGATACTTACTAGTCAGGTACATTCTTAGGCATTTAATATGCGGTGTTGAGTCCATTTCGTTGAGCAAGGAGTAGCTCTTGTCTATTCCATATTTGGCTTAAGGAACTTTATCTGTGCTCATTTCAATCTCTGGTTTTATGCAGCACCCCAACTCACCTTTCCCCTTATGCAAGCATAAGTTGGTTTTCTAAATTTGAGACCCTGTTCTGTTCTGTAATTCAGTTCCTGTGTAGCCAAGTTTACATTCCGTGTATTACTGATATCTTATGATGTTTCTTTTTCTGTGTGACTTATTTCAGTTAGAATCATCATACCTGAATCCACTCATTGTGCTGCTAAGGGCCTGATGACATAGATTTCATTGCTGAGTGATATTGCTTTGTAAGTAAATACCACAACTTCTTTATCCATTTTTCACTTTCTGCGATGTTGAACTTGTACTGTAAACGAGGTTCTTGTAAACAGAGGCGTCCCAAACTTTGAGGTGGCTGTGTCTTTTTGATTTTAATTTCCCTAAGCTATAGGACCATAAGTGGAAGTGCCTTAGGCTCTGTTGCTTTGTTTTTTAGATGTTTCAGGAAACACCATACCCTTCTCCCGAGTGTCTGTTGGCAATTTACATCCCGCCCATCAGCATAACAAGGCTCCCAGTTCTCCATGGCCTGTCCTGCCTTTCTGGATTTTACACTTTTTTCAGATGGCCCTTTTGACCGGGGGGAAGTGAGACTTCATTGTAGTGCAGATTTCCTTTGCAAGCTTGCTTGGTTGGCCAAAAAGGGCGTATGCGTTTCTTCCTGAATATATTCAGGAAGAAACGCATACGCCCTTTTTGGCCAAGTGCATCATTGTGGACGTTCTGCCTCTTTTCCTATGCTTTCAATGCAATTCCAGTCTACCTCCTGAAATCGGTTTCCTGCAATTCTGCCCCGCTTTCAAGTCCTCTTGGCAGCCTTACTTCAGTATATTTTTGGACGATAGCTGTCATTTATAACTCTGCAGGTTTTTGAATTACAGTGCCCCTGAGCTCCTTTCTTCAACTCGCTTTCTTTTGAGCTGGCCGCAACACCGCAGGATGGCTTCAGGCCCTAATCTGGTTCCGGCACGGCACGCTGAGCCTTTGGTTAATTCCTCTTCCTGGTGGGAAATGAGAGTTAAATTTGCCCGTCCAGACACCTCCAGCTAGTCTCTCATTGGTTCTCGCTATTCCTGTTCATCTTCCGCAGAAATTGCAAACTGGGCCAAACAGGAGGTTAAAGGGACTGACTCTCCAAGTCGGGAGGGTGTTAGTAAAGCGTCTGGAATGTTGCACCCGAGTACCAGGGTACGAAAACTGAGACATATTTGAACACGTCTCCCGATCACATGGTTGATCATACTCTAGGTTCCACATGCATGTTTTAGCTGAAGGAAGAATACCTTAAACCTGGGTAGTTGAAACCCGTGGAATGGGTACCATGCAATATGACTTCAAAGGGTCTTCATTTGCTCACCGAACCTCTCCAATCCTATCACTGCTGCGTTTATGCCCCTGTACACATGCTTGATTCTCTTTCGGAGACATAGCAATCCATAGGTTTTAGGATACTTACTAGTCAGGTACATTCTTAGGCATTTAATATGCGGTGTTGAGTCCATTTCGTTGAGCAAGGAGTAGCTCTTGTCTATTCCATATTTGGCTTAAGGAACTTTATCTGTGCTCATTTCAATCTCTGGTTTTATGCAGCACCCCAACTCACCTTTCCCCTTAAGCAAGCATAAGTTGGTTTTCTAAATTTGAGACCCTGTTCTGTTCTGTAATTCAGTTCCTGTGTAGCCAAGTTTACATTCCGTGTATTACTGATATCTTATGATGTTTCTTTTTCTGTGTGACTTATTTCAGTTAGAATCATCATACCTGAATCCACTCATTGTGCTACTAAGGGCCTGATGACATAGATTTCATTGCTGAGTGATATTGCTTTGTAAGTAAATACCACAACTTCTTTATCCATTTTTCACTTTCTGCGATGTTGAACTTGTACTGTAAACGAGGTTCTTGTAAACAGAGGCGTCCCAAACTTTGAGGTGGTTGTGTCTTTTTGATTTTAATTTCCCTAAGCTATAGGACCATAAGTGGAAGTGCCTTAGGCTCTGTTGCTTTGTTTTTTAGATGTTTCAGGAAACACCATACACTTCTCCCGAGTGTCTGTTGGCAATTTACATCCCGCCCATCAGCATAACAAGGCTCCCAGTTCTCCATGGCCTGTCCTGCCTTTCTGGATTTTACACTTTTTTCAGATGGCCCTTTTGACCGGGGGGAAGTGAGACTTCATTGTAGTGCAGATTTCCTTTGCAAGCTTGCTTGGTTGGCCAAAAAGGGCGTATGCGTTTCTTCCTGAATATATTCAGGAAAAAACGCATACGCCCTTTTTGGCCAAGTGCATCATTGTGGACGTTCTGCCTCTTTTCCTATGCTTTCAATGCAATTCCAGTCTACCTCCTGAAATCGGTTTCCTGCAATTCTGCCCCGCTTTCAAGTCCTCTTGGCAGCCTTACTTCAGTATATTTTTGGACGATAGCTGTCATTTATAACTCTGCAGGTTTGTGAATTACAGTGCCCCTGAGCTCCTTTCTTCAACTCGCTTTCTTTTGAGCTGGCCGCAACACCGCAGGATGGCTTCAGGCCCTAATCTGGTTCCGGCACGGCACGCTGAGCCTTTGGTTAATTCCTCTTCCTGGTGGGAAATGAGAGTTAAATTTGCCCGTCCAGACACCTCCAGCTAGTCTCTCATTGGTTCTCGCTATTCCTGTTCATCTTCCGCAGAAATTGCAAACTGGGCCAAACAGGAGGTTAAAGGGACTGACTCTCCAAGTCGGGAGGGTGTTAGTAAAGCGTCTGGAATGTTGCACCCGAGTACCAGGGTACGAAAACTGAGACATATTTGAACACGTCTCCCGATCACATGGTTGATCATACTCTAGGTTCCACATGCATGTTTTAGCTGAAGGAAGAATACCTTAAACCTGGGTAGTTGAAACCCGTGGAATGGGTACCATGCAATATGACTTCAAAGGGTCTTCATTTGCTCACCGAACCTCTCCAATCCTATCACTGCTGCGTTTATGCCCCTGTACACATGCTTGATTCTCTTTCGGAGACATAGCAATCCATAGGTTTTAGGATACTTACTAGTCAGGTACATTCTTAGGCATTTAATATGCGGTGTTGAGTCCATTTCGTTGAGCAAGGAGTAGCTCTTGTCTATTCCATATTTGGCTTAAGGAACTTTATCTGTGCTCATTTCAATGTCTGGTTTTATGCAGCACCCCAACTCACCTTTCCCCTTAAGCAAGCATAGGTTGGTTTTCTAAATTTGAGACCCTGTTCTGTTCTGTAATTCAGTTCCTGTGTAGCCAAGTTTACATTCCGTGTATTACTGATATCTTATGATGTTTCTTTTTCTGTGTGACTTATTTCAGTTAGAATCATCATACCTGAATCCACTCATTGTGCTACTAAGGGCCTGATGACATAGATTTCATTGCTGAGTGATATTGCTTTGTAAGTAAATACCACAACTTCTTTATCCATTTTTCACTTTCTGTGATGTTGAACTTGTACTGTAAACGAGGTTCTTGTAAACAGAGGCATCCCAAACTTTGGGGTGGCTGTGTCTTTTTGATTTTAATTTCCCTAAGCTATAGGACCATAAGTGGAAGTGCCCTAGGCTCTGTTGCTTTGTTTTTTAGATGTTTCAGGAAACACCATACACTTCTCCCGAGTGTCTGTTGGCAATTTACATCCCGCCCATCAGCATAACAAGGCTCCCAGTTCTCCATGGCCTGTCCTGCCTTTCTGGATTTTACACTTTTTTCAGATGGCCCTTTTGACCGGGGGGAAGTGAGACTTCATTGTAGTGCAGATTTCCTTTGCAAGCTTGCTTGGTTGGCCAAAAAGGGCGTATGCGTTTTTTCCTGAATATATTCAGGAAAAAACGCATACGCCCTTTTTGGCCAAGTGCATCATTGTGGACGTTCTGCCTCTTTTCCTATGCTTTCAATGCAATTCCAGTCTGCCTCCTGAAATCGGTTTCCTGCAATTCTGCCCCGCTTTCAAGTCCTCTTGGCAGCCTTACTTCAGTATATTTTTGGACGATAGCTGTCATTTATAACTCTGCAGGTTTGTGAATTACAGTGCCCCTGAGCTCCTTTCTTCAACTCGCTTTCTTTTGAGCTTGCCGCAACACCGCAGGATGGCTTCAGGCCCTAATCTGGTTCCGGCACGGCACGCTGAGCCTTTGGTTAATTCCTCTTCCTGGTGGGAAATGAGAGTTAAATTTGCCCGTCCAGACACCTCCAGCTAGTCTCTCATTGGTTCTCGCTATTCCTGTTCATCTTCCGCAGAAATTGCAAACTGGGCCAAACAGGAGGTTAAAGGGACTGACTCTCCAAGTCGGGAGGGTGTTAGTAAAGCGTCTGGAATGTTGCACCCGAGTACCAGGGTACGAAAACTGAGACATATTTGAACACGTCTCCCGATCACATGGTTGATCATACTCTAGGTTCCACATGCATGTTTTAGCTGAAGGAAGAATACCTTAAACCTGGGTAGTTGAAACCCGTGGAATGGGTACCATGCAATATGACTTCAAAGGGTCTTCATTTGCTCACCGAACCTCTCCAATCCTATCACTGCTGCGTTTATGCCCCTGTACACATGCTTGATTCTCTTTCGGAGATATAGCAATCCATAGGTTTTAAGATACTTACTAGTCAGGTACATTCTTAGGCGCTTAATATGCGGTGTTGAGTCCATTTCGTTGAGCAAGGAGTAGCTCTTGTCTATTCCATATTTGGCTTAAGGAACTTTATCTGTGCTCATTTCAATCTCTGGTTTTATGCAGCACCCCAACTCACCTTTCCCCTTAAGCAAGCATAAGTTGGTTTTCTAAATTTGAGACCCTGTTCTGTTCTGTAATTCAGTTCCTGTGTAGCCAAGTTTACATTCCGTGTATTACTGATATCTTATGATGTTTCTTTTTCTGTGTGACTTATTTCAGTTAGAATCATCATACCTGAATCCACTCATTGTGCTGCTAAGGGCCTGATGACATAGATTTCATTGCTGAGTGATACTGCTTTGTAAGTAAATACCACAACTTCTTTATCCATTTTTCACTTTCTGCGATGTTGAACTTGTACTGTAAACGAGGTTCTTGTAAACAGAGGCGTCCCAATGTTTGGGGTGGCTGTGTCTTTTTGATTTTAATTTCCCTAAGCTATAGGACCATAAATGGAAGTGCCCTAGGCTCTGTTGCTTTGTTTTTTAGATGTTTCAGGAAACACCATACACTTCTCCCGAGTGTCTGTTGGCAATTTACATCCCGCCCATCAGCATAACAAGGCTCCCAGTTCTCCATGGCCTGTCCTGCCTTTCTGGATTTTACACTTTTTTCAGATGGCCCTTTTGACCGGGGGGAAGTGAGACTTCATTGTAGTGCAGATTTCCTTTGCAAGCTTGCTTGGTTGGCCAAAAAGTGCGTATGCGTTTTTTCCTGAATATATTCAGGAAAAAACGCATATGCCCTTTTTGGCCAAGTGCATCATTGTGGACGTTCTGCCTCTTTTCCTATGCTTTCAATGCAATTCCAGTCTACCTCCTGAAATCGGTTTCCTGCAATTCTGCCCCACTTTCAAGTCCTCTTGGCAGCCTTACTTCAGTATATTTTTGGACGATAGCTGTCATTTATAACTCTGCAGGTTTGTGAATTACAGTGCCCCTGAGCTCCTTTCTTCAACTCGCTTTCTTTTGAGCTTGCCGCAACACCGCAGGATGGCTTCAGGCCCTAATCTGGTTCCGGCACGGCACGCTGAGCCTTTGGTTAATTCCTCTTCCTGGTGGGAAATGAGAGTTAAATTTGCCCGTCCAGACACCTCCAGCTAGTCTCTAATTGGTTCTCGCTATTCCTGTTCATCTTCCGCAGAAATTGCAAACTGGGCCAAACAGGAGGTTAAAGGGACTGACTCTCCAAGTCGGGAGGGTGTTAGTAAAGCGTCTGGAATGTTGCACCCGAGTACCAGGGTACGAAAACTGAGACATATTTGAACACGTCTCCCGATCACATGGTTGATCATACTCTAGGTTCCACATGCATGTTTTAGCTGAAGGAAGAATACCTTAAACCTGGGTAGTTGAAACCCGTGGAATGGGTACCATGCAATATGACTTCAAAGGGTCTTCATTTGCTCACCGAACATCTCCAATCCTATCACTGCTGCGTTTATGCCCCTGTACACACGCTTGATTCACTTTTGGAGACATAGCAATCCATAGGTTTTAAGATACTTACTAGTCAGGTACATTCTTAGGCGTTTAATATGCGGTGTTGAGTCCATTTCGTTGAGCAAGGAGTAGCTCTTGTCTATTCCATATTTGGCTTAAGGAACTTTATCTGTGCTCATTTCAATCTCTGGTTTTATGCAGCACCCCAACTCACCTTTACCCTTAAGCAAGCATAAGTTGGTTTTCTAAATTTGAGACCCTGTTCTGTTCTGTAATTCAGTTCCTGTGTAGCCAAGTTTACATTCCGTGTATTACTGATATCTTATGATGTTTCTTTTTCTGTGTGACTTATTTCAGTTAGAATCATCATACCTGAATCCACTCATTGTGCTGCTAAGGGCCTGATGACATAGATTTCATTGCTGAGTGATATTGCTTTGTAAGTAAATACCACAACTTCTTCATCCATTTTTCACTTTCTGCAATGTTGAACTTGTACTGTAAACGAGGTTCTTGTAAACAGAGACGTCCCAAACTTTGGGGTGGCTGTGTCTTTTTGATTTTAATTTCCCTAAGCTATAGGACCATAAGTGGAAGTGCCCTAGGCTCTGTTGCTTTGTTTTTTAGATGTTTCAGGAAACACCATACACTTCTCCCGAGTGTCTGTTGGCAATTTATATCCCGTCCATCAGCATAACAAGGCTCCCAGTTCTCCATGGCCTGTCCTGCCTTTCTGGATTTTACACTTTTTTCAGATGGCCCTTTTGACCGGGGGGAAGTGAGACTTCATTGTAGTGAAGATTTCCTTTGCAAGCTTGCTTGGTTGGCCAAAAAGGGCGTATGCGTTTTTTCCTGAATATATTCAGGAAAAAACGCATACGCCCTTTTTGGCCAAGTGCATCATTGTGGACGTTCTGCCTCTTTTCCTATGCTTTCAATGCAATTCCAGTCTACCTCCTGAAATCGGTTTCCTGCAATTCTGCCCCACTTTCAAGTCCTCTTGGCAGCCTTACTTCAGTATATTTTTGGACGATAGCTGTCATTTATAACTCTGCAGGTTTGTGAATTACAGTGCCCCTGAGCTCCTTTCTTCAACTCGCTTTCTTTTGAGCTGGCCGCAACACCGCAGGATGGCTTCAGGCCCTAATCTGGTTCCGGCACGGCACGCTGAGCCTTTGGTTAATTCCTCTTCCTGGTGGGAAATGAGAGTTAAATTTGCCCGTCCAGACACCTCCAGCTAGTCTCTCATTGGTTCTCGCTATTCCTGTTCATCTTCCGCAGAAATTGCAAACTGGGCCAAACAGGAGGTTAAAGGGACTGACTCTCCAAGACGGGAGGGTGTTAGTAAAGCGTCTGGAATGTTGCACCCGAGTACCAGGGTACGAAAACTGAGACATATTTGAACACGTCTCCCGATCACATGGTTGATCATACTCTAGGTTCCACATGCATGTTTTAGCTGAAGGAAGAATACCTTAAACCTGGGTAGTTGAAACCCGTGGAATGGGTACCATGCAATATGACTTCAAAGGGTCTTCATTTGCTCACCGAACCTCTCCAATCCTATCACTGCTGCGTTTATGCCCCTGTACACACGCTTGATTCACTTTCGGAGACATAGCAATCCATAGGTTTTAAGATACTTACTAGTCAGGTACATTCTTAGGCGTTTAATATGCGGTGTTGAGTCCATTTCGTTGAGCAAGGAGTAGCTCTTGTCTATTCCATATTTGGCTTAAGGAACTTTATCTGTGCTCATTTCAATCTCTGGTTTTATGCAGCACCCCAACTCACCTTTCCCCTTAAGCAAGCATAAGTTGGTTTTCTAAATTTGAGACCCTGTTCTGTTCTGTAATTCAGTTCCTGTGTAGCCAAGTTTACATTCCGTGTATTACTGATATCTTATGATGTTTCTTTTTCTGTGTGACTTATTTCAGTTAGAATCATCATACCTGAATCCACTCATTGTGCTGCTAAGGGCCTGATGACATAGATTTCATTGCTGAGTGATATTGATTTGTAAGTATATACCACAACTTCTTCATCCATTTTTCACTTTCTGCAATGTTGAACTTGTACTGTAAACGAGGTTCTTGTAAACAGAGACGTCCCAAACTTTGGGGTGGCTGTGTCTTTTTGATTTTAATTTCCCTAAGCTATAGGACCATAAGTGGAAGTGCCCTAGGCTCTGTTGCTTTGTTTTTTAGATGTTTCAGGAAACACCATACACTTCTCCCGAGTGTCTGTTGGCAATTTATATCCCGTCCATCAGCATAACAAGGCTCCCAGTTCTCCATGGCCTGTCCTGCCTTTCTGGATTTTACACTTTTTTCAGATGGCCCTTTTGACCGGGGGAAGTGAGACTTCATTGTAGTGCAGATTTCCTTTGCAAGCTTGCTTGGTTGGCCAAAAAGGGCGTATGCGTTTTTTCCTGAATATATTCAGGAAAAAACGCATACGCCCTTTTTGGCCAAGTGCATCATTGTGGACGTTCTGCCTCTTTTCCTATGCTTTCAATGCAATTCCAGTCTACCTCCTGAAATCGGTTTCCTGCAATTCTGCCCCACTTTCAAGTCCTCTTGGCAGCCTTACTTCAGTATATTTTTGGACGATAGCTGTCATTTATAACTCTGCAGGTTTGTGAATTACAGTGCCCCTGAGCTCCTTTCTTCAACTCGCTTTCTTTTGAGCTGGCCGCAACACCGCAGGATGGCTTCAGGCCCTAATCTGGTTCCGGCACGGCACGCTGAGCCTTTGGTTAATTCCTCTTCCTGGTGGGAAATGAGAGTTAAATTTGCCCGTCCAGACACCTCCAGCTAGTCTCTCATTGGTTCTCGCTATTCCTGTTCATCTTCCGCAGAAATTGCAAACTGGGCCAAACAGGAGGTTAAAGGGACTGACTCTCCAAGTCGGGAGGGTGTTAGTAAAGCGTCTGGAATGTTGCACCCGAGTACCAGGGTACGAAAACTGAGACATATTTGAACACGTCTCCCGATCACATGGTTGATCATACTCTAGGTTCCACATGCATGTTTTAGCTGAAGGAAGAATACCTTAAACCTGGGTAGTTGAAACCCGTGGAATGGGTACCATGCAATATGACTTCAAAGGGTCTTCATTTGCTCACCGAACCTCTCCAATCCTATCACTGCTGCGTTTATGCCCCTGTACACACGCTTGATTCACTTTTGGAGACATAGCAATCCATAGGTTTTAAGATACTTACTAGTCAGGTACATTCTTAGGCATTTAATATGCGGTGTTGAGTCCATTTCGTTGAGCAAGGAGTAGCTCTTGTCTATTCCATATTTGGCTTAAGGAACTTTATCTGTGCTCATTTCAATCTCTGGTTTTATGCAGCACCCCAACTCACCTTTCCCCTTAAGCAAGCATAAGTTGGTTTTCTAAATTTGAGACCCTGTTCTGTTCTGTAATTCAGTTCCTGTGTAGCCAAGTTTACATTCCGTGTATTACTGATATCTTATGATGTTTCTTTTTCTGTGTGACTTATTTCAGTTAGAATCATCATACCTGAATCCACTCATTGTGCTGCTAAGGGCCTGATGACATAGATTTCATTGCTGAGTGATATTGATTTGTAAGTAAATACCACAACTTCTTCATCCATTTTTCACTTTCTGCAATGTTGAACTTGTACTGTAAACGAGGTTCTTGTAAACAGAGACGTCCCAAACTTTGGGGTGGCTGTGTCTTTTTGATTTTAATTTCCCTAAGCTATAGGACCATAAGTGGAAGTGCCCTAGGCTCTGTTGCTTTGTTTTTTAGATGTTTCAGGAAACACCATACACTTCTCCCGAGTGTCTGTTGGCAATTTATATCCCGTCCATCAGCATAACAAGGCTCCCAGTTCTCCATGGCCTGTCCTGCCTTTCTGGATTTTACACTTTTTTCAGATGGCCCTTTTGACCGGGGGGAAGTGAGACTTCATTGTAGTGCAGATTTCCTTTGCAAGCTTGCTTGGTTGGCCAAAAAGGGCGTATGCGTTTTTTCCTGAATATATTCAGGAAAAAACGCATACGCCCTTTTTGGCCAAGTGCATCATTGTGGACGTTCTGCCTCTTTTCCTATGCTTTCAATGCAATTCCAGTCTACCTCCTGAAATCGGTTTCCTGCAATTCTGCCCCGCTTTCAAGTCCTCTTGGCAGCCTTACTTCAGTATATTTTTGGACGATAGCTGTCATTTATAACTCTGCAGGTTTGTGAATTACAGTGCCCCTGAGCTCCTTTCTTCAACTCGCTTTCTTTTGAGCTGGCCGCAACACCGCAGGATGGCTTCAGGCCCTAATCTGGTTCCGGCACGGCACGCTGAGCCTTTGGTTAATTCCTCTTCCTGGTGGGAAATGAGAGTTAAATTTGCCCGTCCAGACACCTCCAGCTAGTCTCTCATTGGTTCTCGCTATTCCTGTTCATCTTCCGCAGAAATTGCAAACTGGGCCAAACAGGAGGTTAAAGGGACTGACTCTCCAAGTCGGGAGGGTGTTAGTAAAGCGTCTGGAATGTTGCACCCGAGTACCAGGGTACGAAAACTGAGACATATTTGAACACGTCTCCCGATCACATGGTTGATCATACTCTAGGTTCCACATGCATGTTTTAGCTGAAGGAAGAATACCTTAAACCTGGGTAGTTGAAACCCGTGGAATGGGTACCATGCAATATGACTTCAAAGGGTCTTCATTTGCTCACCGAACCTCTCCAATCCTATCACTGCTGCGTTTATGCCCCTGTACACACGCTTGATTCACTTTTGGAGACATAGCAATCCATAGGTTTTAAGATACTTACTAGTCAGGTACATTCTTAGGCGTTTAATATGCGGTGTTGAGTCCATTTCGTTGAGCAAGGAGTAGCTCTTGTCTATTCCATATTTGGCTTAAGGAACTTTATCTGTGCTCATTTCAATCTCTGGTTTTATGCAGCACCCCAACTCACCTTTCCCCTTAAGCAAGCATAAGTTGGTTTTCTAAATTTGAGACCCTGTTCTGTTCTGTAATTCAGTTCCTGTGTAGCCAAGTTTACATTCCGTGTATTACTGATATCTTATGATGTTTCTTTTTCTGTGTGACTTATTTCAGTTAGAATCATCATACCTGAATCCACTCATTGTGCTGCTAAGGGCCTGATGACATAGATTTCATTGCTGAGTGATATTGCTTTGTAAGTAAATACCACAACTTCTTTATCCATTTTTCACTTTCTGTGATGTTGAACTTGTACTGTAAACGAGGTTCTTGTAAACAGAGGCATCCCAAACTTTGGGGTGGCTGTGTCTTTTTGATTTTAATTTCCCTAAGCTATAGGACCATAAGTGGAAGTGCCCTAGGCTCTGTTGCTTTGTTTTTTAGATGTTTCAGGAAACACCATACACTTCTCCCGAGTGTCTGTTGGCAATTTACATCCCGCCCATCAGCATAACAAGGCTCCCAGTTCTCCATGGCCTGTCCTGCCTTTCTGGATTTTACACTTTTTTCAGATGGCCCTTTTGACCGGGGGGAAGTGAGACTTCATTGTAGTGCAGATTTCCTTTGCAAGCTTGCTTGGTTGGCCAAAAAGGGCGTATGCGTTTTTTCCTGAATATATTCAGGAAAAAACGCATACGCCCTTTTTGGCCAAGTGCATCATTGTGGACGTTCTGCCTCTTTTCCTATGCTTTCAATGCAATTCCAGTCTACCTCCTGAAATCGGTTTCCTGCAATTCTGCCCCGCTTTCAAGTCCTCTTGGCAGCCTTACTTCAGTATATTTTTGGACGATAGCTGTCATTTATAACTCTGCAGGTTTGTGAATTACAGTGCCCCTGAGCTCCTTTCTTCAACTCGCTTTCTTTTGAGCTGGCCGCAACACCGCAGGATGGCTTCAGGCCCTAATCTGGTTCCGGCACGGCACGCTGAGCCTTTGGTTAATTCCTCTCTCTGGTGGGAAATGAGAGTTAAATTTGCCCGTCCAGACACCTCCAGCTAGTCTCTCATTGGTTCTCGCTATTCCTGTTCATCTTCCGCAGAAATTGCAAACTGGGCCAAACAGGAGGTTAAAGGGACTGACTCTCCAAGTCGGGAGGGTGTTAGTAAAGCGTCTGGAATGTTGCACCCGAGTACCAGGGTACGAAAACTGAGACATATTTGAACACGTCTCCCGATCACATGGTTGATCATACTCTAGGTTCCACATGCATGTTTTAGCTGAAGGAAGAATACCTTAAACCTGGGTAGTTGAAACCCGTGGAATGGGTACCATGCAATATGACTTCAAAGGGTCTTCATTTGCTCACCGAACCTCTCCAATCCTATCACTGCTGCGTTTATGCCCCTGTACACACGCTTGATTCACTTTTGGAGACATAGCAATCCATAGGTTTTAAGATACTTACTAGTCAGGTACATTCTTAGGCGTTTAATATGCGGTGTTGAGTCCATTTCGTTGAGCAAGGAGTAGCTCTTGTCTATTCCATATTTGGCTTAAGGAACTTTATCTGTGCTCATTTCAATCTCTGGTTTTATGCAGCACCCCAACTCACCTTTACCCTTAAGCAAGCATAAGTTGGTTTTCTAAATTTGAGACCCTGTTCTGTTCTGTAATTCAGTTCCTGTGTAGCCAAGTTTACATTCCGTGTATTACTGATATCTTATGATGTTTCTTTTTCTGTGTGACTTATTTCAGTTAGAATCATCATACCTGAATCCACTCATTGTGCTGCTAAGGGCCTGATGACATAGATTTCATTGCTGAGTGATATTGATTTGTAAGTAAATACCACAACTTCTTCATCCATTTTTCACTTTCTGCAATGTTGAACTTGTACTGTAAACGAGGTTCTTGTAAACAGAGACGTCCCAAACTTTGGGGTGGCTGTGTCTTTTTGATTTTAATTTCCCTAAGCTATAGGACCATAAGTGGAAGTGCCCTAGGCTCTGTTGCTTTGTTTTTTAGATGTTTCAGGAAACACCATACACTTCTCCCGAGTGTCTGTTGGCAATTTACATCCCGCCCATCAGCATAACAAGGCTCCCAGTTCTCCATGGCCTGTCCTGCCTTTCTGGATTTTACACTTTTTTCAGATGGCCCTTTTGACCGGGGGGAAGTGAGACTTCATTGTAGTGCAGATTTCCTTTGCAAGCTTGCTTGGTTGGCCAAAAAGGGCGTATGCGTTTTTTCCTGAATATATTCAGGAAAAAACGCATACGCCCTTTTTGGCCAAGTGCATCATTGTGGACGTTCTGCCTCTTTTCCTATGCTTTCAATGCAATTCCAGTCTACCTCCTGAAATCGGTTTCCTGCAATTCTGCCCCGCTTTCAAGTCCTCTTGGCAGCCTTACTTCAGTATATTTTTGGACGATAGCTGTCATTTATAACTCTGCAGGTTTGTGAATTACAGTGCCCCTGAGCTCCTTTCTTCAACTCGCTTTCTTTTGAGCTGGCCGCAACACCGCAGGATGGCTTCAGGCCCTAATCTGGTTCCGGCACGGCACGCTGAGCCTTTGGTTAATTCCTCTTCCTGGTGGGAAATGAGAGTTAAATTTGCCCGTCCAGACACCTCCAGCTAGTCTCTCATTGGTTCTCGCTATTCCTGTTCATCTTCCGCAGAAATTGCAAACTGGGCCAAACAGGAGGTTAAAGGGACTGACTCTCCAAGTCGGGAGGGTGTTAGTAAAGCGTCTGGAATGTTGCACCCGAGTACCAGGGTACGAAAACTGAGACATATTTGAACACGTCTCCCGATCACATGGTTGATCATACTCTAGGTTCCACATGCATGTTTTAGCTGAAGGAAGAATACCTTAAACCTGGGTAGTTGAAACCCGTGGAATGGGTACCATGCAATATGACTTCAAAGGGTCTTCATTTGCTCACCGAACCTCTCCAATCCTATCACTGCTGCGTTTATGCCCCTGTACACACGCTTGATTCACTTTTGGAGACATAGCAATCCATAGGTTTTAAGATACTTACTAGTCAGGTACATTCTTAGGCGTTTAATATGCGGTGTTGAGTCCATTTCGTTGAGCAAGGAGTAGCTCTTGTCTATTCCATATTTGGCTTAAGGAACTTTATCTGTGCTCATTTCAATCTCTGGTTTTATGCAGCACCCCAACTCACCTTTACCCTTAAGCAAGCATAAGTTGGTTTTCTAAATGTGAGACCCTGTTCTGTTCTGTAATTCAGTTCCTGTGTAGCCAAGTTTACATTCCGTGTATTACTGATATCTTATGATGTTTCTTTTTCTGTGTGACTTATTTCAGTTAGAATCATCATACCTGAATCCACTCATTGTGCTGCTAAGGGCCTGATGACATAGATTTCATTGCTGAGTGATATTGATTTGTAAGTAAATACCACAACTTCTTCATCCATTTTTCACATTCTGCAATGTTGAACTTGTACTGTAAACGAGGTTCTTGTAAACAGAGACGTCCCAAACTTTGGGGTGGCTGTGTCTTTTTGATTTTAATTTCCCTAAGCTATAGGACCATAAGTGGAAGTGCCCTAGGCTCTGTTGCTTTGTTTTTTAGATGTTTCAGGAAACACCATACACTTCTCCCGAGTGTCTGTTGGCAATTTACATCCCGTCCATCAGCATAACAAGGCTCCCAGTTCTCCATGGCCTGTCCTGCCTTTCTGGATTTTACACTTTTTTCAGATGGCCCTTTTGACCGGGGGGAAGTGAGACTTCATTGTAGTGCAGATTTCCTTTGCAAGCTTGCTTGGTTGGCCAAAAAGGGCGTATGCGTTTCTTCCTGAATATATTCAGGAAAAAACGCATACGCCCTTTATGGCCAAGTGCATCATTGTGGACGTTCTGCCTCTTTTCCTATGCTTTCAATGCAATTCCAGTCTACCTCCTGAAATCGGTTTCCTGCAATTCTGCCCCGCTTTCAAGTCCTCTTGGCAGCCTTACTTCAGTATATTTTTGGACGATAGCTGTCATTTATAACTCTGCAGGTTTTTGAATTACAGTGCCCCTGAGCTCCTTTCTTCAACTCGCTTTCTTTTGAGCTGGCCGCAACACCGCAGGATGGCTTCAGGCCCTAATCTGGTTCCGGCACGGCACGCTGAGCCTTTGGTTAATTCCTCTTCCTGGTGGGAAATGAGAGTTAAATTTGCCCGTCCAGACACCTCCAGCTAGTCTCTCATTGGTTCTCGCTATTCCTGTTCATCTTCCGCAGAAATTGCAAACTGGGCCAAACAGGAGGTTAAAGGGACTGACTCTCCAAGTCGGGAGGGTGTTAGTAAAGCGTCTGGAATGTTGCACCCGAGTACCAGGGTACGAAAACTGAGACATATTTGAACACGTCTCCCGATCACATGGTTGATCATACTCTAGGTTCCACATGCATGTTTTAGCTGAAGGAAGAATACCTTAAACCTGGGTAGTTGAAACCCGTGGAATGGGTACCATGCAATATGACTTCAAAGGGTCTTCATTTGCTCACCGAACCTCTCCAATCCTATCACTGCTGCGTTTATGCCCCTGTACACACGCTTGATTCACTTTTGGAGACATAGCAATCCATAGGTTTTAAGATACTTACTAGTCAGGTACATTCTTAGGCGTTTAATATGCGGTGTTGAGTCCATTTCGTTGAGCAAGGAGTAGCTCTTGTCTATTCCATATTTGGCTTAAGGAACTTTATCTGTGCTCATTTCAATCTCTGGTTTTATGCAGCACCCCAACTCACCTTTACCCTTAAGCAAGCATAAGTTGGTTTTCTAAATGTGAGACCCTGTTCTGTTCTGTAATTCAGTTCCTGTGTAGCCAAGTTTACATTCCGTGTATTACTGATATCTTATGATGTTTCTTTTTCTGTGTGACTTATTTCAGTTAGAATCATCATACCTGAATCCACTCATTGTGCTGCTAAGGGCCTGATGACATAGATTTCATTGCTGAGTGATATTGATTTGTAAGTAAATACCACAACTTCTTCATCCATTTTTCACATTCTGCAATGTTGAACTTGTACTGTAAACGAGGTTCTTGTAAACAGAGACGTCCCAAACTTTGGGGTGGCTGTGTCTTTTTGATTTTAATTTCCCTAAGCTATAGGACCATAAGTGGAAGTGCCCTAGGCTCTGTTGCTTTGTTTTTTAGATGTTTCAGGAAACACCATACACTTCTCCCGAGTGTCTGTTGGCAATTTACATCCCGTCCATCAGCATAACAAGGCTCCCAGTTCTCCATGGCCTGTCCTGCCTTTCTGGATTTTACACTTTTTTCAGATGGCCCTTTTGACCGGGGGGAAGTGAGACTTCATTGTAGTGCAGATTTCCTTTGCAAGCTTGCTTGGTTGGCCAAAAAGGGCGTATGCGTTTCTTCCTGAATATATTCAGGAAAAAACGCATACGCCCTTTATGGCCAAGTGCATCATTGTGGACGTTCTGCCTCTTTTCCTATGCTTTCAATGCAATTCCAGTCTACCTCCTGAAATCGGTTTCCTGCAATTCTGCCCCGCTTTCAAGTCCTCTTGGCAGCCTTACTTCAGTATATTTTTGGACGATAGCTGTCATTTATAACTCTGCAGGTTTTTGAATTACAGTGCCCCTGAGCTCCTTTCTTCAACTCGCTTTCTTTTGAGCTGGCCGCAACACCGCAGGATGGCTTCAGGCCCTAATCTGGTTCCGGCACGGCACGCTGAGCCTTTGGTTAATTCCTCTTCCTGGTGGGAAATGAGAGTTAAATTTGCCCGTCCAGACACCTCCAGCTAGTCTCTCATTGGTTCTCGCTATTCCTGTTCATCTTCCGCAGAAATTGCAAACTGGGCCAAACAGGAGGTTAAAGGGACTGACTCTCCAAGTCGGGAGGGTGTTAGTAAAGCGTCTGGAATGTTGCACCCGAGTACCAGGGTACGAAAACTGAGACATATTTGAACACGTCTCCCGATCACATGGTTGATCATACTCTAGGTTCCACATGCATGTTTTAGCTGAAGGAAGAATACCTTAAACCTGGGTAGTTGAAACCCGTGGAATGGGTACCATGCAATATGACTTCAAAGGGTCTTCATTTGCTCACCGAACCTCTCCAATCCTATCACTGCTGCGTTTATGCCCCTGTACACACGCTTGATTCACTTTTGGAGACATAGCAATCCATAGGTTTTAAGATACTTACTAGTCAGGTACATTCTTAGGCGTTTAATATGCGGTGTTGAGTCCATTTCGTTGAGCAAGGAGTAGCTCTTGTCTATTCCATATTTGGCTTAAGGAACTTTATCTGTGCTCATTTCAATCTCTGGTTTTATGCAGCACCCCAACTCACCTTTCCCCTTATGCAAGCATAAGTTGGTTTTCTAAATTTGAGACCCTGTTCTGTTCTGTAATTCAGTTCCTGTGTAGCCAAGTTTACATTCCGTGTATTACTGATATCTTATGATGTTTCTTTTTCTGTGTGACTTATTTCAGTTAGAATCATCATACCTGAATCCACTCATTGTGCTGCTAAGGGCCTGATGACATAGATTTCATTGCTGAGTGATATTGATTTGTAAGTAAATACCACAACTTCTTCATCCATTTTTCACTTTCTGCAATGTTGAACTTGTACTGTAAACGAGGTTCTTGTAAACAGAGACGTCCCAAACTTTGGGGTGGCTGTGTCTTTTTGATTTTAATTTCCCTAAGCTATAGGACCATAAGTGGAAGTGCCCTAGGCTCTGTTGCTTTGTTTTTTAGATGTTTCAGGAAACACCATACACTTCTCCCGAGTGTCTGTTGGCAATTTATATCCCGTCCATCAGCATAACAAGGCTCCCAGTTCTCCATGGCCTGTCCTGCCTTTCTGGATTTTACACTTTTTTCAGATGGCCCTTTTGACCGGGGGGAAGTGAGACTTCATTGTAGTGCAGATTTCCTTTGCAAGCTTGCTTGGTTGGCCAAAAAGGGCGTATGCGTTTTTTCCTGAATATATTCAAGAAAAAACGCATACGCCCTTTTTGGCCAAGTGCATCATTGTGGACGTTCTGCCTCTTTTCCTATGCTTTCAATGCAATTCCAGTCTACCTCCTGAAATCGGTTTCCTGCAATTCTGCCCCGCTTTCAAGTCCTCTTGGCAGCCTTACTTCAGTATATTTTTGGACGATAGCTGTCATTTATAACTCTGCAGGTTTTTGAATTACAGTGCCCCTGAGCTCCTTTCTTCAACTCGCTTTCTTTTGAGCTGGCCGCAACACCGCAGGATGGCTTCAGGCCCTAATCTGGTTCCGGCACGGCACGCTGAGCCTTTGGTTAATTCCTCTTCCTGGTGGGAAATGAGAGTTAAATTTGCCCGTCCAGACACCTCCAGCTAGTCTCTCATTGGTTCTCGCTATTCCTGTTCATCTTCCGCAGAAATTGCAAACTGGGCCAAACAGGAGGTTAAAGGGACTGACTCTCCAAGTCGGGAGGGTGTTAGTAAAGCGTCTGGAATGTTGCACCCGAGTACCAGGGTACGAAAACTGAGACATATTTGAACACGTCTCCCGATCACATGGTTGATCATACTCTAGGTTCCACATGCATGTTTTAGCTGAAGGAAGAATACCTTAAACCTGGGTAGTTGAAACCCGTGGAATGGGTACCATGCAATATGACTTCAAAGGGTCTTCATTTGCTCACCGAACCTCTCCAATCCTATCACTGCTGCGTTTATGCCCCTGTACACACGCTTGATTCACTTTTGGAGACATAGCAATCCATAGGTTTTAAGATACTTACTAGTCAGGTACATTCTTAGGCGTTTAATATGCGGTGTTGAGTCCATTTCGTTGAGCAAGGAGTAGCTCTTGTCTATTCCATATTTGGCTTAAGGAACTTTATCTGTGCTCATTTCAATCTCTGGTTTTATGCAGCACCCCAACTCACCTTTCCCCTTATGCAAGCATAAGTTGGTTTTCTAAATTTGAGACCCTGTTCTGTTCTGTAATTCAGTTCCTGTGTAGCCAAGTTTACATTCCGTGTATTACTGATATCTTATGATGTTTCTTTTTCTGTGTGACTTATTTCAGTTAGAATCATCATACCTGAATCCACTCATTGTGCTGCTAAGGGCCTGATGACATAGATTTCATTGCTGAGTGATATTGATTTGTAAGTAAATACCACAACTTCTTCATCCATTTTTCACTTTCTGCAATGTTGAACTTGTACTGTAAACGAGGTTCTTGTAAACAGAGACGTCCCAAACTTTGGGGTGGCTGTGTCTTTTTGATTTTAATTTCCCTAAGCTATAGGACCATAAGTGGAAGTGCCCTAGGCTCTGTTGCTTTGTTTTTTAGATGTTTCAGGAAACACCATACACTTCTCCCGAGTGTCTGTTGGCAATTTATATCCCGTCCATCAGCATAACAAGGCTCCCAGTTCTCCATGGCCTGTCCTGCCTTTCTGGATTTTACACTTTTTTCAGATGGCCCTTTTGACCGGGGTGAAGTGAGACTTCATTGTAGTGCAGATTTCCTTTGCAAGCTTGCTTGGTTGGCCAAAAAGGGTGTATGCGTTTTTTCCTGAATATATTCAAGAAAAAACGCATACGCCCTTTTTGGCCAAGTGCATCATTGTGGACGTTCTGCCTCTTTTCCTATGCTTTCAATGCAATTCCAGTCTACCTCCTGAAATCGGTTTCCTGCAATTCTGCCCCGCTTTCAAGTCCTCTTGGCAGCCTTACTTCAGTATATTTTTGGACGATAGCTGTCATTTATAACTCTGCAGGTTTTTGAATTACAGTGCCCCTGAGCTCCTTTCTTCAACTCGCTTTCTTTTGAGCTGGCCGCAACACCGCAGGATGGCTTCAGGCCCTAATCTGGTTCCGGCACGGCACGCTGAGCCTTTGGTTAATTCCTCTTCCTGGTGGGAAATGAGAGTTAAATTTGCCCGTCCAGACACCTCCAGCTAGTCTCTCATTGGTTCTCGCTATTCCTGTTCATCTTCCGCAGAAATTGCAAACTGGGCCAAACAGGAGGTTAAAGGGACTGACTCTCCAAGTCGGGAGGGTGTTAGTAAAGCGTCTGGAATGTTGCACCCGAGTACCAGGGTACGAAAACTGAGACATATTTGAACAGGTCTCCCGATCACATGGTTGATCATACTCTAGGTTCCACATGCATGTTTTAGCTGAAGGAAGAATACCTTAAACCTGGGTAGTTGAAACCCGTGGAATGGGTACCATGCAATATGACTTCAAAGGGTCTTCATTTGCTCACCGAACCTCTCCAATCCTATCACTGCTGCGTTTATGCCCCTGTACACATGCTTGATTCACTTTTGGAGACATAGCAATCCATAGGTTTTAAGATACTTACTAGTCAGGTACATTCTTAGGCGTTTAATATGCGGTGTTGAGTCCATTTCGTTGAGCAAGGAGTAGCTCTTGTCTATTCCATATTTGGCTTAAGGAACTTTATCTGTGCTCATTTCAATCTCTGGTTTTATGCAGCACCCCAACTCACCTTTACCCTTAAGCAAGCATAAGTTGGTTTTCTAAATTTGAGACCCTGTTCTGTTCTGTAATTCAGTTCCTGTGTAGCCAAGTTTACATTCCGTGTATTACTGATATCTTATGATGTTTCTTTTTCTGTGTGACTTATTTCAGTTAGAATCATCATACCTGAATCCACTCATTGTGCTGCTAAGGGCCTGATGACATAGATTTCATTGCTGAGTGATATTGATTTGTAAGTAAATACCACAACTTCTTCATCCATTTTTCACTTTCTGCAATGTTGAACTTGTACTGTAAACGAGGTTCTTGTAAACAGAGACGTCCCAAACTTTGGGGTGGCTGTGTCTTTTTGATTTTAATTTCCCTAAGCTATAGGACCATAAGTGGAAGTGCCCTAGGCTCTGTTGCTTTGTTTTTTAGATGTTTCAGGAAACACCATACACTTCTCCCGAGTGTCTGTTGGCAATTTATATCCCGTCCATCAGCATAACAAGGCTCCCAGTTCTCCATGGCCTGTCCTGCCTTTCTGGATTTTACACTTTTTTCAGATGGCCCTTTTGACCGGGGGGAAGTGAGACTTCATTGTAGTGCAGATTTCCTTTGCAAGCTTGCTTGGTTGGCCAAAACGGGCGTATGCGTTTCTTCCTGAATATATTTAGGAAAAAACGCATACGCTCTTTATGGCCAAGTGCATCATTGTGGACGTTCTGCCTCTTTTCCTATGCTTTCAATGCAATTCCAGTCTACCTCCTGAAATCGGTTTCCTGCAATTCTGCCCCGCTTTCAAGTCCTCTTGGCAGCCTTACTTCAGTATATTTTTGGACGATAGCTGTCATTTATAACTCTGCAGGTTTGTGAATTACAGTGCCCCTGAGCTCCTTTCTTCAACTCGCTTTCTTTTGAGCTGGCCGCAACACCGCAGGATGGCTTCAGGCCCTAATCTGGTTCCGGCACGGCACACTGAGCCTTTGGTTAATTCCTCTTCCTGGTGGGAAATGAGAGTTAAATTTGCCCGTCCAGACACCTCCAGCTAGTCTCTCATTGGTTCTCGCTATTCCTGTTCATCTTCCGCAGAAATTGCAAACTGGGCCAAACAGGAGGTTAAAGGGACTGACTCTCCAAGTCGGGAGGGTGTTAGTAAAGCGTCTGGAATGTTGCACCCGAGTACCAGGGTACGAAAACTGAAACATATTTGAACAGGTCTCCCGATCACATGGTTGATCATACTCTAGGTTCCACATGCATGTTTTAGCTGAAGGAAGAATACCTTAAACCTGGGTAGTTGAAACCCGTGGAATGGGTACCATGCAATATGACTTCAAAGGGTCTTCATTTGCTCACCGAACCTCTCCAATCCTATCACTGCTGCGTTTATGCCCCTGTACACATGCTTGATTCTCTTTCGGAGACATAGCAATCCATAGGTTTTAAGATACTTACTAGTCAGGTACATTCTTAGGCATTTAATATGCGGTGTTGAGTCCATTTCGTTGAGCAAGGAGTAGTTCTTGTCTATTCCATATTTGGCTTAAGGAACTTTATCTGTGCTCATTTCAATCTCTGGTTTTATGCAGCACCCCAACTCACCTTTCCCCTTAAGCAAGCATAAGTTGGTTTTCTAAATTTGAGACCCTGTTCTGTTCTGTAATTCAGTTCCTGTGTAGCCAAGTTTACATTCCGTGTATTACTGATATCTTATGATGTTTCTTTTTCTGTGTGACTTATTTCAGTTAGAATCATCATACCTGAATCCACTCATTGTGCTGCTAAGGGCCTGATGACATAGATTTCATTGCTGAGTGATATTGATTTGTAAGTAAATACCACAACTTCTTCATCCATTTTTCACTTTCTGCAATGTTGAACTTGTACTGTAAACGAGGTTCTTGTAAACAGAGACGTCCCAAACTTTGGGGTGGCTGTGTCTTTTTGATTTTAATTTCCCTAAGCTATAGGACCATAAGTGGAAGTGCCCTAGGCTCTGTTGCTTTGTTTTTTAGATGTTTCAGGAAACACCATACACTTCTCCCGAGTGTCTGTTGGCAATTTACATCCCGCCCATCAGCATAACAAGGCTCCCAGTTCTCCATGGCCTGTCCTGCCTTTCTGGATTTTACACTTTTTTCAGATGGCCCTTTTGACCGGGGGGAAGTGAGACTTCATTGTAGTGCAGATTTCCTTTGCAAGCTTGCTTGGTTGGCCAAAAAGGGCGTATGCGTTTTTTCCTGAATATATTCAGGAAAAAACGCATACGCCCTTTTTGGCCAAGTGCATCATTGTGGACGTTCTGCCTCTTTTCCTATGCTTTCAATGCAATTCCAGTCTACCTCCTGAAATCGGTTTCCTGCAATTCTGCCCCACTTTCAAGTCCTCTTGGCAGCCTTACTTCAGTATATTTTTGGACGATAGCTGTCATTTATAACTCTGCAGGTTTGTGAATTACAGTGCCCCTGAGCTCCTTTCTTCAACTCGCTTTCTTTTGAGCTGGCCGCAACACCGCAGGATGGCTTCAGGCCCTAATCTGGTTCCGGCACGGCACGCTGAGCCTTTGGTTAATTCCTCTTCCTGGTGGGAAATGAGAGTTAAATTTGCCCGTCCAGACACCTCCAGCTAGTCTCTCATTGGTTCTCGCTATTCCTGTTCATCTTCCGCAGAAATTGCAAACTGGGCCAAACAGGAGGTTAAAGGGACTGACTCTCCAAGTCGGGAGGGTGTTAGTAAAGCGTCTGGAATGTTGCACCCGAGTACCAGGGTACGAAAACTGAGACATATTTGAACACGTCTCCCGATCACATGGTTGATCATACTCTAGGTTCCACATGCATGTTTTAGCTGAAGGAAGAATACCTTAAACCTGGGTAGTTGAAACCCGTGGAATGGGTACCATGCAATATGACTTCAAAGGGTCTTCATTTGCTCACCGAACCTCTCCAATCCTATCACTGCTGCGTTTATGCCCCTGTACACACGCTTGATTCACTTTCGGAGACATAGCAATACATAGGTTTTAAGATACTTACTAGTCAGGTACATTCTTAGGCGTTTAATATGCGGTGTTGAGTCCATTTCGTTGAGCAAGGAGTAGCTCTTGTCTATTCCATATTTGGCTTAAGGAACTTTATCTGTGCTCATTTCAATCTCTGGTTTTATGCAGCACCCCAACTCACCTTTACCCTTAAGCAAGCATAAGTTGGTTTTCTAAATTTGAGACCCTGTTCTGTTCTGTAATTCAGTTCCTGTGTAGCCAAGTTTACATTCCGTGTATTACTGATATCTTATGATGTTTCTTTTTCTGTGTGACTTATTTCAGTTAGAATCATCATACCTGAATCCACTCATTGTGCTGCTAAGGGCCTGATGACATAGATTTCATTGCTGAGTGATATTGATTTGTAAGTAAATACCACAACTTCTTCATCCATTTTTCACTTTCTGCAATGTTGAACTTGTACTGTAAACGAGGTTCTTGTAAACAGAGACGTCCCAAACTTTGGGGTGGCTGTGTCTTTTTGATTTTAATTTCCCTAAGCTATAGGACCATAAGTGGAAGTGCCCTAGGCTCTGTTGCTTTGTTTTTTAGATGTTTCAGGAAACACCATACACTTCTCCCGAGTGTCTGTTGGCAATTTATATCCCATCCATCAGCATAACAAGGCTCCCAGTTCTCCATGGCCTGTCCTGCCTTTCTGGATTTTACACTTTTTTCAGATGGCCCTTTTGACCGGGGGGAAGTGAGACTTCATTGTAGTGCAGATTTCCTTTGCAAGCTTGCTTGGTTGGCCAAAACGGGCGTATGCGTTTCTTCCTGAATATATTCAGGAAAAAACGCATACGCCCTTTATGGCCAAGTGCATCATTGTGGACGTTCTGCCTCTTTTCCTATGCTTTCAATGCAATTCCAGTCTACCTCCTGAAATCGGTTTCCTGCAATTCTGCCCCGCTTTCAAGTCCTCTTGGCAGCCTTACTTCAGTATATTTTTGGACGATAGCTGTCATTTATAACTCTGCAGGTTTTTGAATTACAGTGCCCCTGAGCTCCTTTCTTCAACTCGCTTTCTTTTGAGCTGGCCGCAACACCGCAGGATGGCTTCAGGCCCTAATCTGGTTCCGGCACGGCACGCTGAGCCTTTGGTTAATTCCTCTTCCTGGTGGGAAATGAGAGTTAAATTTGCCCGTCCAGACACCTCCAGCTAGTCTCTCATTGGTTCTCGCTATTCCTGTTCATCTTCCGCAGAAATTGCAAACTGGGCCAAACAGGAGGTTAAAGGGACTGACTCTCCAAGTCGGGAGGGTGTTAGTAAAGCGTCTGGAATGTTGCACCCGAGTACCAGGGTACGAAAACTGAGACATATTTGAACACGTCTCCCGATCACATGGTTGATCATACTCTAGGTTCCACATGCATGTTTTAGCTGAAGGAAGAATACCTTAAACCTGGGTAGTTGAAACCCGTGGAATGGGTACCATGCAATATGACTTCAAAGGGTCTTCATTTGCTCACCGAACCTCTCCAATCCTATCACTGCTGCGTTTATGCCCCTGTACACATGCTTGATTCTCTTTCGGAGACATAGCAATCCATAGGTTTTAAGATACTTACTAGTCAGGTACATTCTTAGGCATTTAATATGCGGTGTTGAGTCCATTTCGTTGAGCAAGGAGTAGCTCTTGTCTATTCCATATTTGGCTTAAGGAACTTTATCTGTGCTCATTTCAATCTCTGGTTTTATGCAGCACCCCAACTCACCTTTCCCCTTAAGCAAGCATAAGTTGGTTTTCTAAATTTGAGACCCTGTTCTGTTCTGTAATTCAGTTCCTGTGTAGCCAAGTTTACATTCCGTGTATTACTGATATCTTATGATGTTTCTTTTTCTGTGTGACTTATTTCAGTTAGAATCATCATACCTGAATCCACTCATTGTGCTGCTAAGGGCCTGATGACATAGATTTCATTGCTGAGTGATATTGCTTTGTAAGTAAATACCACAACTTCTTTATCCATTTTTCACTTTCTGCGATGTTGAACTTGTACGGTAAACGAGGTTCTTGTAAACAGAGGCGTCCCAAACTTTGGGGTGGCTGTGTCTTTTTGATTTTAATTTCCCTAAGCTATAGGACCATAAGTGGAAGTGCCCTAGGCTCTGTTGCTTTGTTTTTTAGATGTTTCAGGAAACACCATACACTTCTCCCGAGTGTCTGTTGGCAATTTACATCCCGCCCATCAGCATAACAAGGCTCCCAGTTCTCCATGGCCTGTCCTGCCTTTCTGGATTTTACACTTTTTTCAGATGGCCCTTTTGACCGGGGGGAAGTGAGACTTCATTGTAGTGCAGATTTCCTTTGCAAGCTTGCTTGGTTGGCCAAAAAGGGCGTATGCGTTTTTTCCTGAATATATTCAGGAAAAAACGCATACGCCCTTTTTGGCCAAGTGCATCATTGTGGACGTTCTGCCTCTTTTCCTATGCTTTCAATGCAATTCCAGTCTACCTCCTGAAATCGGTTTCCTGCAATTCTGCCCCGCTTTCAAGTCCTCTTGGCAGCCTTACTTCAGTATATTTTTGGACGATAGCTGTCATTTATAACTCTGCAGGTTTGTGAATTACAGTGCCCCTGAGCTCCTTTCTTCAACTCGCTTTCTTTTGAGCTGGCCGCAACACCGCAGGATGGCTTCAGGCCCTAATCTGGTTCCGGCACGGCACGCTGAGCCTTTGGTTAATTCCTCTTCCTGGTGGGAAATGAGAGTTAAATTTGCCCGTCCAGACACCTCCAGCTAGTCTCTCATTGGTTCTCGCTATTCCTGTTCATCTTCCGCAGAAATTGCAAACTGGGCCAAACAGGAGGTTAAAGGGACTGACTCTCCAAGTCGGGAGGGTGTTAGTAAAGCGTCTGGAATGTTGCACCCGAGTACCAGGGTACGAAAACTGAGACATATTTGAACACGTCTCCCGATCACATGGTTGATCATACTCTAGGTTCCACATGCATGTTTTAGCTGAAGGAAGAATACCTTAAACCTGGGTAGTTGAAACCCGTGGAATGGGTACCATGCAATATGACTTCAAAGGGTCTTCATTTGCTCACCGAACCTCTCCAATCCTATCACTGCTGCGTTTATGCCCCTGTACACATGCTTGATTCTCTTTCGGAGACATAGCAATCCATAGGTTTTAAGATACTTACTAGTCAGGTACATTCTTAGGCATTTAATATGCGGTGTTGAGTCCATTTCGTTGAGCAAGGAGTAGCTCTTGTCTATTCCATATTTGGCTTAAGGAACTTTATCTGTGCTCATTTCAATCTCTGGTTTTATGCAGCACCCCAACTCACCTTTCCCCTTAAGCAAGCATAAGTTGGTTTTCTAAATTTGAGACCCTGTTCTGTTCTGTAATTCAGTTCCTGTGTAGCCAAGTTTACATTCCGTGTATTACTGATATCTTATGATGTTTCTTTTTCTGTGTGACTTATTTCAGTTAGAATCATCATACCTGAATCCACTCATTGTGCTGCTAAGGGCCTGATGACATAGATTTCATTGCTGAGTGATATTGCTTTGTAAGTAAATACCACAACTTCTTTATCCATTTTTCACTTTCTGCGATGTTGAACTTGTACTGTAAACGAGGTTCTTGTAAACAGAGGCATCCCAAACTTTGGGGTGGCTGTGTCTTTTTGATTTTAATTTCCCTATGCTATAGGACCATAAGTGGAAGTGCCCTAGGCTCTGTTGCTTTGTTTTTTAGATGTTTCAGGAAACACCATACACTTCTCCCGAGTGTCTGTTGGCAATTTACATCCCGCCCATCAGCATAACAAGGCTCCCAGTTCTCCATGGCCTGTCCTGCCTTTCTGGATTTTACACTTTTTTCAGATGGCCCTTTTGACCGGGGGGAAGTGAGACTTCATTGTAGTGCAGATTTCCTTTGCAAGCTTGCTTGGTTGGCCAAAAAGGGCGTATGCGTTTTTTCCTGAATATATTCAGGAAAAAACGCATACGCCCTTTTTGGCCAAGTGCATCATTGTGGACGTTCTGCCACTTTTCCTATGCTTTCAATGCAATTCCAGTCTGCCTCCTGAAATCGGTTTCCTGCAATTCTGCCCCGCTTTCAAGTCCTCTTGGCAGCCTTACTTCAGTATATTTTTGGACGATAGCTGTCATTTATAACTCTGCAGGTTTGTGAATTACAGTGCCCCTGAGCTCCTTTCTTCAACTCGCTTTCTTTTGAGCTGGCCGCAACACCGCAGGATGGCTTCAGGCCCTAATCTGGTTCCGGCACGGCACGCTGAGCCTTTGGTTAATTCCTCTTCCTGGTGGGAAATGAGAGTTAAATTTGCCCGTCCAGACACCTCCAGCTAGTCTCTCATTGGTTCTCGCTATTCCTGTTCATCTTCCGCAGAAATTGCAAACTGGGCCAAACAGGAGGTTAAAGGGACTGACTCTCCAAGTCGGGAGGGTGTTAGTAAAGCATCTGGAATGTTGCACCCGAGTACCAGGGTACGAAAACTGAGACATATTTGAACAGGTCTCCCGATCACATGGTTGATCATACTCTAGGTTCCACATGCATGTTTTAGCTGAAGGAAGAATACCTCAAACCTGGGTAGTTGAAACCCGTGGAATGGGTACCATGCAATATGACTTCAAAGGGTCTTCATTTGCTCACCGAACCTCTCCAATCCTATCACTGCTGCGTTTATGCCCCTGTACACATGCTTGATTCTCTTTCGGAGACATAGCAATCCATAGGTTTTAAGATACTTACTAGTCAGGTACATTCTTAGGCATTTAATATGCGGTGTTGAGTCCATTTCGTTGAGCAAGGAGTAGCTCTTGTCTATTCCATATTTGGCTTAAGGAACTTTATCTGTGCTCATTTCAATCTCTGGTTTTATGCAGCACCCCAACTCACCTTTCCCCTTAAGCAAGCATAAGTTGGTTTTCTAAATTTGAGACCCTGTTCTGTTCTGTAATTCAGTTCCTGTGTAGCCAAGTTTACATTCCGTGTATTACTGATATCTTATGATGTTTCTTTTTCTGTGTGACTTATTTCAGTTAGAATCATCATACCTGAATCCACTCATTGTGCTGCTAAGGGCCTGATGACATAGATTTCATTGCTGAGTGATATTGCTTTGTAAGTAAATACCACAACTTCTTTATCCATTTTTCACTTTCTGCGATGTTGAACTTGTACTGTAAACGAGGTTCTTGTAAACAGAGGCGTCCCAAACTTTGGGGTGGCTGTGTCTTTTTGATTTTAATTTCCCTAAGCTATAGGACCATAAGTGGAAGTGCCCTAGGCTCTGTTGCTTTGTTTTTTAGATGTTTCAGGAAACACCATACACTTCTCCCGAGTGTCTGCTGGCAATTTACATACCGCCCATCAGCATAACAAGGCTCCCAGTTCTCCATGGCCTGTCCTGCCTTTCTGGATTTTACACTTTTTTCAGATGGCCCTTTTGACCGGGGGGAAGTGAGACTTCATTGTAGTGCAGATTTCCTTTGCAAGCTTGCTTGGTTGGCCAAAAAGGGCGTATGCGTTTTTTCCTGAATATATTCAGGAAAAAACGCATACGCCCTTTTTGGCCAAGTGCATCATTGTGGACGTTCTGCCTCTTTTCCTATGCTTTCAATGCAATTCCAGTCTACCTCCTGAAATCGGTTTCCTGCAATTCTGCCCCGCTTTCAAGTCCTCTTGGCAGCCTTACTTCAGTATATTTTTGGACGATAGCTGTCATTTATAACTCTGCAGGTTTGTGAATTACAGTGCCCCTGAGCTCCTTTCTTCAACTCGCTTTCTTTTGAGCTGGCCGCAACACCGCAGGATGGCTTCAGGCCCTAATCTGGTTCCGGCACGGCACGCTGAGCCTTTGGTTAATTCCTCTTCCTGGTGGGAAATGAGAGTTAAATTTGCCCGTCCAGACACCTCCAGCTAGTCTCTCATTGGTTCTCGCTATTCCTGTTCATCTTCCACAGAAATTGCAAACTGGGCCAAGCAGGAGGTTAAAGGGACTGACTCTCCAAGTCGGGAGGGTGTTAGTAAAGCGTCTGAAATGTTGCACCCGAGTACCAGGGTACGAAAACTGAGACATATTTGAACACGTCTCCCGATCACATGGTTGATCATACTCTAGGTTCCACATGCATGTTTTAGCTGAAGGAAGAATACCTTAAACCTGGGTAGTTGAAACCCGTGGAATGGGTACCATGCAATATGACTACAAAGGGTCTTCATTTGCTCACCGAACCTCTCCAATCCTATCACTGCTGCGTTTATGCCCCTGTACACATGCTTGATTCTCTTTCGGAGACATAGCAATCCATAGGTTTTAAGATACTTACTAGTCAGGTACATTCTTAGGCATTTAATATGCGGTGTTGAGTCCATTTCGTTGAGCAAGGAGTAGCTCTTGTCTATTCCATATTTGGCTTAAGGAACTTTATCTGTGCTCATTTCAATCTCTGGTTTTATGCAGCACCCCAACTCACCTTTCCCCTTAAGCAAGCATAAGTTGGTTTTCTAAATTTGAGACCCTGTTCTGTTCTGTAATTCAGTTCCTGTGTAGCCAAGTTTACATTCCGTGTATTACTGATATCTTATGATGTTTCTTTTTCTGTGTGACTTATTTCAGTTAGAATCATCATACCTGAATCCACTCATTGTGCTGCTAAGGGCCTGATGACATAGATTTCATTGCTGAGTGATATTGCTTTGTAAGTAAATACCACAACTTCTTTATCCATTTTTCACTTTCTGCGATGTTGAACTTGTACTGTAAACGAGGTTCTTGTAAACAGAGGCGTCCCAAACTTTGAGGTGGCTGTGTCTTTTTGATTTTAATTTCCCTAAGCTATAGGACCATAAGTGGAAGTGCCCTAGGCTCTGTTGCTTTGTTTTTTAGATGTTTCAGGAAACACCATACACTTCTCCCGAGTGTCTGTTGGCAATTTACATCCCGCCCATCAGCATAACAAGGCTCCCAGTTCTCCATGGCCTGTCCTGCCTTTCTGGAGTTTACACTTTTTTCAGATGGCCCTTTTGACCGGGGGGAAGTGAGACTTCATTGTAGTGCAGATTTCCTTTGCAAGCTTGCTTGGTTGGCCAAAAAGGGCGTATGCGTTTTTTCCTGAATATATTCAGGAAAAAACGCATACGCCCTTTTTGGCCAAGTGCATCATTGTGGACGTTCTGCCTCTTTTCCTATGCTTTCAATGCAATTCCAGTCTACCTCCTGAAATCGGTTTCCTGCAATTCTGCCCCGCTTTCAAGTCCTCTTGGCAGCCTTACTTCAGTATATTTTTGGACGATAGCTGTCATTTATAACTCTGCAGGTTTGTGAATTACAGTGCCCCTGAGCTCCTTTCTTCAACTCGCTTTCTTTTGAGCTGGCCGCAACACCGCAGGATGGCTTCAGGCCCTAATCTGGTTCCGGCACGGCACGCTGAGCCTTTGGTTAATTCCTCTTCCTGGTGGGAAATGAGAGTTAAATTTGCCCGTCCAGACACCTCCAGCTAGTCTCTCATTGGTTCTCGCTATTCCTGTTCATCTTCCGCAGAAATTGCAAACTGGGCCAAACAGGAGGTTAAAGGGACTGACTCTCCAAGTCGGGAGGGTGTTAGTAAAGCGTCTGGAATGTTGCACCCGAGTACCAGGGTACGAAAACTGAGACATATTTGAACACGTCTCCCGATCACATGGTTGATCATACTCTAGGTTCCACATGCATGTTTTAGCTGAAGGAAGAATACCTTAAACCTGGGTAGTTGAAACCCGTGGAATGGGTACCATGCAATATGACTTCAAAGGGTCTTCATTTGCTCACCGAACCTCTCCAATCCTATCACTGCTGCGTTTATGCCCCTGTACACATGCTTGATTCTCTTTTGGAGACATAGCAATCCATAGGTTTTAAGATACTTACTAGTCAGGTACATTCTTAGGCATTTAATATGCGGTGTTGAGTCCATTTCGTTGAGCAAGAGGTAGCTCTTGTCTATTCCATATTTGGCTTAAGGAACTTTATCTGTGCTCATTTCAATCTCTGGTTTTATGCAGCACCCCAACTCACCTTTCCCCTTAAGCAAGCATAAGTTGGTTTTCTAAATTTGAGACCCTGTTCTGTTCTGTAATTCAGTTCCTGTGTAGCCAAGTTTACATTCCGTGTATTACTGATATCTTATGATGTTTCTTTTTCTGTGTGACTTATTTCAGTTAGAATCATCATACCTGAATCCACTCATTGTGCTACTAAGGGCCTGATGACATAGATTTCATTGCTGAGTGATATTGCTTTGTAAGTAAATACCACAACTTCTTTATCCATTTTTCACTTTCTGCGATGTTGAACTTGTACTGTAAACGAGGTTCTTGTAAACAGAGGCGTCCCAAACTTTGGGGTGGCTGTGTCTTTTTGATTTTAATTTCCCTAAGCTATAGGACCATAAGTGGAAGTGCCCTAGGCTCTGTTGCTTTGTTTTTTAGATGTTTCAGGAAACACCATACACTTCTCCCGAGTGTCTGTTGGCAATTTACATCCCGCCCATCAGCATAACAAGGCTCCCAGTTCTCCATGGCCTGTCCTGCCTTTCTGGATTTTACACTTTTTTCAGATGGCCCTTTTGACCGGGGGGAAGTGAGACTTCATTGTAGTGCAGATTTCCTTTGCAAGCTTGCTTGGTTGGCCAAAAAGGGCGTATGCGTTTCTTCCTGAATATATTCAGGAAAAAACGCATACGCCCTTTTTGGCCAAGTGCATCATTGTGGACGTTCTGCCTCTTTTCCTATGCTTTCAATGCAATTCCAGTCTACCTCCTGAAATCGGTTTCCTGCAATTCTGCCCCGCTTTCAAGTCCTCTTGGCAGCCTTACTTCAGTATATTTTTGGACGATAGCTGTCATTTATAACTCTGCAGGTTTGTGAATTACAGTGCCCCTGAGCTCCTTTCTTCAACTCGCTTTCTTTTGAGCTGGCCGCAACACCGCAGGATGGCTTCAGGCCCTAATCTGGTTCCGGCACGGCACGCTGAGCCTTTGGTTAATTCCTCTTCCTGGTGGGAAATGAGAGTTAAATTTGCCCGTCCAGACACCTCCAGCTAGTCTCTCATTGGTTCTCGCTATTCCTGTTCATCTTCCGCAGAAATTGCAAACTGGGCCAAACAGGAGGTTAAAGGGACTGACTCTCCAAGTCGGGAGGGTGTTAGTAAAGCGTCTGGAATGTTGCACCCGAGTACCAGGGTACGAAAACTGAGACATATTTGAACACGTCTCCCGATCACATGGTTGATCATACTCTAGGTTCCACATGCATGTTTTAGCTGAAGGAAGAATACCTTAAACCTGGGTAGTTGAAACCCGTGGAATGGGTACCATGCAATATGACTTCAAAGGGTCTTCATTTGCTCACCGAACCTCTCCAATCCTATCACTGCTGCGTTTATGCCCCTGTACACATGCTTGATTCTCTTTTGGAGACATAGCAATCCATAGGTTTTAAGATACTTACTAGTCAGGTACATTCTTAGGCATTTAATATGCGGTGTTGAGTCCATTTCGTTGAGCAAGAGGTAGCTCTTGTCTATTCCATATTTGGCTTAAGGAACTTTATCTGTGCTCATTTCAATCTCTGGTTTTATGCAGCACCCCAACTCACCTTTCCCCTTAAGCAAGCATAAGTTGGTTTTCTAAATTTGAGACCCTGTTCTGTTCTGTAATTCAGTTCCTGTGTAGCCAAGTTTACATTCCGTGTATTACTGATATCTTATGATGTTTCTTTTTCTGTGTGACTTATTTCAGTTAGAATCATCATACCTGAATCCACTCATTGTGCTACTAAGGGCCTGATGACATAGATTTCATTGCTGAGTGATATTGCTTTGTAAGTAAATACCACAACTTCTTTATCCATTTTTCACTTTCTGCGATGTTGAACTTGTACTGTAAACGAGGTTCTTGTAAACAGAGGCGTCCCAAACTTTGGGGTGGCTGTGTCTTTTTGATTTTAATTTCCCTAAGCTATAGGACCATAAGTGGAAGTGCCCTAGGCTCTGTTGCTTTGTTTTTTAGATGTTTCAGGAAACACCATACACTTCTCCCGAGTGTCTGTTGGCAATTTACATCCCGCCCATCAGCATAACAAGGCTCCCAGTTCTCCATGGCCTGTCCTGCCTTTCTGGATTTTACACTTTTTTCAGATGGCCCTTTTGACCGGGGGGAAGTGAGACTTCATTGTAGTGCAGATTTCCTTTGCAAGCTTGCTTGGTTGGCCAAAAAGGGCGTATGCGTTTTTTCCTGAATATATTCAGGAAAAAACGCATACGCCCTTTTTGGCCAAGTGCATCATTGTGGACGTTCTGCCTCTTTTCCTATGCTTTCAATGCAATTCCAGTCTACCTCCTGAAATCGGTTTCCTGCAATTCTGCCCCGCTTTCAAGTCCTCTTGGCAGCCTTACTTCAGTATATTTTTGGACGATAGCTGTCATTTATAACTCTGCAGGTTTGTGAATTACAGTGCCCCTGAGCTCCTTTCTTCAACTTGCTTTCTTTTGAGCTGGCCGCAACACCGCAGGATGGCTTCAGGCCCTAATCTGGTTCCGGCACGGCACGCTGAGCCTTTGGTTAATTCCTCTTCCTGGTGGGAAATGAGAGTTAAATTTGCCCGTCCAGACACCTCCAGCTAGTCTCTCATTGGTTCTCGCTATTCCTGTTCATCTTCCGCAGAAATTGCAAACTGGGCCAAACAGGAGGTTAAAGGGACTGACTCTCCAAGTCGGGAGGGTGTTAGTAAAGCGTCTGGAATATTGCACCCGAGTACCAGGGTACGAAAACTGAGACATATTTGAACACGTCTCCCGATCACATGGTTGATCATACTCTAGGTTCCACATGCATGTTTTACCTGAAGGAAGAATACCTTAAACCTGGGTAGTTGAAACCCGTGGAATGGGTACCATGCAATATGACTTCAAAGGGTCTTCATTTGCTCACCGAACCTCTCCAATCCTATCACTGCTGTGTTTATGCCCCTGTACACATGCTTGATTCTCTTTCGGAGACATAGCAATCCATAGGTTTTAAGATACTTACTAGTCAGGTACATTCTTAGGCGTTTAATATGCTGTGTTGAGTCCATTTCGTTGAGCAAGGAGTAGCTCTTGTCTATTCCATATTTGGCTTAAGGAACTTTATCTGTGCTCATTTCAATCTCTGGTTTTATGCAGCACCCCAACTCACCTTTCCCCTTAAGCAAGCATAAGTTGGTTTTCTAAATTTGAGACCCTGTTCTGTTCTGTAATTCAGTTCCTGTGTAGCCAAGTTTACATTCCGTGTATTACTGATATCTTATGATGTTTCTTTTTCTGTGTGACTTATTTCAGTTAGAATCATCATACCTGAATCCACTCATTGTGCTGCTAAGGGCCTGATGACATAGATTTCATTGCTGAGTGATATTGCTTTGTAAGTAAATACCACAACTTCTTTATCCATTTTTCACTTTCTGCGATGTTGAACTTGTACTGTAAACGAGGTTCTTGTAAACAGAGGCGTCCCAATGTTTGGGGTGGCTGTGTCTTTTTGATTTTAATTTCCCTAAGCTATAGGACCATAAGTGGAAGTGCCCTAGGCTCTGTTGCTTTGTTTTTTAGATGTTTCAGGAAACACCATACACTTCTCCCGAGTGTCTGTTGGCAATTTACATCCCGCCCATCAGCATAACAAGGCTCCCAGTTCTCCATGGCCTGTCCTGCCTTTCTGGATTTTACACTTTTTTCAGATGGCCCTTTTGACCGGGGGGAAGTGAGACTTCATTGTAGTGCAGATTTCCTTTGCAAGCTTGCTTGGTTGGCCAAAAAGGGCGTATGCGTTTTTTCCTGAATATATTCAGGAAAAAACGCATACGCCCTTTTTGGCCAAGTGCATCATTGTGGACGTTCTGCCTCTTTTCCTATGCTTTCAATGCAATTCCAGTCTACCTCCTGAAATCGGTTTCCTGCAATTCTGCCCCGCTTTCAAGTCCTCTTGGCAGCCTTACTTCAGTATATTTTTGGACGATAGCTGTCATTTATAACTCTGCAGGTTTTTGAATTACAGTGCCCCTGAGCTCCTTTCTTCAACTCGCTTTCTTTTGAGCTGGCCGCAACACCGCAGGATGGCTTCAGGCCCTAATCTGGTTCCGGCACGGCACGCTGAGCCTTTGGTTAATTCCTCTTCCTGGTGGGAAATGAGAGTTAAATTTGCCCGTCCAGACACCTCCAGCTAGTCTCTCATTGGTTCTCGCTATTCCTGTTCATCTTCCGCAGAAATTGCAAACTGGGCCAAACAGGAGGTTAAAGGGACTGACTCTCCAAGTCGGGAGGGTGTTAGTAAAGCGTCTGGAATGTTGCACCCGAGTACCAGGGTACGAAAACTGAGACATATTTGAACACGTCTCCCGATCACATGGTTGATCATACTCTAGGTTCCACATGCATGTTTTAGCTGAAGGAAGAATACCTTAAACCTGGGTAGTTGAAACCCGTGGAATGGGTACCATGCAATATGACTACAAAGGGTCTTCATTTGCTCACCGAACCTCTCCAATCCTATCACTGCTGCGTTTATGCCCCTGTACACATGCTTGATTCTCTTTCGGAGACATAGCAATCCATAGGTTTTAAGATACTTACTAGTCAGGTACATTCTTAGGCATTTAATATGCGGTGTTGAGTCCATTTCGTTGAGCAAGAGGTAGCTCTTGTCTATTCCATATTTGGCTTAAGGAACTTTATCTGTGCTCATTTCAATCTCTGGTTTTATGCAGCACCCCAACTCACCTTTCCCCTTAAGCAAGCATAAGTTGGTTTTCTAAATTTGAGACCCTGTTCTGTTCTGTAATTCAGTTCCTGTGTAGCCAAGTTTACATTCCGTGTATTACTGATATCTTATGATGTTTCTTTTTCTGTGTGACTTATTTCAGTTAGAATCATCATACCTGAATCCACTCATTGTGCTGCTAAGGGCCTGATGACATAGATTTCATTGCTGAGTGATATTGCTTTGTAAGTAAATACCACAACTTCTTTATCCATTTTTCACTTTCTGCGATGTTGAACTTGTACTGTAAACGAGGTTCTTGTAAACAGAGGCGTCCCAAACTTTGGGGTGGCTGTGTCTTTTTGATTTTAATTTCCCTAAGCTATAGGACCATAAGTGGAAGTGCCCTAGGCTCTGTTGCTTTGTTTTTTAGATGTTTCAGGAAACACCATACACTTCTCCCGAGTGTCTGTTGGCAATTTACATCCCGCCCATCAGCATAACAAGGCTCCCAGTTCTCCATGGCCTGTCCTGCCTTTCTGGATTTTACACTTTTTTCAGATGGCCCTTTTGACCGGGGGGAAGTGAGACTTCATTGTAGTGCAGATTTCCTTTGCAAGCTTGCTTGGTTGGCCAAAAAGGGCGTATGCGTTTTTTCCTGAATATATTCAGGAAAAAACGCATACGCCCTTTTTGGCCAAGTGCATCATTGTGGACGTTCTGCCTCTTTTCCTATGCTTTCAATGCAATTCCAGTCTACCTCCTGAAATCGGTTTCCTGCAATTCTGCCCCGCTTTCAAGTCCTCTTGGCAGCCTTACTTCAGTATATTTTTGGACGATAGCTGTCATTTATAACTCTGCAGGTTTGTGAATTACAGTGCCCCTGAGCTCCTTTCTTCAACTCGCTTTCTTTTGAGCTGGCCGCAACACCGCAGGATGGCTTCAGGCCCTAATCTGGTTCCGGCACGGCACGCTGAGCCTTTGGTTAATTCCTCTTCCTGGTGGGAAATGAGAGTTAAATTTGCCCGTCCAGACACCTCCAGCTAGTCTCTCATTGGTTCTCGCTATTCCTGTTCATCTTCCGCAGAAATTGCAAACTGGGCCAAACAGGAGGTTAAAGGGACTGACTCTCCAAGTCGGGAGGGTGTTAGTAAAGCGTCTGGAATATTGCACCCGAGTACCAGGGTACGAAAACTGAGACATATTTGAACACGTCTCCCGATCACATGGTTGATCATACTCTAGGTTCCACATGCATGTTTTACCTGAAGGAAGAATACCTTAAACCTGGGTAGTTGAAACCCGTGGAATGGGTACCATGCAATATGACTTCAAAGGGTCTTCATTTGCTCACCGAACCTCTCCAATCCTATCACTGCTGTGTTTATGCCCCTGTACACATGCTTGATTCTCTTTCAGAGACATAGCAATCCATAGGTTTTAAGATACTTACTAGTCAGGTACATTCTTAGGCGTTTAATATGCGGTGTTGAGTCCATTTCGTTGAGCAAGGAGTAGCTCTTGTCTATTCCATATTTGGCTTAAGGAACTTTATCTGTGCTCATTTCAATCTCTGGTTTTATGCAGCACCCCAACTCACCTTTACCCTTAAGTAAGCATAAGTTGGTTTTCTAAATTTGAGACCCTGTTCTGTTCTGTAATTCAGTTCCTGTGTAGCCAAGTTTACATTCCGTGTATTACTGATATCTTATGATGTTTCTTTTTCTGTGTGACTTATTTCAGTTAGAATCATCATACCTGAATCCACTCATTGTGCTGCTAAGGGCCTGATGACATAGATTTCATTGCTGAGTGATATTGCTTTGTAAGTAAATACCACAACTTCTTTATCCATTTTTCACTTTCTGCGATGTTGAACTTGTACTGTAAACGAGGTTCTTGTAAACAGAGGCGTCCCAATGTTTGGGGTGGCTGTGTCTTTTTGATTTTAATTTCCCTAAGCTATAGGACCATAAGTGGAAGTGCCCTAGGCTCTGTTGCTTTGTTTTTTAGATGTTTCAGGAAACACCATACACTTCTCCCGAGTGTCTGTTGGCAATTTACATCCCGCCCATCAGCATAACAAGGCTCCCAGTTCTCCATGGCCTGTCCTGCCTTTCTGGATTTTACACTTTTTTCAGATGGCCCTTTTGACCGGGGGGAAGTGAGACTTCATTGTAGTGCAGATTTCCTTTGCAAGCTTGCTTGGTTGGCCAAAAAGGGCGTATGCGTTTTTTCCTGAATATATTCAGGAAAAAACGCATACGCCCTTTTTGGCCAAGTGCATCATTGTGGACGTTCTGCCTCTTTTCCTATGCTTTCAATGCAATTCCAGTCTACCTCCTGAAATCGGTTTCCTGCAATTCTGCCCCGCTTTCAAGTCCTCTTGGCAGCCTTACTTCAGTATATTTTTGGACGATAGCTGTCATTTATAACTCTGCAGGTTTGTGAATTACAGTGCCCCTGAGCTCCTTTCTTCAACTCGCTTTCTTTTGAGCTGGCCGCAACACCGCAGGATGGCTTCAGGCCCTAATCTGGTTCCGGCACGGCACGCTGAGCCTTTGGTTAATTCCTCTTCCTGGTGGGAAATGAGAGTTAAATTTGCCCGTCCAGACACCTCCAGCTAGTCTCTCATTGGTTCTCGCTATTCCTGTTCATCTTCCGCAGAAATTGCAAACTGGGCCAAACAGGAGGTTAAAGGGACTGACTCTCCAAGTCGGGAGGGTGTTAGTAAAGCGTCTGGAATGTTGCACCCGAGTACCAGGGTACGAAAACTGAGACATATTTGAACACGTCTCCCGATCACATGGTTGATCATACTCTAGGTTCCACATGCATGTTTTAGCTGAAGGAAGAATACCTTAAACCTGGGTAGTTGAAACCCGTGGAATGGGTACCATGCAATATGACTTCAAAGGGTCTTCATTTGCTCACCGAACCTCTCCAATCCTATCACTGCTGCGTTTATGCCCCTGTACACATGCTTGATTCTCTTTCGGAGACATAGCAATCCATAGGTTTTAAGATACTTACTAGTCAGGTACATTCTTAGGCATTTAATATGCAGTGTTGAGTCCATTTCGTTGAGCAAGGAGTAGCTCTTGTCTATTCCATATTTGGCTTAAGGAACTTTATCTGTGCTCATTTCAATCTCTGGTTTTATGCAGCACCCCAACTCACCTTTCCCCTTAAGCAAGCATAAGTTGGTTTTCTAAATTTGAGACCCTGTTCTGTTCTGTAATTCAGTTCCTGTGTAGCCAAGTTTACATTCCGTGTATTACTGATATCTTATGATGTTTCTTTTTCTGTGTGACTTATTTCAGTTAGAATCATCATACCTGAATCCACTCATTGTGCTGCTAAGGGCCTGATGACATAGATTTCATTGCTGAGTGATATTGCTTTGTAAGTAAATACCACAACTTCTTTATCCATTTTTCACTTTCTGCGATGTTGAACTTGTACTGTAAACGAGGTTCTTGTAAACAGAGACGTCCCAAACTTTGGGGTGGCTGTGTCTTTTTGATTTTAATTTTCCTAAGCTATAGGACCATAAGTGGAAGTGCCCTAGGCTCTGTTGCTTTGTTTTTTAGATGTTTCAGGAAACACCATACACTTCTCCCGAGTGTCTGTTGGCAATTTACAACCCGCCCATCAGCATAACAAGGCTCCCAGTTCTCCATGGCCTGTCCTGCCTTTCTGGATTTTACACTTTTTTCAGATGGCCCTTTTGACCGGGGGGAAGTGAGACTTCATTGTAGTGCAGATTTCCTTTGCAAGCTTGCTTGGTTGGCCAAAAAGGGCGTATGCGTTTTTTCCTGAATATATTCAGGAAAAAACGCATACGCCCTTTTTGGCCAAGTGCATCATTGTGGACGTTCTGCCTCTTTTCCTATGCTTTCAATGCAATTCCAGTCTGCCTCCTGAAATCGGTTTCCTGCAAGTCTGCCCCGCTTTCAAGTCCTCTTGGCAGCCTTACTTCAGTATATTTTTGGACGATAGCTGTCATTTATAACTCTGCAGGTTTGTGAATTACAGTGCCCCTGAGCTCCTTTCTTCAACTCGCTTTCTTTTGAGCTGGCCGCAACACCGCAGGATGGCTTCAGGCCCTAATCTGGTTCCGGCACGGCACGCTGAGCCTTTGGTTAATTCCTCTTCCTGGTGGGAAATAAGAGTTAAATTTGCCCGTCCAGACACCTCCAGCTAGTCTCTCATTGGTTCTCGCTATTCCTGTTCATCTTCCGCAGAAATTGCAAACTGGGCCAAACAGGAGGTTAAAGGGACTGACTCTCCAAGTCGGGAGGGTGTTAGTAAAGCGTCTGGAATGTTGCACCCGAGTACCAGGGTACGAAAACTGAGACATATTTGAACACGTCTCCCGATCACATGGTTGATCATACTCTAGGTTCCACATGCATGTTTTAGCTGAAGGAAGAATACCTTAAACCTGGGTAGTTGAAACCCGTGGAATGGGTACCATGCAATATGACTTCAAAGGGTCTTCATTTGCTCACCGAACCTCTCCAATCCTATCACTGCTGCGTTTATGCCCCTGTACACATGCTTGATTCTCTTTCAGAGACATAGCAATCCATAGGTTTTAAGATACTTACTAGTCAGGTACATTCTTAGGCATTTAATATGCGGTGTTGAGTCCATTTCGTTGAGCAAGGAGTAGCTCTTGTCTATTCCATATTTGGCTTAAGGAACTTTATCTGTGCTCATTTCAATCTCTGGTTTTATGCAGCACCCCAACTCACCTTTACCCTTAAGCAAGCATAAGTTGGTTTTCTAAATTTGAGACCCTGTTCTGTTCTGTAATTCATTTCCTGTGTAGCCAAGTTTACATTCTGTGTATTACTGATATCTTATGATGTTTCTTTTTCTGTGTGACTTATTTCAGTTAGGATCATCATACCTGAATCCACTCATTGTGCTGCTAAGGGCCTGATGACATAGATTTCATTGCTGAGTGATATTGCTTTGTAAGTAAATACCACAACTTCTTTATCCATTTTTCACTTTCTGCGATGTTGAACTTGTACTGTAAACGAGGTTCTTGTAAACAGAGACGTCCCAAACTTTGGGGTGGCTGTGTCTTTTTGATTTTAATTTCCCTAAGCTATAGGACCATAAGTGGAAGTGCCCTAGGCTCTGTTGCTTTGTTTTTTAGATGTTTCAGGAAACACCATACACTTCTCCCGAGTGTCTGTTGGCAATTTACAACCCGCCCATCAGCATAACAAGGCTCCCAGTTCTCCATGGCCTGTCCTGCCTTTCTGGATTTTACACTTTTTTCAGATGGCCCTTTTGACCGGGGGGAAGTGAGACTTCATTGTAGTGCAGATTTCCTTTGCAAGCTTGCTTGGTTGGCCAAAAAGGGCGTATGCGTTTTTTCCTGAATATATTCAGGAAAAAACGCATACGCCCTTTTTGGCCAAGTGCATCATTGTGGACGTTCTGCCTCTTTTCCTATGCTTTCAATGCAATTCCAGTCTGCCTCCTGAAATCGGTTTCCTGCAATTCTGCCCCGCTTTCAAGTCCTCTTGGCAGCCTTACTTCAGTATATTTTTGGACGATAGCTGTCATTTATAACTCTGCAGGTTTGTGAATTACAGTGCCCCTGAGCTCCTTTCTTCAACTCGCTTTCTTTTGAGCTGGCCGCAACACCGCAGGATGGCTTCAGGCCCTAATCTGGTTCCGGCACGGCACGCTGAGCCTTTGGTTAATTCCTCTTCCTGGTGGGAAATGAGAGTTAAATTTGCCCGTCCAGACACCTCCAGCTAGTCTCTCATTGGTTCTCGCTATTCCTGTTCATCTTCCGCAGAAATTGCAAACTGGGCCAAACAGGAGGTTAAAGGGACTGACTCTCCAAGTCGGGAGGGTGTTAGTAAAGCGTCTGGAATGTTGCACCCGAGTACCAGGGTACGAAAACTGAGACATATTTGAACACGTCTCCCGATCACATGGTTGATCATACTCTAGGTTCCACATGCATGTTTTAGCTGAAGGAAGAATACCTTAAACCTGGGTAGTTGAAACCCGTGGAATGGGTACCATGCAATATGACTTCAAAGGGTCTTCATTTGCTCACCGAACCTCTCCAATCCTATCACTGCTGCGTTTATGCCCCTGTACACATGCTTGATTCTCTTTCGGAGACATAGCAATCCATAGGTTTTAAGATACTTACTAGTCAGGTACATTCTTAGGCATTTAATATGCGGTGTTGAGTCCATTTCGTTGAGCAAGGAGTAGCTCTTGTCTATTCCATATTTGGCTTAAGGAACTTTATCTGTGCTCATTTCAATCTCTGGTTTTATGCAGCACCCCAACTCACCTTTACCCTTAAGCAAGCATAAGTTGGTTTTCTAAATTTGAGACCCTGTTCTGTTCTGTAATTCAGTTCCTGTGTAGCCAAGTTTACATTCTGTTTATTACTGATATCTTATGATGTTTCTTTTTCTGTGTGACTTATTTCAGTTAGAATCATCATACCTGAATCCACTCATTGTGCTGCTAAGGGCCTGATGACATAGATTTCATTGCTGAGTGATATTGCTTTGTAAGTAAATACCACAACTTCTTTATCCATTTTTCACTTTCTGCGATGTTGAACTTGTACTGTAAACGAGGTTCTTGTAAACAGAGGCGTCCCAATGTTTGGGGTGGCTGTGTCTTTTTGATTTTAATTTCCCTAAGCTATAGGACCATAAGTGGAAGTGCCCTAGGCTCTGTTGCTTTGTTTTTTAGATGTTTCAGGAAACACCATACACTTCTCCCGAGTGTCTGTTGGCAATTTACATCCCGCCCATCAGCATAACAAGGCTCCCAGTTCTCCATGGCCTGTCCTGCCTTTCTGGATTTTACACTTTTTTCAGATGGCCCTTTTGACCGGGGGGAAGTGAGACTTCATTGTAGTGCAGATTTCCTTTGCAAGCTTGCTTGGTTGGCCAAAAAGGGCGTATGCGTTTTTTCCTGAATATATTCAGGAAAAAACGCATACGCCCTTTTTGGCCAAGTGCATCATTGTGGACGTTCTGCCTCTTTTCCTATGCTTTCAATGCAATTCCAGTCTACCTCCTGAAATCGGTTTCCTGCAATTCTGCCCCGCTTTCAAGTCCTCTTGGCAGCCTTACTTCAGTATATTTTTGGACGATAGCTGTCATTTATAACTCTGCAGGTTTGTGAATTACAGTGCCCCTGAGCTCCTTTCTTCAACTCGCTTTCTTTTGAGCTGGCCGCAACACCGCAGGATGGCTTCAGGCCCTAATCTGGTTCCAGCACGGCACGCTGAGCCTTTGGTTAATTCCTCTTCCTGGTGGGAAATGAGAGTTAAATTTGCCCGTCCAGACACCTCCAGCTAGTCTCTCATTGGTTCTCGCTATTCCTGTTCATCTTCCGCAGAAATTGCAAACTGGGCCAAACAGGAGGTTAAAGGGACTGACTCTCCAAGTCGGGAGGGTGTTAGTAAAGCGTCTGGAATGTTGCACCCGAGTACCAGGGTACGAAAACTGAGACATATTTGAACACGTCTCCCGATCACATGGTTGATCATACTCTAGGTTCCACATGCATGTTTTAGCTGAAGGAAGAATACCTTAAACCTGGGTAGTTGAAACCCGTGGAATGGGTACCATGCAATATGACTTCAAAGGGTCTTCATTTGCTCACCGAACCTCTCCAATCCTATCACTGCTGCGTTTATGCCCCTGTACACATGCTTGATTCTCTTTCGGAGACATAGCAATCCATAGGTTTTAAGATACTTACTAGTCAGGTACATTCTTAGGCATTTAATATGCAGTGTTGAGTCCATTTCGTTGAGCAAGGAGTAGCTCTTGTCTATTCCATATTTGGCTTAAGGAACTTTATCTGTGCTCATTTCAATCTCTGGTTTTATGCAGCACCCCAACTCACCTTTCCCCTTAAGCAAGCATAAGTTGGTTTTCTAAATTTGAGACCCTGTTCTGTTCTGTAATTCAGTTCCTGTGTAGCCAAGTTTACATTCCGTGTATTACTGATATCTTATGATGTTTCTTTTTCTGTGTGACTTATTTCAGTTAGAATCATCATACCTGAATCCACTCATTGTGCTGCTAAGGGCCTGATGACATAGATTTCATTGCTGAGTGATATTGCTTTGTAAGTAAATACCACAACTTCTTTATCCATTTTTCACTTTCTGCGATGTTGAACTTGTACTGTAAACGAGGTTCTTGTAAACAGAGACGTCCCAAACTTTGGGGTGGCTGTGTCTTTTTGATTTTAATTTCCCTAAGCTATAGGACCATAAGTGGAAGTGCCCTAGGCTCTGTTGCTTTGTTTTTTAGATGTTTCAGGAAACACCATACACTTCTCCCGAGTGTCTGTTGGCAATTTACAACCCGCCCATCAGCATAACAAGGCTCCCAGTTCTCCATGGCCTGTCCTGCCTTTCTGGATTTTACACTTTTTTCAGATGGCCCTTTTGACCGGGGGGAAGTGAGACTTCATTGTAGTGCAGATTTCCTTTGCAAGCTTGCTTGGTTGGCCAAAAAGGGCGTATGCGTTTTTTCCTGAATATATTCAGGAAAAAACGCATACGCCCTTTTTGGCCAAGTGCATCATTGTGGACGTTCTGCCTCTTTTCCTATGCTTTCAATGCAATTCCAGTCTGCCTCCTGAAATCGGTTTCCTGCAAGTCTGCCCCGCTTTCAAGTCCTCTTGGCAGCCTTACTTCAGTATATTTTTGGACGATAGCTGTCATTTATAACTCTGCAGGTTTGTGAATTACAGTGCCCCTGAGCTCCTTTCTTCAACTCGCTTTCTTTTGAGCTGGCCGCAACACCGCAGGATGGCTTCAGGCCCTAACCTGGTTCCGGCACGGCACGCTGAGCCTTTGGTTAATTCCTCTTCCTGGTGGGAAATGAGAGTTAAATTTGCCCGTCCAGACACCTCCAGCTAGTCTCTCATTGGTTCTCGCTATTCCTGTTCATCTTCCGCAGAAATTGCAAACTGGGCCAAACAGGAGGTTAAAGGGACTGACTCTCCAAGTCGGGAGGGTGTTAGTAAAGCGTCTGGAATGTTGCACCCGAGTACCAGGGTACGAAAACTGAGACATATTTGAACACGTCTCCCGATCACATGGTTGATCATACTCTAGGTTCCACATGCATGTTTTAGCTGAAGGAAGAATACCTTAAACCTGGGTAGTTGAAACCCGTGGAATGGGTACCATGCAATATGACTTCAAAGGGTCTTCATTTGCTCACCGAACCTCTCCAATCCTATCACTGCTGCGTTTATGCCCCTGTACACATGCTTGATTCTCTTTCGGAGACATAGCAATCCATAGGTTTTAGGATACTTACTAGTCAGGTACATTCTTAGGCATTTAATATGCGGTGTTGAGTCCATTTCGTTGAGCAAGGAGTAGCTCTTGTCTATTCCATATTTGGCTTAAGGAACTTTATCTGTGCTCATTTCAATCTCTGGTTTTATGCAGCACCCCAACTCACCTTTACCCTTAAGCAAGCATAAGTTGGTTTTCTAAATTTGAGACCCTGTTCTGTTCTGTAATTCAGTTCCTGTGTAGCCAAGTTTACATTCTGTGTATTACTGATATCTTATGATGTTTCTTTTTCTGTGTGACTTATTTCAGTTAGGATCATCATACCTGAATCCACTCATTGTGCTGCTAAGGGCCTGATGACATAGATTTCATTGCTGAGTGATATTGCTTTGTAAGTAAATACCACAACTTCTTTATCCATTTTTCACTTTCTGCGATGTTGAACTTGTACTGTAAACGAGGTTCTTGTAAACAGAGGCATCCCAATGTTTGGGGTGGCTGTGTCTTTTTGATTTTAATTTCCCTAAGCTATAGGACCATAAGTGGAAGTGCCCTAGGCTCTGTTGCTTTGTTTTTTAGATGTTTCAGGAAACACCATACACTTCTCCCGAGTGTCTGTTGGCAATTTACATCCCGCCCATCAGCATAACAAGGCTCCCAGTTCTCCATGGCCTGTCCTGTCTTTCTGGATTTTACACTTTTTTCAGATGGCCCTTTTGACCGGGGGGAAGTGAGACTTCATTGTAGTGCAGATTTCCTTTGCAAGCTTGCTTGGTTGGCCAAAAAGGGCGTATGCGTTTCTTCCTGAATATATTCAGGAAAAAACGCATACGCCCTTTTTGGCCAAGTGCATCATTGTGGACGTTCTGCCTCTTTTCCTATGCTTTCAATGCAATTCCAGTCTACCTCCTGAAATCGGTTTCCTGCAATTCTGCCCCGCTTTCGAGTCCTCTTGGCAGCCTTACTTCAGTATATTTTTGGACGATAGCTGTCATTTATAACTCTGCAGGTTTGTGAATTACAGTGCCCCTGAGCTCCTTTCTTCAACTCGCTTTCTTTTGAGCTGGCCGCAACACCGCAGGATGGCTTCAGGCCCTAATCTGGTTCCGGCACGGCACGCTGAGCCTTTGGTTAATTCCTCTTCCTGGTGGGAAATGAGAGTTAAATTTGCCCGTCCAGACACCTCCAGCTAGTCTCTCATTGGTTCTCGCTATTCCTGTTCATCTTCCGCAGAAATTGCAAACTGGGCCAAACAGGAGGTTAAAGGGACTGACTCTCCAAGTCGGGAGGGTGTTAGTAAAGCGTCTGGAATGTTGCACCCGAGTACCAGGGTACGAAAACTGAGACATATTTGAACACGTCTCCCGATCACATGGTTGATCATACTCTAGGTTCCACATGCATGTTTTAGCTGAAGGAAGAATACCTTAAACCTGGGTAGTTGAAACCCGTGGAATGGGTACCATGCAATATGACTTCAAAGAGTCTTCATTTGCTCACCGAACCTCTCCAATCCTATCACTGCTGCGTTTATGCCCCTGTACACATGCTTGATTCTCTTTCGGAGACATAGCAATCCATAGGTTTTAAGATACTTACTAGTCAGGTACATTCTTAGGCATTTAATATGCGGTGTTGAGTCCATTTCGTTGAGCAAGGAGTAGCTCTTGTCTATTCCATATTTGGCTTAAGGAACTTTATCTGTGCTCATTTCAATCTCTGGTTTTATGCAGCACCCCAACTCACATTTCCCCTTAAGCAAGCATAAGTTGGTTTTCTAAATTTGAGACCCTGTTCTGTTCTGTAATTCAGTTCCTGTGTAGCCAAGTTTACATTCCGTGTATTACTGATATCTTATGATGTTTCTTTTTCTGTGTGACTTATTTCAGTTAGAATCATCATACCTGAATCCACTCATTGTGCTGCTAAGGGCCTGATGACATAGATTTCATTGCTGAGTGATATTGCTTTGTAAGTAAATACCACAACTTCTTTATCCATTTTTCACTTTCTGCGATGTTGAACTTGTACTGTAAACGAGGTTCTTGTAAACAGAGGCGTCCCAAACTTTGGGGTGGCTGTGTCTTTTTGATTTTAATTTCCCTAAGCTATAGGACCATAAGTGGAAGTGCCCTAGGCTCTGTTGCTTTGTTTTTTAGATGTTTCAGGAAACACCATACACTTCTCCCGAGTGTCTGTTGGCAATTTACATCCCGCCCATCAGCATAACAAGGCTCCCAGTTCTCCATGGCCTGTCCTGCCTTTCTGGATTTTACACTTTTTTCAGATGGCCCTTTTGACCGGGGGGAAGTGAGACTTCATTGTAGTGCAGATTTCCTTTGCAAGCTTGCTTGGTTGGCCAAAAAGGGCGTATGCGTTTTTTCCTGAATATATTCAGGAAAAAACGCATACGCCCTTTTTGGCCAAGTGCATCATTGTGGACGTTCTGCCTCTTTTCCTATGCTTTCAATGCAATTCCAGTCTGCCTCCTGAAATCGGTTTCCTGCAATTCTGCCCCGCTTTCGAGTCCTCTTGGCAGCCTTACTTCAGTATATTTTTGGACGATAGCTGTCATTTATAACTCTGCAGGTTTGTGAATTACAGTGCCCCTGAGCTCCTTTCTTCAACTCGCTTTCTTTTGAGCTGGCCGCAACACCGCAGGATGGCTTCAGGCCCTAATCTGGTTCCGGCACGGCACGCTGAGCCTTTGGTTAATTCCTCTTCCTGGTGGGAAATGAGAGTTAAATTTGCCCGTCCAGACACCTCCAGCTAGTCTCTCATTGGTTCTCGCTATTCCTGTTCATCTTCCGCAGAAATTGCAAACTGGGCCAAACAGGAGGTTAAAGGGACTGACTCTCCAAGTCGGGAGGGTGTTAGTAAAGCGTCTGGAATGTTGCACCCGAGTACCAGGGTACGAAAACTGAGACATATTTGAACACGTCTCCCGATCACATGGTTGATCATACTCTAGGTTCCACATGCATGTTTTAGCTGAAGGAAGAATACCTTAAACCTGGGTAGTTGAAACCCGTGGAATGGGTACCATGCAATATGACTTCAAAGGGTCTTCATTTGCTCACCGAACCTCTCCAATCCTATCACTGCTGCGTTTATGCCCCTGTACACATGCTTGATTCTCTTTCGGAGACATAGCAATCCATAGGTTTTAAGATACTTACTAGTCAGGTACATTCTTAGGCGTTTAATATGTGGTGTTGAGTCCATTTCGTTGAGCAAGGAGTAGCTCTTGTCTATTCCATATTTGGCTTAAGGAACTTTATCTGTGCTCATTTCAATCTCTGGTTTTATGCAGCACCCCAACTCACCTTTCCCCTTAAGCAAGCATAAGTTGGTTTTCTAAATGTGAGACCCTGTTCTGTTCTGTAATTCAGTTCCTGTGTAGCCAAGTTTACATTCCGTGTATTACTGATATCTTATGATGTTTCTTTTTCTGTGTGACTTATTTCAGTTAGAATCATCATACCTGAATCCACTCATTGTGCTGCTAAGGGCCTGATGACATAGATTTCATTGCTGAGTGATATTGCTTTGTAAGTAAATACCACAACTTCTTTATCCATTTTTCACTTTCTGCGATGTTGAACTTGTACTGTAAACGAGGTTCTTGTAAACAGAGGCGTCCCAATGTTTGGGGTGGCTGTGTCTTTTTGATTTTAATTTCCCTAAGCTATAGGACCATAAGTGGAAGTGCCCTAGGCTCTGTTGCTTTGTTTTTTAGATGTTTCAGGAAACACCATACACTTCTCCCGAGTGTCTGTTGGCAATTTACATCCCGCCCATCAGCATAACAAGGCTCCCAGTTCTCCATGGCCTGTCCTGCCTTTCTGGATTTTACACTTTTTTCAGATGGCCCTTTTGACCGGGGGGAAGTGAGACTTCATTGTAGTGCAGATTTCCTTTGCAAGCTTGCTTGGTTGGCCAAAAAGGGCGTATGCGTTTCTTCCTGAATATATTCAGGAAAAAACGCATACGCCCTTTTTGGCCAAGTGCATCATTGTGGACGTTCTGCCTCTTTTCCTATGCTTTCAATGCAATTCCAGTCTACCTCCTGAAATCGGTTTCCTGCAATTCTGCCCCGCTTTCAAGTCCTCTTGGCAGCCTTACTTCAGTATATTTTTGGACGATAGCTGTCATTTATAACTCTGCAGGTTTGTGAATTACAGTGCCCCTGAGCTCCTTTCTTCAACTCGCTTTCTTTTGAGCTGGCCGCAACACCGCAGGATGGCTTCAGGCCCTAATCTGTTTCCGGCACGGCACGCTGAGCCTTTGGTTAATTCCTCTTCCTGGTGGGAAATGAGAGTTAAATTTGCCCGTCCAGACACCTCCAGCTAGTCTCTCATTGGTTCTCGCTATTCCTGTTCATCTTCCGCAGAAATTGCAAACTGGGCCAAACAGGAGGTTAAAGGGACTGACTCTCCAAGTCGGGAGGGTGTTAGTAAAGCGTCTGGAATGTTGCACCCGAGTACCAGGGTACGAAAACTGAGACATATTTGAACACGTCTCCCGATCACATGGTTGATCATACTCTAGGTTCCACATGCATGTTTTAGCTGAAGGAAGAATACCTTAAACCTGGGTAGTTGAAACCCGTGGAATGGGTACCATGCAATATGACTTCAAAGGGTCTTCATTTGCTCACCGAACCTCTCCAATCCTATCACTGCTGCGTTTATGCCCCTGTACACATGCTTGATTCTCTTTCGGAGACATAGCAATCCATAGGTTTTAAGATACTTACTAGTCAGGTACATTCTTAGGCATTTAATATGCGGTGTTGAGTCCATTTCGTTGAGCAAGGAGTAGCTCTTGTCTATTCCATATTTGGCTTAAGGAACTTTATCTGTGCTCATTTCAATCTCTGGTTTTATGCAGCACCCCAACTCACCTTTCCCCTTAAGCAAGCATAAGTTGGTTTTCTAAATTTGAGACCCTGTTCTGTTCTGTAATTCAGTTCCTGTGTAGCCAAGTTTACATTCCGTGTATTACTGATATCTTATGATGTTTCTTTTTCTGTGTGACTTATTTCAGTTAGAATCATCATACCTGAATCCACTCATTGTGCTGCTAAGGGCCTGATGACATAGATTTCATTGCTGAGTGATATTGCTTTGTAAGTAAATACCACAACTTCTTTATCCATTTTTCACTTTCTGCGATGTTGAACTTGTACTGTAAACGAGGTTCTTGTAAACATAGGCGTCCCAATGTTTGGGGTGGCTGTGTCTTTTTGATTTTAATTTCCCTAAGCTATAGGACCATAAGTGGAAGTGCCCTAGGCTCTGTTGCTTTGTTTTTTAGATGTTTCAGGAAACACCATACACTTCTCCTGAGTGTCTGTTGGCAATTTACATCCTGCCCATCAGCATAACAAGGCTCCCAGTTCTCCATGGCCTGTCCTGCCTTTCTGGATTTTACACTTTTTTCAGATGGCCCTTTTGACCGGGGGGAAGTGAGACTTCATTGTAGTGCAGATTTCCTTTGCAAGCTTGCTTGGTTGGCCAAAAAGGGCGTATGCGTTTCTTCCTGAATATATTCAGGAAAAAACGCATACGCCCTTTTTGGCCAAGTGCATCATTGTGGACGTTCTGCCTCTTTTCCTATGCTTTCAATGCAATTCCAGTCTGCCTCCTGAAATCGGTTTCCTGCAATTCTGCCCCGCTTTCAAGTCCTCTTGGCAGCCTTACTTCAGTATATTTTTGGACGATAGCTGTCATTTATAACTCTGCAGGTTTGTGAATTACAGTGCCCCTGAGCTCCTTTCTTCAACTCGCTTTCTTTTGAGCTGGCCGCAACACCGCAGGATGGCTTCAGGCCCTAATCTGGTTCCGACACGGCACGCTGAGCCTTTGGTTAATTCCTCTTCCTGGTGGGAAATGAGAGTTAAATTTGCCCGTCCAGACACCTCCAGCTAGTCTCTCATTGGTTCTCGCTATTCCTGTTCATCTTCCGCAGAAATTGCAAACTGGGCCAAACAGGAGGTTAAAGGGACTGACTCTCCAAGTCGGGAGGGTGTTAGTAAAGCGTCTGGAATGTTGCACCCGAGTACCAGGGTACGAAAACTGAGACATATTTGAACACGTCTCCCGATCACATGGTTGATCATACTCTAGGTTCCACATGCATGTTTTAGCTGAAGGAAGAATACCTTAAACCTGGGTAGTTGAAACCCGTGGAATGGGTACCATGCAATATGACTTCAAAGGGTCTTCATTTGCACACCGAACCTCTCCAATCCTATCACTGCTGCGTTTATGCCCCTGTACACATGCTTGATTCTCTTTCGGAGACGTAGCAATCCATAGGTTTTAAGATACTTACTAGTCAGGTACATTCTTAGGCATTTAATATGCGGTGTTGAGTCCATTTCGTTGAGCAAGGAGTAGCTCTTGTCTATTCCATATTTGGCTTAAGGAACTTTATCTGTGCTCATTTCAATCTCTGGTTTTATGCAGCACCCCAACTCACCTTTCCCCTTAAGCAAGCATAAGTTGGTTTTCTAAATTTGAGACCCTGTTCTGTTCTGTAATTCAGTTCCTCTGTAGCCAAGTTTACATTCCGTGTATTACTGATATCTTATGATGTTTCTTTTTCTGTGTGACTTATTTCAGTTAGAATCATCATACCTGCATCCACTCATTGTGCTGCTAAGGGCCTGATGACATAGATTTCATTGCTGAGTGATATTGCTTTGTAAGTAAATACCACAACTTCTTTATCCATTTTTCACTTTCTGCGATGTTGAACTTGTACTGTAAACGAGGTTCTTGTAAACAGAGGCGTCCCAAACTTTGGGGTGGCTGTGTCTTTTTGATTTTAATTTCCCTAAGCTATAGGACCATAAGTGGAAGTGCCCTAGGCTCTGTTGCTTTGTTTTTTAGATGTTTCAGGAAACACCATACACTTCTCCCGAGTGTCTGTTGGCAATTTACATCCCGCCCATCAGCATAACAAGGCTCCCAGTTCTCCATGGCCTGTCCTGTCTTTCTGGATTTTACACTTTTTTCAGATGGCCCTTTTGACCGGGGGGAAGTGAGACTTCATTGTAGTGCAGATTTCCTTTGCAAGCTTGCTTGGTTGGCCAAAAAGGGCGTATGCGTTTCTTCCTGAATATATTCAGGAAAAAACGCATACGCCCTTTTTGGCCAAGTGCATCATTGTGGACGTTCTGCCTCTTTTCCTATGCTTTCAATGCAATTCCAGTCTACCTCCTGAAATCGGTTTCCTGCAATTCTGCCCCGCTTTCAAGTCCTCTTGGCAGCCTTACTTCAGTATATTTTTGGACGATAGCTGTCATTTATAACTCTGCAGGTTTGTGAATTACAGTGCCCCTGAGCTCCTTTCTTCAACTCGCTTTCTTTTGAGCTGGCCGCAACACCGCAGGATGGCTTCAGGCCCTAACCTGGTTCCGGCACGGCACGCTGAGCCTTTGGTTAATTCCTCTTCCTGGTGGGAAATGAGAGTTAAATTTGCCCGTCCAGACACCTCCAGCTAGTCTCTCATTGGTTCTCGCTATTCCTGTTCATCTTCCACAGAAATTGCAAACTGGGCCAAACAGGAGGTTAAAGGGACTGACTCTCCAAGTCGGGAGGGTGTTAGTAAAGCGTCTGGAATGTTGCACCCGAGTACCAGGGTACGAAAACTGAGACATATTTGAACACGTCTCCCGATCACATGGTTGATCATACTCTAGGTTCCACATGCATGTTTTAGCTGAAGGAAGAATACCTTAAACCTGGGTAGTTGAAACCCGTGGAATGGGTACCATGCAATATGACTTCAAAGGGTCTTCATTTGCTCACCGAACCTCTCCAATCCTATCACTGCTGCGTTTATGCCCCTGTACACATGCTTGATTCTCTTTCGGAGACATAGCAATCCATAGGTTTTAAGATACTTACTAGTCAGGTACATTCTTAAGCGTTTAATATGGGGTGTTGAGTTCATTTCGTTGAGCAAGGAGTAGCTCTTGTCTATTCCATATTTGGCTTAAGGAACTTTATCTGTGCTCATTTCAATCTCTGGTTTTATGCAGCACCCCAACTCACCTTTCCCCTTAAGCAAGCATAAGTTGGTTTTCTAAATTTGAGACCCTGTTCTGTTCTGTAATTCAGTTCCTGTGTAGCCAAGTTTACATTCTGTGTATTACTGATATCTTATGATGTTTCTTTTTCTGTGTGACTTATTTCAGTTAGAATCATCATACCTGAATCCACTCATTGTGCTGCTAAGGGCCTGATGACATAGATTTCATTGCTGAGTGATATTGCTTTGTAAGTAAATACCACAACTTCTTTATCCATTTTTCACTTTCTGCGATGTTGAACTTGTACTGTAAACAAGGTTCTTGTAAACAGAGGCGTCCCAAACTTTGGGGTGGCTGTGTCTTTTTGATTTTAATTTCCCTAAGCTATAGGACCATAAGTGGAAGTGCCCTAGGCTCTGTTGCTTTGTTTTTTACATGTTTCAGGAAACACCATACAGTTCTCCCGTGTGTCTGTTGGCAATTTATATCCCGCCCATCAGCATAACAAGGCTCCCAGTTCTCCATAGCCTGTCCTGCCTTTCTGGATTTTACACTTTTTTCAGATGGCCCTTTTGACCGGGGGGAAGTGAGACTTCATTGTAGTGCAGATTTCCTTTGCAAGCTTGCTTGGTTGGCCAAAAAGGGCGTATGCGTTTTTTCCTGAATATATTCAGGAAAAAACGCATACGCCCTTTTTGGCCAAGTGCATCATTGTGGACGTTCTGCCTCTTTTCCTATGCTTTCAATGCAATTCCAGTCTGCCTCCTGAAATCGGTTTCCTGCAATTCTGCCCCGCTTTCAAGTCCTCTTGGCAGCCTTACTTCAGTATATTTTTGGACGATAGCTGTCATTTATAACTCTGCAGGTTTGTGAATTACAGTGCCCCTGAGCTCCTTTCTTCAACTCGCTTTCTTTTGAGCTGGCCGCAACACCGCAGGATGGCTTCAGGCCCTAATCTGGTTCCGGCACGGCACGCTGAGCCTTTGGTTAATTCCTCTTCCTGGTGGGAAATGAGAGTTAAATTTGCCCGTCCAGACACCTCCAGCTAGTCTCTCATTGGTTCTCGCTATTCCTGTTCATCTTCCGCAGAAATTGCAAACTGGGCCAAACAGGAGGTTAAAGGGACTGACTCTCCAAGTTGGGAGGGTGTTAGTAAAGCGTCTGGAATGTTGCACCCGAGTACCAGGGTACGAAAACTGAGACATATTTGAACACGTCTCCCGATCACATGGTTGATCATACTCTAGGTTCCACATGCATGTTTTAGCTGAAGGAAGAATACCTTAAACCTGGGTAGTTGAAACCCGTGGAATGGGTACCATGCAATATGACTTCAAAGGGTCTTCATTTGCTCACCGAACCTCTCCAATCCTATCACTGCTGCGTTTATGCCCCTGTACACATGCTTGATTCTCTTTCGGAGACATAGCAATCCATAGGTTTTAAGATACTTACTAGTCAGGTACATTCTTATGCGTTTAATATGGGGTGTTGAGTCCATTTCGTTGAGCAAGGAGTAGCTCTTGTCTATTCCATATTTGGCTTAAGGAACTTTATCTGTGCTCATTTCAATCTCTGGTTTTATGCAGCACCCCAACTCACCTTTACCGTTAAGCAAGCATAAGTTGGTTTTCTAAATTTGAGACCCTGTTCTGTTCTGTAATACAGTTCCTGTGTAGCCAAGTTTACATTCCGTGTATTACTGATATCTTATGATGTTTCTTTTTCTGTGTGACTTATTTCAGTTAGAATCATCATACCTGAATCCACTCATTGTGCTGCTAAGGGCCTGATGACATAGATTTCATTGCTGAGTGATATTGCTTTGTAAGTAAATACCACAACTTCTTTATCCATTTTTCACTTTCTGCGATGTTGAACTTGTACTGTAAACGAGGTTCTTGTAAACAGAGGCGTCCCAATGTTTGGGGTGGCTGTGTCTTTTTGATTTTAATTTCCCTAAGCTATAGGACCATAAGTGGAAGTGCCCTAGGCTCTGTTGCTTTGTTTTTTAGATGTTTCAGGAAACACCATACACTTCTCCCGAGTGTCTGTTGGCAATTTACATCCCGCCCATCAGCATAACAAGGCTCCCAGTTCTCCATGGCCTGTCCTGTCTTTCTGGATTTTACACTTTTTTCAGATGGCCCTTTTGACCGGGGGGAAGTGAGACTTCATTGTAGTGCAGATTTCCTTTGCAAGCTTGCTTGGTTGGCCAAAAAGGGCGTATGCGTTTCTTCCTGAATATATTCAGGAAAAAACGCATACGCCCTTTTTGGCCAAGTGCATCATTGTGGACGTTCTGCCTCTTTTCCTATGCTTTCAATGCAATTCCAGTCTACCTCCTGAAATCGGTTTCCTGCAATTCTGCCCCGGTTTCAAGTCCTCTTGGCAGCCTTACTTCAGTATATTTTTGGACGATAGCTGTCATTTATAACTCTGCAGGTTTGTGAATTACAGTGCCCCTGAGCTCCTTTCTTCAACTCGCTTTCTTTTGAGCTGGCCGCAACACCGCAGGATGGCTTCAGGCCCTAACCTGGTTCCGGCACGGCACGCTGAGCCTTTGGTTAATTCCTCTTCCTGGTGGGAAATGAGAGTTAAATTTGCCCGTCCAGACACCTCCAGCTAGTCTCTCATTGGTTCTCGCTATTCCTGTTCATCTTCCGCAGAAATTGCAAACTGGGCCAAACAGGAGGTTAAAGGGACTGACTCTCCAAGTCGGGAGGGTGTTAGTAAAGCGTCTGGAATGTTGCACCCGAGTACCAGGGTACGAAAACTGAGACATATTTGAACACGTCTCCCGATCACATGGTTGATCATACTCTAGGTTCCACATGCATGTTTTAGCTGAAGGAAGAATACCTTAAACCTGGGTAGTTGAAACCCGTGGAATGGGTACCATGCAATATGACTTCAAAGGGTCTTCATTTGCTCACCGAACCTCTCCAATCCTATCACTGCTGCGTTTATGCCCCTGTACACATGCTTGATTCTCTTTCGGAGACATAGCAATCCATAGGTTTTAAGATACTTACTAGTCAGGTACATTCTTAAGCGTTTAATATGGGGTGTTGAGTCCATTTCATTGAGCAAGGAGTAGCTCTTGTCTATTCCATATTTGGCTTAAGGAACTTTATCTGTGCTCATTTCAATCTCTGGTTTTATGCAGCACCCCAACTCACCTTTCCCCTTAAGCAAGCATAAGTTGGTTTTCTAAATTTGAGACCCTGTTCTGTTCTGTAATTCAGTTCCTGTGTAGCCAAGTTTACATTCTGTGTATTACTGATATCTTATGATGTTTCTTTTTCTGTGTGACTTATTTCAGTTAGAATCATCATACCTGAATCCACTCATTGTGCTGCTAAGGGCCTGATGACATAGATTTCATTGCTGAGTGATATTGCTTTGTAAGTAAATACCACAACTTCTTTATCCATTTTTCACTTTCTGCGATGTTGAACTTGTACTGTAAACAAGGTTCTTGTAAACAGAGGCGTCCCAAACTTTGGGGTGGCTGTGTCTTTTTGATTTTAATTTCCCTAAGCTATAGGACCATAAGTGGAAGTGCCCTAGGCTCTGTTGCTTTGTTTTTTAGATGTTTCAGGAAACACCATACAGTTCTCCCGTGTGTCTGTTGGCAATTTATATCCCGCCCATCAGCATAACAAGGCTCCCAGTTCTCCATGGCCTGTCCTGCCTTTCTGGATTTTACACTTTTTTCAGATGGCCCTTTTGACCGGGGGGAAGTGAGACTTCATTGTAGTGCAGATTTCCTTTGCAAGCTTGCTTGGTTGGCCAAAAAGGGCGTATGCGTTTTTTCCTGAATATATTCAGGAAAAAACGCATACGCCCTTTTTGGCCAAGTGCATCATTGTGGACGTTCTGCCTCTTTTCCTATGCTTTCAATGCAATTCCAGTCTGCCTCCTGAAATCGGTTTCCTGCAATTCTGCCCCGCTTTCAAGTCCTCTTGGCAGCCTTACTTCAGTATATTTTTGGACGATAGCTGTCATTTATAACTCTGCAGGTTTGTGAATTACAGTGCCCCTGAGCTCCTTTCTTCAACTCGCTTTCTTTTGAGCTGGCCGCAACACCGCAGGATGGCTTCAGGCCCTAATCTGGTTCCGGCACGGCACGCTGAGCCTTTGGTTAATTCCTCTTCCTGGTGGGAAATGAGAGTTAAATTTGCCCGTCCAGACACCTCCAGCTAGTCTCTCATTGGTTCTCGCTATTCCTGTTCATCTTCCGCAGAAATTGCAAACTGGGCCAAACAGGAGGTTAAAGGGACTGACTCTCCAAGTCGGGAGGGTGTTAGTAAAGCGTCTGGAATGTTGCACCCGAGTACCAGGGTACGAAAACTGAGACATATTTGAACACGTCTCCCGATCACATGGTTGATCATACTCTAGGTTCCACATGCATGTTTTAGCTGAAGGAAGAATACCTTAAACCTGGGTAGTTGAAACCCGTGGAATGGGTACCATGCAATATGACTTCAAAGGGTCTTCATTTGCTCACCGAACCTCTCCAATCCTATCACTGCTGCGTTTATGCCCCTGTACACATGCTTGATTCTCTTTCGGAGACATAGCAATCCATAGGTTTTAAGATACTTACTAGTCAGGTACATTCTTAGGCATTTAATATGTGGTGTTGAGTCCATTTCGTTGAGCAAGGAGTAGCTCTTGTCTATTCCATATTTGGCTTAAGGAACTTTATCTGTGCTCATTTCAATCTCTGGTTTTATGCAGCACCCCAACTCACCTTTCCCCTTAAGCAAGCATAAGTTGGTTTTCTAAATTTGAGACCCTGTTCTGTTCTGTAATTCAGTTCCTGTGTAGCCAAGTTTACATTCTGTGTATTACTGATATCTTATGATGTTTCTTTTTCTGTGTGACTTATTTCAGTTAGAATCATCATACCTGAATCCACTCATTGTGCTGCTAAGGGCCTGATGACATAGATTTCATTGCTGAGTGATATTGCTTTGTAAGTAAATACCACAACTTCTTTATCCATTTTTCACTTTCTGCGATGTTGAACTTGTACTGTAAACAAGGTTCTTGTAAACAGAGGCGTCCCAAACTTTGGGGTGGCTGTGTCTTTTTGATTTTAATTTCCCTAAGCTATAGGACCATAAGTGGAAGTGCCCTAGGCTCTGTTGCTTTGTTTTTTAGATGTTTCAGGAAACACCATACAGTTCTCCCGTGTGTCTGTTGGCAATTTATATCCCGCCCATCAGCATAACAAGGCTCCCAGTTCTCCATAGCCTGTCCTGCCTTTCTGGATTTTACACTTTTTTCAGATGGCCCTTTTGACCGGGGGGAAGTGAGACTTCATTGTAGTGCAGATTTCCTTTGCAAGCTTGCTTGGTTGGCCAAAAAGGGCGTATGCGTTTTTTCCTGAATATATTCAGGAAAAAACGCATACGCCCTTTTTGGCCAAGTGCATCATTGTGGACGTTCTGCCTCTTTTCCTATGCTTTCAATGCAATTCCAGTCTGCCTCCTGAAATCGGTTTCCTGCAATTCTGCCCCGCTTTCAAGTCCTCTTGGCAGCCTTACTTCAGTATATTTTTGGACGATAGCTGTCATTTATAACTCTGCAGGTTTGTGAATTACAGTGCCCCTGAGCTCCTTTCTTCAACTCGCTTTCTTTTGAGCTGGCCGCAACACCGCAGGATGGCTTCAGGCCCTAATCTGGTTCCGGCACGGCACGCTGAGCCTTTGGTTAATTCCTCTTCCTGGTGGGAAATGAGAGTTAAATTTGCCCGTCCAGACACCTCCAGCTAGTCTCTCATTGGTTCTCGCTATTCCTGTTCATCTTCCGCAGAAATTGCAAACTGGGCCAAACAGGAGGTTAAAGGGACTGACTCTCCAAGTCGGGAGGGTGTTAGTAAAGCGTCTGGAATGTTGCACCCGAGTACCAGGGTACGAAAACTGAGACATATTTGAACACGTCTCCCGATCACATGGTTGATCATACTCTAGGTTCCACATGCATGTTTTAGCTGAAGGAAGAATACCTTAAACCTGGGTAGTTGAAACCCGTGGAATGGGTACCATGCAATATGACTTCAAAGGGTCTTCATTTGCTCACCGAACCTCTCCAATCCTATCACTGCTGCGTTTATGCCCCTGTACACATGCTTGATTCTCTTTCGGAGACATAGCAATCCATAGGTTTTAAGATACTTACTAGTCAGGTACATTCTTAGGCATTTAATATGTGGTGTTGAGTCCATTTCGTTGAGCAAGGAGTAGCTCTTGTCTATTCCATATTTGGCTTAAGGAACTTTATCTGTGCTCATTTCAATCTCTGGTTTTATGCAGCACCCCAACTCACCTTTCCCCTTAAGCAAGCATAAGTTGGTTTTCTAAATTTGAGACCCTGTTCTGTTCTGTAATTCAGTTCCTGTGTAGCCAAGTTTACATTCCGTGTATTACTGATATCTTATGATGTTTCTTTTTCTGTGTGACTTATTTCAGTTAGAATCATCATACCTGAATCCACTCATTGTGCTGCTAAGGGCCTGATGACATAGATTTCATTGCTGAGTGATATTGCTTTGTAAGTAAATACCACAACTTCTTTATCCATTTTTCACTTTCTGCGATGTTGAACTTGTACTGTAAACGAGGTTCTTGTAAACAGAGGCGTCCCAATGTTTGGGGTGGCTGTGTCTTTTTGATTTTAATTTCCCTAAGCTATAGGACCATAAGTGGAAGTGCCCTAGGCTCTGTTGCTTTGTTTTTTAGATGTTTCAGGAAACACCATACACTTCTCCCGAGTGTCTGTTGGCAATTTACATCCCGCCCATCAGCATAACAAGGCTCCCAGTTCTCCATGGCCTGTCCTGCCTTTCTGGATTTTACACTTTTTTCAGATGGCCCTTTTGACCGGGGGGAAGTGAGACTTCATTGTAGTGCAGATTTCCTTTGCAAGCTTGCTTGGTTGGCCAAAAAGGGCGTATGCGTTTCTTCCTGAATATATTCAGGAAAAAACGCATACGCCCTTTTTGGCCAAGTGCATCATTGTGGACGTTCTGCCTCTTTTCCTATGCTTTCAATGCAATTCCAGTCTACCTCCTGAAATCGGTTTCCTGCAATTCTGCCCCGCTTTCAAGTCCTCTTGGCAGCCTTACTTCAGTATATTTTTGGACGATAGCTGTCATTTATAACTCTGCAGGTTTGTGAATTACAGTGCCCCTGAGCTCCTTTCTTCAACTCGCTTTCTTTTGAGCTGGCCGCAACACCGCAGGATGGCTTCAGGCCCTAATCTGGTTCCGGCACGGCACGCTGAGCCTTTGGTTAATTCCTCTTCCTGGTGGGAAATGAGAGTTAAATTTGCCCGTCCAGACACCTCCAGCTAGTCTCTCATTGGTTCTCGCTATTCCTGTTCATCTTCCACAGAAATTGCAAACTGGGCCAAACAGGAGGTTAAAGGGACTGACTCTCCAAGTCGGGAGGGTGTTAGTAAAGCGTCTGGAATGTTGCACCCGAGTACCAGGGTACGAAAACTGAGACATATTTGAACACGTCTCCCGATCACATGGTTGATCATACTCTAGGTTCCACATGCATGTTTTAGCTGAAGGAAGAATACCTTAAACCTGGGTAGTTGAAACCCGTGGAATGGGTACCATGCAATATGACTTCAAAGGGTTTTCATTTGCTCACCGAACCTCTCCAATCCTATCACTGCTGCGTTTATGCCCCTGTACACATGCTTGATTCTCTTTCGGAGACATAGCAATCCATAGGTTTTAAGATACTTACTAGTCAGGTACATTCTTATGCGTTTAATATGGGGTGTTGAGTCCATTTCGTTGAGCAAGGAGTAGCTCTTGTCTATTCCATATTTGGCTTAAGGAACTTTATCTGTGCTCATTTCAATCTCTGGTTTTATGCAGCACCCCAACTCACCTTTACCCTTAAGCAAGCATAAGTTGGTTTTCTAAATTTGAGACCCTGTTCTGTTCTGTAATACAGTTCCTGTGTAGCCAAGTTTACATTCCGTGTATTACTGATATCTTATGATGTTTCTTTTTCTGTGTGACTTATTTCAGTTAGAATCATCATACCTGAATCCACTCATTGTGCTGCTAAGGGCCTGATGACATAGATTTCATTGCTGAGTGATATTGCTTTGTAAGTAAATACCACAACTTCTTTATCCATTTTTCACTTTCTGCGATGTTGAACTTGTACTGTAAACGAGGTTCTTGTAAACATAGGCGTCCCAATGTTTGGGGTGGCTGTGTCTTTTTGATTTTAATTTCCCTAAGCTATAGGACCATAAGTGGAAGTGCCCTAGGTTCTGTTGCTTTGTTTTTTAGATGTTTCAGGAAACACCATACACTTCTCCCGAGTGTCTGTTGGCAATTTACATCCCGCCCATCAGCATAAGAAGGCTCCCAGTTCTCCATGGCCTGTCCTGTCTTTCTGGATTTTACACTTTTTTCAGATGGCCCTTTTGACCGGGGGGAAGTGAGACTTCATTGTAGTGCAGATTTCCTTTGCAAGCTTGCTTGGTTGGCCAAAAAGGGCGTATGCGTTTTTTCCTGAATATATTCAGGAAAAAACGCATACGCCCTTTTTGACCAAGTGCATCATTGTGGACGTTCTGCCTCTTTTCCTATGCTTTCAATGCAATTCCAGTCTACCTCCTGAAATCGGTTTCCTGCAATTCTGCCCCGCTTTCAAGTCCTCTTGGCAGCCTTACTTCAGTATATTTTTGGACGATAGCTGTCATTTATAACTCTGCAGGTTTGTGAATTACAGTGCCCCTGAGCTCCTTTCTTCAACTCGCTTTCTTTTGAGCTGGCCGCAACACCGCAGGATGGCTTCAGGCCCTAATCTGGTTCCGGCACGGCACGCTGAGCCTTTGGTTAATTCCTCTTCCTGGTGGGAAATGAGAGTTAAATTTGCCCGTCCAGACACCTCCAGCTAGTCTCTCATTGGTTCTCGCTATTCCTGTTCATCTTCCACAGAAATTGCAAACTGGGCCAAACAGGAGGTTAAAGGGACTGACTCTCCAAGTCGGGAGGGTGTTAGTAAAGCGTCTGGAATGTTGCACCCGAGTACCAGGGTACGAAAACTGAGACATATTTGAACACGTCTCCCGATCACATGGTTGATCATACTCTAGGTTCCACATGCATGTTTTAGCTGAAGGAAGAATACCTTAAACCTGGGTAGTTGAAACCCGTGGAATGGGTACCATGCAATATGACTTCAAAGGGTCTTCATTTGCTCACCGAACCTCTCCAATCCTATCACTGCTGCGTTTATGCCCCTGTACACATGCTTGATTCTCTTTCGGAGACATAGCAATCCATAGGTTTTAAGATACTTACTAGTCAGGTACATTCTTAGGCGTTTAATATGGGGTGTTGAGTCCATTTCGTTGAGCAAGGAGTAGCTCTTGTCTATTCCATATTTGGCTTAAGGAACTTTATCTGTGCTCATTTCAATCTCTGGTTTTATGCAGCACCCCAACTCACCTTTCCCCTTAAGCAAGCATAAGTTGGTTTTCTAAATTTGAGACCCTGTTCTGTTCTGTAATACAGTTCCTGTGTAGCCAAGTTTACATTCCGTGTATTACTGATATCTTATGATGTTTCTTTTTCTGTGTGACTTATTTCAGTTAGAATCATCATACCTGAATCCACTCATTGTGCTGCTAAGGGCCTGATGACATAGATTTCATTGCTGAGTGATATTGCTTTGTAAGTAAATACCACAACTTCTTTATCCATTTTTCACTTTCTGCGATGTTGAACTTGTACTGTAAACGAGGTTCTTGTAAACAGAGGCGTCCCAAACTTTGGGGTGGCTGTGTCTTTTTGATTTTAATTTCCCTAAGCTATAGGACCATAAGTGGAAGTGCCCTAGGCTCTGTTGCTTTGTTTTTTAGATGTTTCAGGAAACACCATACACTTCTCCCGAGTGTCTGTTGGCAATTTACATCCCGCCCATCAGCATAACAAGGCTCCCAGTTCTCCATGGCCTGTCCTGCCTTTCTGGATTTTACACTTTTTTCAGATGGCCCTTTTGACCGGGGGGAAGTGAGACTTCATTGTAGTGCAGATTTCCTTTGCAAGCTTGCTTGGTTGGCCAAAAAGGGCGTATGCGTTTCTTCCTGAATATATTCAGGAAAAAACGCATACGCCCTTTTTGGCCAAGTGCATCATTGTGGACGTTCTGCCTCTTTTCCTATGCTTTCAATGCAATTCCAGTCTACCTCCTGAAATCGGTTTCCTGCAATTCTGCCCCGCTTTCAAGTCCTCTTGGCAGCCTTACTTCAGTATATTTTTGGACGATAGCTGTCATTTATAACTCTGCAGGTTTGTGAATTACAGTGCCCCTGAGCTCCTTTCTTCAACTCGCTTTCTTTTGAGCTGGCCGCAACACCGCAGGATGGCTTCAGGCCCTAATCTGGTTCCGGCACGGCACGCTGAGCCTTTGGTTAATTCCTCTTCCTGGTGGGAAATGAGAGTTAAATTTGCCCGTCCAGACACCTCCAGCTAGTCTCTCATTGGTTCTCGCTATTCCTGTTCATCTTCCGCAGAAATTGCAAACTGGGCCAAACAGGAGGTTAAAGGGACTGACTCTCCAAGTCGGGAGGGTGTTAGTAAAGCGTCTGGAATGTTGCACCCGAGTACCAGGGTACGAAAACTGAGACATATTTGAACACGTCTCCCGATCACATGGTTGATCATACTCTAGGTTCCACATGCATGTTTTAGCTGAAGGAAGAATACCTTAAACCTGGGTAGTTGAAACCCGTGGAATGGGTACCATGCAATATGACTTCAAAGGGTCTTCATTTGCTCACCGAACCTCTCCAATCCTATCACTGCTGCGTTTATGCCCCTGTACACATGCTTGATTCTCTTTCGGAGACATAGCAATCCATAGGTTTTAAGATACTTACTAGTCAGGTACATTCTTAGGCATTTAATATGTGGTGTTGAGTCCATTTCGTTGAGCAAGGAGTAGCTCTTGTCTATTCCATATTTGGCTTAAGGAACTTTATCTGTGCTCATTTCAATCTCTGGTTTTATGCAGCACCCCAACTCACCTTTCCCCTTAAGCAAGCATAAGTTGGTTTTCTAAATGTGAGACCCTGTTCTGTTCTGTAATTCAGTTCCTGTGTAGCCAAGTTTACATTCCGTGTATTACTGATATCTTATGATGTTTCTTTTTCTGTGTGACTTATTTCAGTTAGAATCATCATACCTGAATCCACTCATTGTGCTGCTAAGGGCCTGATGACATAGATTTCATTGCTGAGTGATATTGCTTTGTAAGTAAATACCACAACTTCTTTATCCATTTTTCACTTTCTGCGATGTTGAACTTGTACTGTAAACGAGGTTCTTGTAAACAGAGGCGTCCCAATGTTTGGGGTGGCTGTGTCTTTTTGATTTTAATTTCCCTAAGCTATAGGACCATAAGTGGAAGTGCCCTAGGCTCTGTTGCTTTGTTTTTTAGATGTTTCAGGAAACACCATACACTTCTCCCGAGTGTCTGTTGGCAATTTACATCCCTCCCATCAGCATAACAAGGCTCCCAGTTCTCCATGGCCTGTCCTGCCTTTCTGGATTTTACACTTTTTTCAGATGGCCCTTTTGACCGGGGGGAAGTGAGACTTCATTGTAGTGCAGATTTCCTTTGCAAGCTTGCTTGGTTGGCCAAAAAGGGCGTATGCGTTTTTTCCTGAATATATTCAGGAAAAAACGCATACGCCCTTTTTGGCCAAGTGCATCATTGTGGACGTTCTGCCTCTTTTCCTATGCTTTCAATGCAATTCCAGTCTACCTCCTGAAATCGGTTTCCTGCAATTCTGCCCCGCTTTCAAGTCCTCTTGGCAGCCTTACTTCAGTATATTTTTGGACGATAGCTGTCATTTATAACTCTGCAGGTTTGTGAATTACAGTGCCCCTGAGCTCCTTTCTTCAACTCGCTTTCTTTTGAGCTGGCCGCAACACCGCAGGATGGCTTCAGGCCCTAATCTGGTTCCGGCACGGCACGCTGAGCCTTTGGTTAATTCCTCTTCCTGGTGGGAAATGAGAGTTAAATTTGCCCGTCCAGACACCTCCAGCTAGTCTCTCATTGGTTCTCGCTATTCCTGTTCATCTTCCGCAGAAATTGCAAACTGGGCCAAACAGGAGGTTAAAGGGACTGACTCTCCAAGTCGGGAGGGTGTTAGTAAAGCGTCTGGAATGTTGCACCCGAGTACCAGGGTACGAAAACTGAGACATATTTGAACACGTCTCCCGATCACATGGTTGATCATACTCTAGGTTCCACATGCATGTTTTAGCTGAAGGAAGAATACCTTAAACCTGGGTAGTTGAAACCCGTGGAATGGGTACCATGCAATATGACTTCAAAGGGTCTTCATTTGCTCACCGAACCTCTCCAATCCTATCACTGCTGCGTTTATGCCCCTGTACACATGCTTGATTCTCTTTCGGAGACATAGCAATCCATAGGTTTTAAGATACTTACTAGTCAGGTACATTCTTAGGCATTTAATATGTGGTGTTGAGTCCATTTCGTTGAGCAAGGAGTAGCTCTTGTCTATTCCATATTTGGCTTAAGGAACTTTATCTGTGCTCATTTCAATCTCTGGTTTTATGCAGCACCCCAACTCACCTTTCCCCTTAAGCAAGCATAAGTTGGTTTTCTAAATGTGAGACCCTGTTCTGTTCTGTAATTCAGTTCCTGTGGAGCCAAGTTTACATTCCGTGTATTACTGATATCTTATGATGTTTCTTTTTCTGTGTGACTTATTTCAGTTAGAATCATCATACCTGAATCCACTCATTGTGCTGCTAAGGGCCTGATGACATAGATTTCATTGCTGAGTGATATTGCTTTGTAAGTAAATACCACAACTTCTTTATCCATTTTTCACTTTCTGCGATGTTGAACTTGTACTGTAAACGAGGTTCTTGTAAACAGAGGCGTCCCAATGTTTGGGGTGGCTGTGTCTTTTTGATTTTAATTTCCCTAAGCTATAGGACCATAAGTGGAAGTGCCCTAGGCTCTGTTGCTTTGTTTTTTAGATGTTTCAGGAAACACCATACACTTCTCCCGAGTGTCTGTTGGCAATTTACATCCCGCCCATCAGCATAACAAGGCTCCCAGTTCTCCATGGCCTGTCCTGCCTTTCTGGATTTTACACTTTTTTCAGATGGCCCTTTTGACCGGGGGGAAGTGAGACTTCATTGTAGTGCAGATTTCCTTTGCAAGCTTGCTTGGTTGGCCAAAAAGGGCGTATGCGTTTCTTCCTGAATATATTCAGGAAAAAACGCATACGCCCTTTTTGGCCAAGTGCATCATTGTGGACGTTCTGCCTCTTTTCCTATGCTTTCAATGCAATTCCAGTCTACCTCCTGAAATCGGTTTCCTGCAATTCTGCCCCGCTTTCAAGTCCTCTTGGCAGCCTTACTTCAGTATATTTTTGGACGATAGCTGTCATTTATAACTCTGCAGGTTTGTGAATTACAGTGCCCCTGAGCTCCTTTCTTCAACTCGCTTTCTTTTGAGCTGGCCGCAACACCGCAGGATGGCTTCAGGCCCTAATCTGGTTCCGGCACGGCACGCTGAGCCTTTGGTTAATTCCTCTTCCTGGTGGGAAATGAGAGTTAAATTTGCCCGTCCAGACACCTCCAGCTAGTCTCTCATTGGTTCTCGCTATTCCTGTTCATCTTCCGCAGAAATTGCAAACTGGGCCAAACAGGAGGTTAAAGGGACTGACTCTCCAAGTCGGGAGGGTGTTAGTAAAGCGTCTGGAATGTTGCACCCGAGTACCAGGGTACGAAAACTGAGACATATTTGAACACGTCTCCCGATCACATGGTTGATCATACTCTAGGTTTCACATGCATGTTTTAGCTGAAGGAAGAATACCTTAAACCTGGGTAGTTGAAACCCGTGGAATGGGTACCATGCAATATGACTTCAAAGGGTCTTCATTTGCTCACCGAACCTCTCCAATCCTATCACTGCTGCGTTTATGCCCCTGTACACATGCTTGATTCTCTTTCGGAGACATGGCAATCCATAGGTTTTAAGATACTTACTAGTCAGGTACATTCTTAGGCATTTAATATGTGGTGTTGAGTCCATTTCGTTGAGCAAGGAGTAGCTCTTGTCTATTCCATATTTGGCTTAAGGAACTTTATCTGTGCTCATTTCAATCTCTGGTTTTATGCAGCACCCCAACTCACCTTTCCCCTTAAGCAAGCATAAGTTGGTTTTCTAAATTTGAGACCCTGTTCTGTTCTGTAATTCGGTTCCTGTGTAGCCAAGTTTACATTCCGTGTATTACTGATATCTTATGATGTTTCTTTTTCTGTGTGACTTATTTCAGTTAGAATCATCATACCTGAATCCACTCATTGTGCTGCTAAGGGCCTGATGACATAGATTTCATTGCTGAGTGATATTGCTTTGTAAGTAAATACCACAACTTCTTTATCCATTTTTCACTTTCTGCGATGTTGAACTTGTAGTGTAAACGAGGTTCTTGTAAACAGAGGCGTCCCAATGTTTGGGGTGGCTGTGTCTTTTTGATTTTAATTTCCCTAAGCTATAGGACCATAAGTGGAAGTGCCCTAGGCTCTGTTGCTTTGTTTTTTAGATGTTTCAGGAAACACCATACACTTCTCCCGAGTGTCTGTTGGCAATTTACATCCCGCCCATCAGCATAACAAGGCTCCCAGTTCTCCATGGCCTGTCCTGTCTTTCTGGATTTTACACTTTTTTCAGATGGCCCTTTTGACCGGGGGGAAGTGAGACTTCATTGTAGTGCAGATTTCCTTTGCAAGCTTGCTTGGTTGGCCAAAAAGGGCGTATGCGTTTCTTCCTGAATATATTCAGGAAAAAACGCATACGCCCTTTTTGGCCAAGTGCATCATTGTGGACGTTCTGCCTCTTTTCCTATGCTTTCAATGCAATTCCAGTCTACCTCCTGAAATCGGTTTCCTGCAATTCTGCCCCCTTTCAAGTCCTCTTGGCAGCCTTACTTCAGTATATTTTTGGACGATAGCTGTCATTTATAACTCTGCAGGTTTGTGAATTACAGTGCCCCTGAGCTCCTTTCTTCAACTCGCTTTCTTTTGAGCTGGCCGCAACACCGCAGGATGGCTTCAGGCCCTAATCTGGTTCTGGCACGGCACGCTGAGCCTTTGGTTAATTCCTCTTCCTGGTGGGAAATGAGAGTTAAATTTGCCCGTCCAGACACCTCCAGCTAGTCTCTCATTGGTTCTCGCTATTCCTGTTCATCTTCCGCAGAAATTGCAAACTGGGCCAAACAGGAGGTTAAAGGGACTGACTCTCCAAGTCGGGAGGGTGTTAGTAAAGCGTCTGGAATGTTGCACCCGAGTACCAGGGTACGAAAACTGAGACATATTTGAACACGTCTCCCGATCACATGGTTGATCATACTCTAGGTTCCACATGCATGTTTTAGCTGAAGGAAGAATACCTTAAACCTGGGTAGTTGAAACCCGTGGAATGGGTACCATGCAATATGACTTCAAAGGGTCTTCATTTGCTCACCGAACCTCTCCAATCCTATCACTGCTGCGTTTATGCCCCTGTACACATGCTTGATTCTCTTTCGGAGACATAGCAATCCATAGGTTTTAAGATACTTACTAGTCAGGTACATTCTTAGGCATTTAATATGTGGTGTTGAGTCCATTTCGTTGAGCAAGGAGTAGCTCTTGTCTATTCCATATTTGGCTTAAGGAACTTTATCTGTGCTCATTTCAATCTCTGGTTTTATGCAGCACCCCAACTCACCTTTCCCCTTAAGCAAGCATAAGTTGGTTTTCTAAATGTGAGACCCTGTTCTGTTCTGTAATTCAGTTCCTGTGTAGCCAAGTTTACATTCCGTGTATTACTGATATCTTATGATGTTTCTTTTTCTGTGTGACTTATTTCAGTTAGAATCATCATACCTGAATCCACTCATTGTGCTGCTAAGGGCCTGATGACATAGATTTCATTGCTGAGTGATATTGCTTTGTAAGTAAATACCACAACTTCTTTATCCATTTTTCACTTTCTGCAATGTTGAACTTGTACTGTAAACGAGGTTCTTGTAAACAGAGGCGTCCCAATGTTTGGGGTGGCTGTGTCTTTTTGATTTTAATTTCCCTAAGCTATAGGACCATAAGTGGAAGTGCCCTAGGCTCTGTTGCTTTGTTTTTTAGATGTTTCAGGAAACACCATACACTTCTCCCGAGTGTCTGTTGGCAATTTACATCCCGCCCATCAGCATAACAAGGCTCCCAGTTCTCCATGGCCTGTCCTGCCTTTCTGGATTTTACACTTTTTTCAGATGGCCCTTTTGACCGGGGGGAAGTGAGACTTCATTGTAGTGCAGATTTCCTTTGCAAGCTTGCTTGGTTGGCCAAAAAGGGCGTATGCGTTTCTTCCTGAATATATTCAGGAAAAAACGCATACGCCCTTTTTGGCCAAGTGCATCATTGTGGACGTTCTGCCTCTTTTCCTATGCTTTCAATGCAATTCCAGTCTACCTCCTGAAATCGGTTTCCTGCAATTCTGCCCCGCTTTCAAGTCCTCTTGGCAGCCTTACTTCAGTATATTTTTGGACGATAGCTGTCATTTATAACTCTGCAGGTTTGTGAATTACAGTGCCCCTGAGCTCCTTTCTTCAACTCGCTTTCTTTTGAGCTGGCCGCAACACCGCAGGATGGCTTCAGGCCCTAATCTGGTTCCGGCACGGCACACTGAGCCTTTGGTTAATTCCTCTTCCTGGTGGGAAATGAGAGTTAAATTTGCCCGTCCAGACACCTCCAGCTAGTCTCTCATTGGTTCTCGCTATTCCTGTTCATCTTCCGCAGAAATTGCAAACTGGGCCAAACAGGAGGTTAAAGGGACTGACTCTCCAAGTCGGGAGGGTGTTAGTAAAGCGTCTGGAATGTTGCACCCGAGTACCAGGGTACGAAAACTGAGACATATTTGAACACGTCTCCCGATCACATGGTTGATCATACTCTAGGTTCCACATGCATGTTTTAGCTGAAGGAAGAATACCTTAAACCTGGGTAGTTGAAACCCGTGGAATGGGTACCATGCAATATGACTTCAAAGGGTCTTCATTTGCTCACCGAACCTCTCCAATCCTATCACTGCTGCGTTTATGCCCCTGTACACATGCTTGATTCTCTTTCGGAGACATAGCAATCCATAGGTTTTAAGATACTTACTAGTCAGGTACATTCTTATGCGTTTAATATGGGGTGTTGAGTCCATTTCGTTGAGCAAGGAGTAGCTCTTGTCTATTCCATATTTGGCTTAAGGAACTTTATCTGTGCTCATTTCAATCTCTGGTTTTATGCAGCACCCCAACTCACCTTTCCCCTTAAGCAAGCATAAGTTGGTTTTCTAAATTTGAGACCCTGTTCTGTTCTGTAATACAGTTCCTGTGTAGCCAAGTTTACATTCCGTGTATTACTGATATCTTATGATGTTTCTTTTTCTGTGTGACTTATTTCAGTTAGAATCATCATACCTGAATCCACTCATTGTGCTGCTAAGGGCCTGATGACATAGATTTCATTGCTGAGTGATATTGCTTTGTAAGTAAATACCACAACTTCTTTATCCATTTTTCACTTTCTGCGATGTTGAACTTGTACTGTAAACAAGGTTCTTGTAAACAGAGGCGTCCCAATGTTTGGGGTGGCTGTGTCTTTTTGATTTTAATTTCCCTAAGCTATAGGACCATAAGTGGAAGTGCCCTAGGCTCTGTTGCTTTGTTTTTTAGATGTTTCAGGAAACACCATACACTTCTCCCGAGTGTCTGTTGGCAATTTACATCCCGCCCATCAGCATAACAAGGCTCCCAGTTCTCCATGGCCTGTCCTGCCTTTCTGGATTTTACACTTTTTTCAGATGGCCCTTTTGACCGGGGGGAAGTGAGACTTCATTGTAGTGCAGATTTCCTTTGCAAGCTTGCTTGGTTGGCCAAAAAGGGCGTATGCGTTTCTTCCTGAATATATTCAGGAAAAAACGCATACGCCCTTTTTGGCCAAGTGCATCATTGTGGACGTTCTGCCTCTTTTCCTATGCTTTCAATGTAATTCCAGTCTACCTCCTGAAATCGGTTTCCTGCAATTCTGCCCCGCTTTCAAGTCCTCTTGGCAGCCTTACTTCAGTATATTTTTGGACGATAGCTGTCATTTATAACTCTGCAGGTTTGTGAATTACAGTGCCCCTGAGCTCCTTTCTTCAACTCGCTTTCTTTTGAGCTGGCCGCAACACCGCAGGATGGCTTCAGGCCCTAATCTGGTTCCGGCACGGCACGCTGAGCCTTTGGTTAATTCCTCTTCCTGGTGGGAAATGAGAGTTAAATTTGCCCGTCCAGACACCTCCAGCTAGTCTCTCATTGGTTCTCGCTATTCCTGTTCATCTTCCGCAGAAATTGCAAACTGGGCCAAACAGGAGGTTAAAGGGACTGACTCTCCAAGTCGGGAGGGTGTTAGTAAAGCGTCTGGAATGTTGCACCCGAGTACCAGGGTACGAAAACTGAGACATATTTGAACACGTCTCCCGATCACATGGTTGATCATACTCTAGGTTCCACATGCATGTTTTAGCTGAAGGAAGAATACCTTAAACCTGGGTAGTTGAAACCCGTGGAATGGGTACCATGCAATATGACTTCAAAGGGTCTTCATTTGCTCACCGAACCTCTCCAATCCTATCACTGCTGCGTTTATGCCCCTGTACACATGCTTGATTCTCTTTCGGAGACATAGCAATCCATAGGTTTTAAGATACTTACTAGTCAGGTACATTCTTATGCGTTTAATATGGGGTGTTGAGTCCATTTCGTTGAGCAAGGAGTAGCTCTTGTCTATTCCATATTTGGCTTAAGGAACTTTATCTGTGCTCATTTCAATCTCTGGTTTTATGCAGCACCCCAACTCACCTTTCCCCTTAAGCAAGCATAAGTTGGTTTTCTAAATTTGAGACCCTGTTCTGTTCTGTAATACAGTTCCTGTGTAGCCAAGTTTACATTCCGTGTATTACTGATATCTTATGATGTTTCTTTTTCTGTGTGACTTATTTCAGTTAGAATCATCATACCTGAATCCACTCATTGTGCTGCTAAGGGCCTGATGACATAGATTTCATTGCTGAGTGATATTGCTTTGTAAGTAAATACCACAACTTCTTTATCCATTTTTCACTTTCTGCGATGTTGAACTTGTACTGTAAACGAGGTTCTTGTAAACAGAGGCGTCCCAATGTTTGGGGTGGCTGTGTCTTTTTGATTTTAATTTCCCTAAGCTATAGGACCATAAGTGGAAGTGCCCTAGGCTCTGTTGCTTTGTTTTTTAGATGTTTCAGGAAACACCATACACTTCTCCCGAGTGTCTGTTGGCAATTTACATCCCGCCCATCAGCATAACAAGGCTCCCAGTTCTCCATGGCCTGTCCTGTCTTTCTGGATTTTACACTTTTTTCAGATGGCCCTTTTGACCAGGGGGAAGTGAGACTTCATTGTAGTGCAGATTTCCTTTGCAAGCTTGCTTGGTTGGCCAAAAAGGGCGTATGCGTTTCTTCCTGAATATATTCAGGAAAAAACGCATACGCCCTTTTTGGCCAAGTGCATCATTGTGGACGTTCTGCCTCTTTTCCTATGCTTTCAATGCAATTCCAGTCTACCTCCTGAAATCGGTTTCCTGCAATTCTGCCCCGCTTTCAAGTCCTCTTGGCAGCCTTACTTCAGTATATTTTTGGACGATAGCTGTCATTTATAACTCTGCAGGTTTGTGAATTACAGTGCCCCTGAGCTCCTTTCTTCAACTCGCTTTCTTTTGAGCTGGCCGCAACACCGCAGGATGGCTTCAGGCCCTAACCTGGTTCCGGCACGGCACGCTGAGCCTTTGGTTAATTCCTCTTCCTGGTGGGAAATGAGAGTTAAATTTGCCCGTCCAGACACCTCCAGCTAGTCTCTCATTGGTTCTCGCTATTCCTGTTCATCTTCCACAGAAATTGCAAACTGGGCCAAACAGGAGGTTAAAGGGACTGACTCTCCAAGTCGGGAGGGTGTTAGTAAAGCGTCTGGAATGTTGCACCCGAGTACCAGGGTACGAAAACTGAGACATATTTGAACACGTCTCCCGATCACATGGTTGATCATACTCTAGGTTCCACATGCATGTTTTAGCTGAAGGAAGAATACCTTAAACCTGGGTAGTTGAAACCCGTGGAATGGGTACCATGCAATATGACTTCAAAGGGTCTTCATTTGCTCACCGAACCTCTCCAATCCTATCACTGCTGCGTTTATGCCCCTGTACACATGCTTGATTCTCTTTCGGAGACATAGCAATCCATAGGTTTTAAGATACTTACTAGTCAGGTACATTCTTAAGCGTTTAATATGGGGTGTTGAGTCCATTTCGTTGAGCAAGGAGTAGCTCTTGTCTATTCCATATTTGGCTTAAGGAACTTTATCTGTGCTCATTTCAATCTCTGGTTTTATGCAGCACCCCAACTCACCTTTCCCCTTAAGCAAGCATAAGTTGGTTTTCTAAATTTGGGACCCTGTTCTGTTCTGTAATTCAGTTCCTGTGTAGCCAAGTTTTCATTCCGTGTATTACTGATATCTTATGATGTTTCTTTTTCTGTGTGACTTATTTCAGTTAGAATCATCATACCTGAATCCACTCATTGTGCTGCTAAGGGCCTGATGACATAGATTTCATTGCTGAGTGATATTGCTTTGTAAGTAAATACCACAACTTCTTTATCCATTTTTCACTTTCTGCGATGTTGAACTTGTACTGTAAACGAGGTTCTTGTAAACAGAGGCGTCCCAAACTTTGGGGTGGCTGTGTCTTTTTGATTTTAATTTCCCTAAGCTATAGGACCATAAGTGGAAGTGCCCTAGGCTCTGTTGCTTTGTTTTTTAGATGTTTCAGGAAACACCATACACTTCTCCCGAGTGTCTGTTGGCAATTTACATCCCGCCCATCAGCATAACAAGGCTCCCAGTTCTCCATGGCCTGTCCTGCCTTTCTGGATTTTACACTTTTTTCAGATTGCCCTTTTGACCAGGGGGAAGTGAGACTTCATTGTAGTGCAGATTTCCTTTGCAAGCTTGCTTGGTTGGCCAAAAAGGGCGTATGCGTTTCTTCCTGAATATATTCAGGAAAAAACGCATACGCCCTTTTTGGCCAAGTGCATCATTGTGGACGTTCTGCCTCTTTTCCTATGCTTTCAATGCAATTCCAGTCTACCTCCTGAAATCAGTTTCCTGCAATTCTGCCCCGCTTTCAAGTCCTCTTGGCAGCCTTACTTCAGTATATTTTTGGACGATAGCTGTCATTTATAACTCTGCAGGTTTGTGAATTACAGTGCCCCTGAGCTCCTTTCTTCAACTCGCTTTCTTTTGAGCTGGCCGCAACACCGCAGGATGGCTTCAGGCCCTAACCTGGTTCCGGCACGGCACGCTGAGCCTTTGGTTAATTCCTCTTCCTGGTGGGAAATGAGAGTTAAATTTGCCCGTCCAGACACCTCCAGCTAGTCTCTCATTGGTTCTCGCTATTCCTGTTCATCTTCCACAGAAATTGCAAACTGGGCCAAACAGGAGGTTAAAGGGACTGACTCTCCAAGTCGGGAGGGTGTTAGTAAAGCGTCTGGAATGTTGCACCCGAGTACCAGGGTACGAAAACTGAGACATATTTGAACACGTCTCCCGATCACATGGTTGATCATACTCTAGGTTCCACATGCATGTTTTAGCTGAAGGAAGAATACCTTAAACCTGGGTAGTTGAAACCCGTGGAATGGGTACCATGCAATATGACTTCAAAGGGTCTTCATTTGCTCACCGAACCTCTCCAATCCTATCACTGCTGCGTTTATGCCCCTGTACACATGCTTGATTCTCTTTCGGAGACATAGCAATCCATAGGTTTTAAGATACTTACTAGTCAGGTACATTCTTAAGCGTTTAATATGGGGTGTTGAGTCCATTTCGTTGAGCAAGGAGTAGCTCTTGTCTATTCCATATTTGGCTTAAGGAACTTTATCTGTGCTCATTTCAATCTCTGGTTTTATGCAGCACCCCAACTCACCTTTCCCCTTAAGCAAGCATAAGTTGGTTTTCTAAATTTGAGACCCTGTTCTGTTCTGTAATTCAGTTCCTGTGTAGCCAAGTTTTCATTCCGTGTATTACTGATATCTTATGATGTTTCTTTTTCTGTGTGACTTATTTCAGTTAGAATCATCATACCTGAATCCACTCATTGTGCTGCTAAGGGCCTGATGACATAGATTTCATTGCTGAGTGATATTGCTTTGTAAGTAAATACCACAACTTCTTTATCCATTTTTCACTTTCTGCGATGTTGAACTTGTACTGTAAACGAGGTTCTTGTAAACAGAGGCGTCCCAAACTTTGGGGTGGCTGTGTCTTTTTGATTTTAATTTCCCTAAGCTATAGGACCATAAGTGGAAGTGCCCTAGGCTCTGTTGCTTTGTTTTTTAGATGTTTCAGGAAACACCATACACTTCTCCCGAGTGTCTGTTGGCAATTTACATCCCGCCCATCAGCATAACAAGGCTCCCAGTTCTCCATGGCCTGTCCTGCCTTTCTGGATTTTACACTTTTTTCAGATGGCCCTTTTGACCGGGGGGAAGTGAGACTTCATTGTAGTGCAGATTTCCTTTGCAAGCTTGCTTGGTTGGCCAAAAAGGGCGTATGCGTTTTTTCCTGAATATATTCAGGAAAAAACGCATACGCCCTTTTTGGCCAAGTGCATCATTGTGGACGTTCTGCCTCTTTTCCTATGCTTTCAATGCAATTCCAGTCTACCTCCTGAAATCGGTTTCCTGCAATTCTGCCCCGCTTTCAAGTCCTCTTGGCAGCCTTACTTCAGTATATTTTTGGACGATAGCTGTCATTTATAACTCTGCAGGTTTGTGAATTACAGTGCCCCTGAGCTCCTTTCTTCAACTCGCTTTCTTTTGAGCTGGCCGCAACACCGCAGGATGGCTTCAGGCCCTAATCTGGTTCCGGCACGGCACGTTGAGCCTTTGGTTAATTCCTCTTCCTGGTGGGAAATGAGAGTTAAATTTGCCCGTCCAGACACCTCCAGCTAGTCTCTCATTGGTTCTCACTATTCCTGTTCATCTTCCGCAGAAATTGCAAACTGGGCCAAACAGGAGGTTAAAGGGACTGACTCTCCAAGTCGGGAGGGTGTTAGTAAAGCGTCTGGAATGTTGCACCCGAGTACCAGGGTACGAAAACTGAGACATATTTGAACACGTCTCCCGATCACATGGTTGATCATACTCTAGGTTCCACATGCATGTTTTAGCTGAAGGAAGAATACCTTAAACCTGGGTAGTTGAAACCCGTGGAATGGGTACCATGCAATATGACTTCAAAGGGTCTTCATTTGCTCACCGAACCTCTCCAATCCTATCACTGCTGCGTTTATGCCCCTGTACACATGCTTGATTCTCTTTCGGAGACATAGCAATCCATAGGTTTTAAGATACTTACTAGTCAGGTACATTCTTAGGCGTTTAATATGGGGTGTTGAGTCCATTTCGTTGAGCAAGGAGTAGCTCTTGTCTATTCCATATTTGGCTTAAGGAACTTTATCTGTGCTCATTTCAATCTCTGGTTTTATGCAGCACCCCAACTCACCTTTCCCCTTAAGCAAGCATAAGTTGGTTTTCTAAATTTGAGACCCTGTTCTGTTCTGTAATTCAGTTCCTGTGTAGCCAAGTTTACATTCCGTGTATTACTGATATCTTATGATGTTTCTTTTTCTGTGTGACTTATTTCAGTTAGAATCATCATACCTGAATCCACTCATTGTGCTGCTAAGGGCCTGATGACATAGATTTCATTGCTGAGTGATATTGCTTTGTAAGTAAATACCACAACTTCTTTATCCATTTTTCACTTTCTGCGATGTTGAACTTGTACTGTAAACGAGGTTCTTGTAAACAGAGGCGTCCCAATGTTTGGGGTGGCTGTGTCTTTTTGATTTTAATTTCCCTAAGCTATAGGACCATAAGTGGAAGTGCCCTAGGCTCTGTTGCTTTGTTTTTTAGATGTTTCAGGAAACACCATACACTTCTCCCGAGTGTCTGTTGGCAATTTACATCCCGCCCATCAGCATAACAAGGCTCCCAGTTCTCCATGGCCTGTCCTGCCTTTCTGGATTTTACACTTTTTTCAGATGGCCCTTTTGACCGGGGGGAAGTGAGACTTCATTGTAGTGCAGATTTCCTTTGCAAGCTTGCTTGGTTGGCCAAAAAGGGCGTATGCGTTTTTTCCTGAATATATTCAGGAAAAAACGCATACGCCCTTTTTGGCCAAGTGCATCATTGTGGACGTTCTGCCTCTTTTCCTATGCTTTCAATGCAATTCCAGTCTACCTCCTGAAATCGGTTTCCTGCAATTCTGCCCCGCTTTCAAGTCCTCTTGGCAGCCTTACTTCAGTATATTTTTGGACGATAGCTGTCATTTATAACTCTGCAGGTTTGTGAATTACAGTGCCCCTGAGCTCCTTTCTTCAACTCGCTTTCTTTTGAGCTGGCCGCAACACCGCAGGATGGCTTCAGGCCCTAATCTGGTTCCGGCACGGCACGCTGAGCCTTTGGTTAATTCCTCTTCCTGGTGGGAAATGAGAGTTAAATTTGCCCGTCCAGACACCTCCAGCTAGTCTCTCATTGGTTCTCGCTATTCCTGTTCATCTTCCGCAGAAATTGCAAACTGGGCCAAACAGGAGGTTAAAGGGACTGACTCTCCAAGTCGGGAGGGTGTTAGTAAAGCGTCTGGAATGTTGCACCCGAGTACCAGGGTACGAAAACTGAGACATATTTGAACACGTCTCCCGATCACATGGTTGATCATACTCTAGGTTCCACATGCATGTTTTAGCTGAAGGAAGAATACCTTAAACCTGGGTAGTTGAAACCCGTGGAATGGGTACCATGCAATATGACTTCAAAGGGTCTTCATTTGCTCACCGAACCTCTCCAATCCTATCACTGCTGCGTTTATGCCCCTGTACACATGCTTGATTCTCTTTCAGAGACATAGCAATCCATAGGTTTTAAGATACTTACTAGTCAGGTACATTCTTAGGCATTTAATATGGGGTGTTGAGTCCATTTCGTTGAGCAAGGAGTAGCTCTTGTCTATTCCATATTTGGCTTAAGGAACTTTATCTGTGCTCATTTCAATCTCTGGTTTTATGCAGCACCCCAACTCACCTTTCCCCTTAAGCAAGCATAAGTTGGTTTTCTAAATGTGAGACCCTGTTCTGTTCTGTAATTCAGTTCCTGTGTAGCCAAGTTTACATTCCGTGTATTACTGATATCTTATGATGTTTCTTTTTCTGTGTGACTTATTTCAGTTAGAATCATCATACCTGAATCCACTCATTGTGCTGCTAAGGGCCTGATGACATAGATTTCATTGCTGAGTGATATTGCTTTGTAAGTAAATACCACAACTTCTTTATCCATTTTTCACTTTCTGCGATGTTGAACTTGTACTGTAAACGAGGTTCTTGTAAACAGAGGCGTCCCAATGTTTGGGGTGGCTGTGTCTTTTTGATTTTAATTTCCCTAAGCTATAGGACCATAAGTGGAAGTGCCCTAGGCTCTGTTGCTTTGTTTTTTAGATGTTTCAGGAAACACCATACACTTCTCCCGAGTGTCTGTTGGCAATTTACATCCCGCCCATCAGCATAACAAGGCTCCCAGTTCTCCATGGCCTGTCCTGCCTTTCTGGATTTTACACTTTTTTCAGATGGCCCTTTTGACCGGGGGGAAGTGAGACTTCATTGTAGTGCAGATTTCCTTTGCAAGCTTGCTTGGTTGGCCAAAAAGGGCGTATGCGTTTCTTCCTGAATATATTCAGGAAAAAACGCATACGCCCTTTTTGGCCAAGTGCATCATTGTGGACGTTCTGCCTCTTTTCCTATGCTTTCAATGCAATTCCAGTCTGCCTCCTGAAATCGGTTTCCTGCAATTCTGCCCCGCTTTCAAGTCCTCTTGGCAGCCTTACTTCAGTATATTTTTGGACGATAGCTGTCATTTATAACTCTGCAGGTTTGTGAATTACAGTGCCCCTGAGCTCCTTTCTTCAACTCGCTTTCTTTTGAGCTGGCCGCAACACCGCAGGATGGCTTCAGGCCCTAATCTGGTTCCGGCACGGCACGCTGAGCCTTTGGTTAATTCCTCTTCCTGGTGGGAAATGAGAGTTAAATTTGCCCGTCCAGACACCTCCAGCTAGTCTCTCATTGGTTCTCGCTATTCCTGTTCATCTTCCACAGAAATTGCAAACTGGGCCAAACAGGAGGTTAAAGGGACTGACTCTCCAAGTCGGGAGGGTGTTAGTAAAGCGTCTGGAATGTTGCACCCGAGTACCAGGGTACGAAAACTGAGACATATTTGAACACGTCTCCCAATCACATGGTTGATCATACTCTAGGTTCCACATGCATGTTTTAGCTGAAGGAAGAATACCTTAAACCTGGGTAGTTGAAACCCGTGGAATGGGTACCATGCAATATGACTTCAAAGGGTCTTCATTTGCTCACCGAACCTCTCCAATCCTATCACTGCTGCGTTTATGCCCCTGTACACATGCTTGATTCTCTTTCGGAGACATAGCAATCCATAGGTTTTAAGATACTTACTAGTCAGGTACATTCTTAAGCGTTTAATATGGGGTGTTGAGTCCATTTCATTGAGCAAGGAGTAGCTCTTGTCTATTCCATATTTGGCTTAAGGAACTTTATCTGTGCTCATTTCAATCTCTGGTTTTATGCAGCACCCCAACTCACCTTTCCCCTTAAGCAAGCATAAGTTGGTTTTCTAAATTTGAGACCCTGTTCTGTTCTGTAATTCAGTTCCTGTGTAGCCAAGTTTTCATTCCGTGTATTACTGATATCTTATGATGTTTCTTTTTCTGTGTGACTTATTTCAGTTAGAATCATCATACCTGAATCCACTCATTGTGCTGCTAAGGGCCTGATGACATAGATTTCATTGCTGAGTGATATTGCTTTGTAAGTAAATACCACAACTTCTTTATCCATTTTTCACTTTCTGCGATGTTGAACTTGTACTGTAAACGAGGTTCTTGTAAACAGAGGCGTCCCAAACTTTGGGGTGGCTGTGTCTTTTTGATTTTAATTTCCCTAAGCTATAGGACCATAAGTGGAAGTGCCCTAGGCTCTGTTGCTTTGTTTTTTAGATGTTTCAGGAAACACCATACACTTCTCCCGAGTGTCTGTTGGCAATTTACATCCCGCCCATCAGCATAACAAGGCTCCCAGTTCTCCATGGCCTGTCCTGCCTTTCTGGATTTTACACTTTTTTCAGATGGCCCTTTTGACCGGGGGGAAGTGAGACTTCATTGTAGTGCAGATTTCCTTTGCAAGCTTGCTTGGTTGGCCAAAAAGGGCGTATGCGTTTTTTCCTGAATATATTCAGGAAAAAACGCATACGCCCTTTTTGGCCAAGTGCATCATTGTGGACGTTCTGCCTCTTTTCCTATGCTTTCAATGCAATTCCAGTCTACCTCCTGAAATCGGTTTCCTGCAATTCTGCCCCGCTTTCAAGTCCTCTTGGCAGCCTTACTTCAGTATATTTTTGGACGATAGCTGTCATTTATAACTCTGCAGGTTTGTGAATTACAGTGCCCCTGAGCTCCTTTCTTCAACTCGCTTTCTTTTGAGCTGGCCGCAACACCGCAGGATGGCTTCAGGCCCTAATCTGGTTCCGGCACGGCACGTTGAGCCTTTGGTTAATTCCTCTTCCTGGTGGGAAATGAGAGTTAAATTTGCCCGTCCAGACACCTCCAGCTAGTCTCTCATTGGTTCTCACTATTCCTGTTCATCTTCCGCAGAAATTGCAAACTGGGCCAAACAGGAGGTTAAAGGGACTGACTCTCCAAGTCGGGAGGGTGTTAGTAAAGCGTCTGGAATGTTGCACCCGAGTACCAGGGTACGAAAACTGAGACATATTTGAACACGTCTCCCGATCACATGGTTGATCATACTCTAGGTTCCACATGCATGTTTTAGCTGAAGGAAGAATACCTTAAACCTGGGTAGTTGAAACCCGTGGAATGGGTACCATGCAATATGACTTCAAAGGGTCTTCATTTGCTCACCGAACCTCTCCAATCCTATCACTGCTGCGTTTATGCCCCTGTACACATGCTTGATTCTCTTTCGGAGACATAGCAATCCATAGGTTTTAAGATACTTACTAGTCAGGTACATTCTTAGGCGTTTAATATGGGGTGTTGAGTCCATTTCGTTGAGCAAGGAGTAGCTCTTGTCTATTCCATATTTGGCTTAAGGAACTTTATCTGTGCTCATTTCAATCTCTGGTTTTATGCAGCACCCCAACTCACCTTTCCCCTTAAGCAAGCATAAGTTGGTTTTCTAAATTTGAGACCCTGTTCTGTTCTGTAATTCAGTTCCTGTGTAGCCAAGTTTACATTCCGTGTATTACTGATATCTTATGATGTTTCTTTTTCTGTGTGACTTATTTCAGTTAGAATCATCATACCTGAATCCACTCATTGTGCTGCTAAGGGCCTGATGACATAGATTTCATTGCTGAGTGATATTGCTTTGTAAGTAAATACCACAACTTCTTTATCCATTTTTCACTTTCTGCGATGTTGAACTTGTACTGTAAACGAGGTTCTTGTAAACAGAGGCGTCCCAATGTTTGGGGTGGCTGTGTCTTTTTGATTTTAATTTCCCTAAGCTATAGGACCATAAGTGGAAGTGCCCTAGGCTCTGTTGCTTTGTTTTTTAGATGTTTCAGGAAACACCATACACTTCTCCCGAGTGTCTGTTGGCAATTTACATCCCGCCCATCAGCATAACAAGGCTCCCAGTTCTCCATGGCCTGTCCTGCCTTTCTGGATTTTACACTTTTTTCAGATGGCCCTTTTGACCGGGGGGAAGTGAGACTTCATTGTAGTGCAGATTTCCTTTGCAAGCTTGCTTGGTTGGCCAAAAAGGGCGTATGCGTTTTTTCCTGAATATATTCAGGAAAAAACGCATACGCCCTTTTTGGCCAAGTGCATCATTGTGGACGTTCTGCCTCTTTTCCTATGCTTTCAATGTAATTCCAGTCTACCTCCTGAAATCGGTTTCCTGCAATTCTGCCCCGCTTTCAAGTCCTCTTGGCAGCCTTACTTCAGTATATTTTTGGACGATAGCTGTCATTTATAACTCTGCAGGTTTGTGAATTACAGTGCCCCTGAGCTCCTTTCTTCAACTCGCTTTCTTTTGAGCTGGCCGCAACACCGCAGGATGGCTTCAGGCCCTAATCTGGTTCCGGCACGGCACGCTGAGCCTTTGGTTAATTCCTCTTCCTGGTGGGAAATGAGAGTTAAATTTGCCCGTCCAGACACCTCCAGCTAGTCTCTCATTGGTTCTCGCTATTCCTGTTCATCTTCCGCAGAAATTGCAAACTGGGCCAAACAGGAGGTTAAAGGGACTGACTCTCCAAGTCGGGAGGGTGTTAGTAAAGCGTCTGGAATGTTGCACCCGAGTACCAGGTACGAAAACTGAGACATATTTGAACACGTCTCCCGATCACATGGTTGATCATACTCTAGGTTCCACATGCATGTTTTAGCTGAAGGAAGAATACCTTAAACCTGGGTAGTTGAAACCCGTGGAATGGGTACCATGCAATATGACTTCAAAGGGTCTTCATTTGCTCACCGAACCTCTCCAATCCTATCACTGCTGCGTTTATGCCCCTGTACACATGCTTGATTCTCTTTCGGAGACATAGCAATCCATAGGTTTTAAGATACTTACTAGTCAGGTACATTCTTATGCGTTTAATATGGGGTGTTGAGTCCATTTCGTTGAGCAAGGAGTAGCTCTTGTCTATTCCATATTTGGCTTAAGGAACTTTATCTGTGCTCATTTCAATCTCTGGTTTTATGCAGCACCCCAACTCACCTTTCCCCTTAAGCAAGCATAAGTTGGTTTTCTAAATTTGAGACCCTGTTCTGTTCTGTAATTCAGTTCCTGTGTAGCCAAGTTTTCATTCCGTGTATTACTGATATCTTATGATGTTTCTTTTTCTGTGTGACTTATTTCAGTTAGAATCATCATACCTGAATCCACTCATTGTGCTGCTAAGGGCCTGATGACATAGATTTCATTGCTGAGTGATATTGCTTTGTAAGTAAATACCACAACTTCTTTATCCATTTTTCACTTTCTGCGATGTTGAACTTGTACTGTAAACGAGGTTCTTGTAAACATAGGCGTCCCAATGTTTGGGGTGGCTGTGTCTTTTTGATTTTAATTTCCCTAAGCTATAGGACCATAAGTGGAAGTGCCCTAGGCTCTGTTGCTTTGTTTTTTAGATGTTTCAGGAAACACCATACACTTCTCCCGAGTGTCTGTTGGCAATTTACATCCCGCCCATCAGCATAACAAGGCTCCCAGTTCTCCATGGCCTGTCCTGCCTTTCTGGATTTTACACTTTTTTCAGATGGCCCTTTTGACCGGGGGGAAGTGAGACTTCATTGTAGTGCAGATTTCCTTTGCAAGCTTGCTTGGTTGGCCAAAAAGGGCGTATGCGTTTTTTCCTGAATATATTCAGGAAAAAACGCATACGCCCTTTTTGGCCAAGTGCATCATTGTGGACGTTCTGCCTCTTTTCCTATGCTTTCAATGCAATTCCAGTCTACCTCCTGAAATCGGTTTCCTGCAATTCTGCCCCGCTTTCAAGTCCTCTTGGCAGCCTTACTTCAGTATATTTTTGGACGATAGCTGTCATTTATAACTCTGCAGGTTTGTGAATTACAGTGCCCCTGAGCTCCTTTCTTCAACTCGCTTTCTTTTGAGCTGGCCGCAACACCGCAGGATGGCTTCAGGCCCTAATCTGGTTCCGGCACGGCACGCTGAGCCTTTGGTTAATTCCTCTTCCTGGTGGGAAATGAGAGTTAAATTTGCCCGTCCAGACACCTCCAGCTAGTCTCTCATTGGTTCTCGCTATTCCTGTTCATCTTCCGCAGAAATTGCAAACTGGGCCAAACAGGAGGTTAAAGGGACTGACTCTCCAAGTCGGGAGGGTGTTAGTAAAGCGTCTGGAATGTTGCACCCGAGTACCAGGGTACGAAAACTGAGACATATTTGAACACGTCTCCCGATCACATGGTTGATCATACTCTAGGTTCCACATGCATGTTTTAGCTGAAGGAAGAATACCTTAAACCTGGGTAGTTGAAACCCGTGGAATGGGTACCATGCAATATGACTTCAAAGGGTCTTCATTTGCTCACCGAACCTCTCCAATCCTATCACTGCTGCGTTTATGCCCCTGTACACATGCTTGATTCTCTTTCAGAGACATAGCAATCCATAGGTTTTAAGATACTTACTAGTCAGGTACATTCTTAGGCATTTAATATGGGGTGTTGAGTCCATTTCGTTGAGCAAGGAGTAGCTCTTGTCTATTCCATATTTGGCTTAAGGAACTTTATCTGTGCTCATTTCAATCTCTGGTTTTATGCAGCACCCCAACTCACCTTTCCCCTTAAGCAAGCATAAGTTGGTTTTCTAAATGTGAGACCCTGTTCTGTTCTGTAATTCAGTTCCTGTGTAGCCAAGTTTACATTCCGTGTATTACTGATATCTTATGATGTTTCTTTTTCTGTGTGACTTATTTCAGTTAGAATCATCATACCTGAATCCACTCATTGTGCTGCTAAGGGCCTGATGACATAGATTTCATTGCTGAGTGATATTGCTTTGTAAGTAAATACCACAACTTCTTTATCCATTTTTCACTTTCTGCGATGTTGAACTTGTACTGTAAACGAGGTTCTTGTAAACAGAGGCGTCCCAATGTTTGGGGTGGCTGTGTCTTTTTGATTTTAATTTCCCTAAGCTATAGGACCATAAGTGGAAGTGCCCTAGGCTCTGTTGCTTTGTTTTTTAGATGTTTCAGGAAACACCATACACTTCTCCCGAGTGTCTGTTGGCAATTTACATCCCGCCCATCAGCATAACAAGGCTCCCAGTTCTCCATGGCCTGTCCTGCCTTTCTGGATTTTACACTTTTTTCAGATGGCCCTTTTGACCGGGGGGAAGTGAGACTTCATTGTAGTGCAGATTTCCTTTGCAAGCTTGCTTGGTTGGCCAAAAAGGGCGTATGCGTTTCTTCCTGAATATATTCAGGAAAAAACGCATACGCCCTTTTTGGCCAAGTGCATCATTGTGGACGTTCTGCCTCTTTTCCTATGCTTTCAATGCAATTCCAGTCTGCCTCCTGAAATCGGTTTCCTGCAATTCTGCCCCGCTTTCAAGTCCTCTTGGCAGCCTTACTTCAGTATATTTTTGGACGATAGCTGTCATTTATAACTCTGCAGGTTTGTGAATTACAGTGCCCCTGAGCTCCTTTCTTCAACTCGCTTTCTTTTGAGCTGGCCGCAACACCGCAGGATGGCTTCAGGCCCTAATCTGGTTCCGGCACGGCACGCTGAGCCTTTGGTTAATTCCTCTTCCTGGTGGGAAATGAGAGTTAAATTTGCCCGTCCAGACACCTCCAGCTAGTCTCTCATTGGTTCTCGCTATTCCTGTTCATCTTCCACAGAAATTGCAAACTGGGCCAAACAGGAGGTTAAAGGGACTGACTCTCCAAGTCGGGAGGGTGTTAGTAAAGCGTCTGGAATGTTGCACCCGAGTACCAGGGTACGAAAACTGAGACATATTTGAACACGTCTCCCAATCACATGGTTGATCATACTCTAGGTTCCACATGCATGTTTTAGCTGAAGGAAGAATACCTTAAACCTGGGTAGTTGAAACCCGTGGAATGGGTACCATGCAATATGACTTCAAAGGGTCTTCATTTGCTCACCGAACCTCTCCAATCCTATCACTGCTGCGTTTATGCCCCTGTACACATGCTTGATTCTCTTTCGGAGACATAGCAATCCATAGGTTTTAAGATACTTACTAGTCAGGTACATTCTTATGCGTTTAATATGGGGTGTTGAGTCCATTTCGTTGAGCAAGGAGTAGCTCTTGTCTATTCCATATTTGGCTTAAGGAACTTTATCTGTGCTCATTTCAATCTCTGGTTTTATGCAGCACCCCAACTCACCTTTACCCTTAAGCAAGCATAAGTTGGTTTTCTAAATTTGAGACCCTGTTCTGTTCTGTAATACAGTTCCTGTGTAGCCAAGTTTACATTCCGTGTATTACTGATATCTTATGATGTTTCTTTTTCTGTGTGACTTATTTCAGTTAGAATCATCATACCTGAATCCACTCATTGTGCTGCTAAGGGCCTGATGACATAGATTTCATTGCTGAGTGATATTGCTTTGTAAGTAAATACCACAACTTCTTTATCCATTTTTCACTTTCTGCGATGTTGAACTTGTACTGTAAACGAGGTTCTTGTAAACATAGGCGTCCCAATGATTGGGGTGGCTGTGTCTTTTTGATTTTAATTTCCCTAAGCTATAGGACCATAAGTGGAAGTGCCCTAGGCTCTGTTGCTTTGTTTTTTAGATGTTTCAGGAAACACCATACACTTCTCCCGAGTGTCTGTTGGCAATTTACATCCCGCCCATCAGCATAACAAGGCTCCCAGTTCTCCATGGCCTGTCCTGTCTTTCTGGATTTTACACTTTTTTCAGATGGCCCTTTTGACCGGGGGGAAGTGAGACTTCATTGTAGTGCAGATTTCCTTTGCAAGCTTGCTTGGTTGGCCAAAAAGGGCGTATGCGTTTCTTCCTGAATATATTCAGGAAAAAACGCATACGCCCTTTTTGGCCAAGTGCATCATTGTGGACGTTCTGCCTCTTTTCCTATGCTTTCAATGCAATTCCAGTCTACCTCCTGAAATCGGTTTCCTGCAATTCTGCCCCGCTTTCAAGTCCTCTTGGCAGCCTTACTTCAGTATATTTTTGGACGATAGCTGTCATTTATAACTCTGCAGGTTTGTGAATTACAGTGCCCCTGAGCTCCTTTCTTCAACTCGCTTTCTTTTGAGCTGGCCGCAACACCGCAGGATGGCTTCAGGCCCTAACCTGGTTCCGGCACGGCACGCTGAGCCTTTGGTTAATTCCTCTTCCTGGTGGGAAATGAGAGTTAAATTTGCCCGTCCAGACACCTCCAGCTAGTCTCTCATTGGTTCTCGCTATTCCTGTTCATCTTCCACAGAAATTGCAAACTGGGCCAAACAGGAGGTTAAAGGGACTGACTCTCCAAGTCGGGAGGGTGTTAGTAAAGCGTCTGGAATGTTGCACCCGAGTACCAGGGTACGAAAACTGAGACATATTTGAACACGTCTCCCGATCACATGGTTGATCATACTCTAGGTTCCACATGCATGTTTTAGCTGAAGGAAGAATACCTTAAACCTGGGTAGTTGAAACCCGTGGAATGGGTACCATGCAATATGACTTCAAAGGGTCTTCATTTGCTCACCGAACCTCTCCAATCCTATCACTGCTGCGTTTATGCCCCTGTACACATGCTTGATTCTCTTTCGGAGACATAGCAATCCATAGGTTTTAAGATGCTTACTAGTCAGGTACATTCTTAAGCGTTTAATATGGGGTGTTGAGTCCATTTCGTTGAGCAAGGAGTAGCTCTTGTCTATTCCATATTTGGCTTAAGGAACTTTATCTGTGCTCATTTCAATCTCTGGTTTTATGCAGCACCCCAACTCACCTTTCCCCTTAAGCAAGCATAAGTTGGTTTTCTAAATTTGAGACCCTGTTCTGTTCTGTAATTCAGTTCCTGTGTAGCCAAGTTTACATTCCGTGTATTACTGATATCTTATGATGTTTCTTTTTCTGTGTGACTTATTTCAGTTAGAATCATCATACCTGAATCCACTCATTGTGCTGCTAAGGGCCTGATGACATAGATTTCATTGCTGAGTGATATTGCTTTGTAAGTAAATACCACAACTTCTTTATCCATTTTTCACTTTCTGCGATGTTGAACTTGTACTGTAAACGAGGTTCTTGTAAACAGAGGCGTCCCAATGTTTGGGGTGGCTGTGTCTTTTTGATTTTAATTTCCCTAAGCTATAGGACCATAAGTGGAAGTGCCCTAGGCTCTGTTGCTTTGTTTTTTAGATGTTTCAGGAAACACCATACACTTCTCCCGAGTGTCTGTTGGCAATTTACATCCCGCCCATCAGCATAACAAGGCTCCCAGTTCTCCATGGCCTGTCCTGCCTTTCTGGATTTTACACTTTTTTCAGATGGCCCTTTTGACCGGGGGGAAGTGAGACTTCATTGTAGTGCAGATTTCCTTTGCAAGCTTGCTTGGTTGGCCAAAAAGGGCGTATGCGTTTTTTCCTGAATATATTCAGGAAAAAACGCATACGCCCTTTTTGGCCAAGTGCATCATTGTGGACGTTCTGCCTCTTTTCCTATGCTTTCAATGCAATTCCAGTCTGCCTCCTGAAATCGGTTTCCTGCAATTCTGCCCCGCTTTCAAGTCCTCTTGGCAGCCTTACTTCAGTATATTTTTGGACGATAGCTGTCATTTATAACTCTGCAGGTTTGTGAATTACAGTGCCCCTGAGCTCCTTTCTTCAACTCGCTTTCTTTTGAGCTGGCCGCAACACCGCAGGATGGCTTCAGGCCCTAATCTGGTTCCGGCACGGCACGCTGAGCCTTTGGTTATTTCCTCTTCCTGGTGGGAAATGAGAGTTAAATTTGCCCGTCCAGACACCTCCAGCTAGTCTCTCATTGGTTCTCGCTATTCCTGTTCATCTTCCGCAGAAATTGCAAACTGGGCCAAACAGGAGGTTAAAGGGACTGACTCTCCAAGTCGGGAGGGTGTTAGTAAAGCGTCTGGAATGTTGCACCCAAGTACCAGGGTACGAAAACTGAGACATATTTGAACACGTCTCCCGATCACATGGTTGATCATACTCTAGGTTCCACATGCATGTTTTAGCTGAAGGAAGAATACCTTAAACCTGGGTAGTTGAAACCCGTGGAATGGGTACCATGCAATATGACTTCAAAGGGTCTTCATTTGCTCACCGAACCTCTCCAATCCTATCACTGCTGCGTTTATGCCCCTGTACACATGCTTGATTCTCTTTCGGAGACATAGCAATCCATAGGTTTTAAGATACTTACTAGTCAGGTACATTCTTAGGCATTTAATATGCGGTGTTGAGTCCATTTCGTTGAGCAAGGAGTAGCTCTTGTCTATTCCATATTTGGCTTAAGGAACTTTATCTGTGCTCATTTCAATCTCTGGTTTTATGCAGCACCCCAACTCACCTTTCCCCTTAAGCAAGCATAAGTTGGTTTTCTAAATTTGAGACCCTGTTCTGTTCTGTAATTCAGTTCCTGTGTAGCCAAGTTTACATTCCGTGTATTACTGATATCTTATGATGTTTCTTTTTCTGTGTGACTTATTTCAGTTAGAATCATCATACCTGAATCCACTCATTGTGCTGCTAAGGGCCTGATGACATAGATTTCATTGCTGAGTGATATTGCTTTGTAAGTAAATACCACAACTTCTTTATCCATTTTTCACTTTCTGCGATGTTGAACTTGTACTGTAAACGAGGTTCTTGTAAACAGAGGCGTCCCAAACTTTGAGGTGGCTGTGTCTTTTTGATTTTAATTTCCCTAAGCTATAGGACCATAAGTGGAAGTGCCCTAGGCTCTGTTGCTTTGTTTTTTAGATGTTTCAGGAAACACCATACACTTCTCCCGAGTGTCTGTTGGCAATTTACATCCCGCCCATCAGCATAACAAGGCTCCCAGTTCTCCATGGCCTGTCCTGCCTTTCTGGATTTTACACTTTTTTCAGATGGCCCTTTTGACCGGTGGGAAGTGAGACTTCATTGTAGTGCAGATTTCCTTTGCAAGCTTGCTTGGTTGGCCAAAACGGGCGTATGCGTTTCTTCCTGAATATATTCAGGAAAAAACGCATACGCCCTTTTTGGCCAAGTGCATCATTGTGGACGTTCTGCCTCTTTTCCTATGCTTTCAATGCAATTCCAGTCTACCTCCTGAAATCGGTTTCCTGCAATTCTGCCCCGCTTTCAAGTCCTCTTGGCAGCCTTACTTCAGTATATTTTTGGACGATAGCTGTCATTTATAAGTCTGCAGGTTTGTGAATTACAGTGCCCCTGAGCTCCTTTCTTCAACTCGCTTTCTTTTGAGCTGGCCGCAACACCGCAGGATGGCTTCAGGCCCTAATCTGGTTCCGGCACGGCACGCTGAGCCTTTGGTTAATTCCTCTTCCTGGTGGGAAATGAGAGTTAAATTTGCCCGTCCAGACACCTCCAGCTAGTCTCTCATTGGTTCTCGCTATTCCTGTTCATCTTCCGCAGAAATTGCAAACTGGGCCAAACAGGAGGTTAAAGGGACTGACTCTCCAAGTCGGGAGGGTGTTAGTAAAGCGTCTGGAATGTTGCACCCGAGTACCAGGGTACGAAAACTGAGACATATTTGAACACGTCTCCCGATCACATGGTTGATCATACTCTAGGTTCCACATGCATGTTTTACCGGAAGGAAGAATACCTTAAACCTGGGTAGTTGAAACCCGTGGAATGGGTACCATGCAATATGACTTCAAAGGGTCTTCATTTGCTCACCGAACCTCTCCAATCCTATCACTGCTGCGTTTATGCCCCTGTACACATGCTTGATTCTCTTTCGGAGACATAGCAATCCATAGGTTTTAAGATACTTACTAGTCAGGTACATTCTTATGCGTTTAATATGGGGTGTTGAGTCCATTTCGTTGAGCAAGGAGTAGCTCTTGTCTATTCCATATTTGGCTTAAGGAACTTTATCTGTGCTCATTTGAATCTCTGGTTTTATGCAGCACCCCAACTCACCTTTCCCCTTAAGCAAGCATAAGTTGGTTTTCTAAATTTGAGACCCTGTTCTGTTCTGTAATTCAGTTCCTGTGTAGCCAAGTTTACATTCCGTGTATTACTGATATCTTATGATGTTTCTTTTTCTGTGTGACTTATTTCAGTTAGAATCATCATACCTGAATCCACTCATTGTGCTGCTAAGGGCCTGATGACATAGATTTCATTGCTGAGTGATATTGCTTTGTAAGTAAATACCACAACTTCTTTATCCATTTTTCACTTTCTGCGATGTTGAACTTGTACTGTAAACGAGGTTCTTGTAAACAGAGGCGTCCCAATGTTTGGGGTGGCTGTGTCTTTTTGATTTTAATTTCCCTAAGCTATAGGACCATAAGTGGAAGTGCCCTAGGCTCTGTTGCTTTGTTTTTTAGATGTTTCAGGAAACACCATACACTTCTCCCGAGTGTCTGTTGGCAATTTACATCCCGCCCATCAGCATAACAAGGCTCCCAGTTCTCCATGGCCTGTCCTGCCTTTCTGGATTTTACACTTTTTTCAGATGGCCCTTTTGACCGGGGGGAAGTGAGACTTCATTGTAGTGCAGATTTCCTTTGCAAGCTTGCTTGGTTGGCCAAAAAGGGCGTATGCGTTTTTTCCTGAATATATTCAGGAAAAAACGCATACGCCCTTTTTGGCCAAGTGCATCATTGTGGACGTTCTGCCTCTTTTCCTATGCTTTCAATGTAATTCCAGTCTACCTCCTGAAATCGGTTTCCTGCAATTCTGCCCCGCTTTCAAGTCCTCTTGGCAGCCTTACTTCAGTATATTTTTGGACGATAGCTGTCATTTATAACTCTGCAGGTTTGTGAATTACAGTGCCCCTGAGCTCCTTTCTTCAACTCGCTTTCTTTTGAGCTGGCCGCAACACCGCAGGATGGCTTCAGGCCCTAATCTGGTTCCCCCACGGCACGCTGAGCCTTTGGTTAATTCCTCTTCCTGGTGGGAAATGAGAGTTAAATTTGCCCGTCCAGACACCTCCAGCTAGTCTCTCATTGGTTCTCGCTATTCCTGTTCATCTTCCGCAGAAATTGCAAACTGGGCCAAACAGGAGGTTAAAGGGACTGACTCTCCAAGTCGGGAGGGTGTTAGTAAAGCGTCTGGAATGTTGCACCCGAGTACCAGGGTACGAAAACTGAGACATATTTGAACACGTCTCCCGATCACATGGTTGATCATACTCTAGGTTCCACATGCATGTTTTAGCTGAAGGAAGAATACCTTAAACCTGGGTAGTTGAAACCCGTGGAATGGGTACCATGCAATATGACTTCAAAGGGTCTTCATTTGCTCACCGAACCTCTCCAATCCTATCACTGCTGCGTTTATGCCCCTGTACACATGCTTGATTCTCTTTCGGAGACATAGCAATCCATAGGTTTTAAGATACTTACTAGTCAGGTACATTCTTAAGCGTTTAATATGGGGTGTTGAGTCCATTTCGTTGAGCAAGGAGTAGCTCTTGTCTATTCCATATTTGGCTTAAGGAACTTTATCTGTGCTCATTTGAATCTCTGGTTTTATGCAGCACCCCAACTCACCTTTCCCCTTAAGCAAGCATAAGTTGGTTTTCTAAATTTGAGACCCTGTTCTGTTCTGTAATTCAGTTCCTGTGTAGCCAAGTTTTCATTCCGTGTATTACTGATATCTTATGATGTTTCTTTTTCTGTGTGACTTATTTCAGTTAGAATCATCATACCTGAATCCACTCATTGTGCTGCTAAGGGCCTGATGACATAGATTTCATTGCTGAGTGATATTGCTTTGTAAGTAAATACCACAACTTCTTTATCCATTTTTCACTTTCTGCGATGTTGAACTTGTACTGCAAACGAGGTTCTTGTAAACAGAGGCGTCCCAATGTTTGGGGTGGCTGTGTCTTTTTGATTTTAATTTCCCTAAGCTATAGGACCATAAGTGGAAGTGCCCTAGGCTCTGTTGCTTTGTTTTTTAGATGTTTCAGGAAACACCATACACTTCTCCCGAGTGTCTGTTGGCAATTTACATCCCGCCCATCAGCATAACAAGGCTCCCAGTTCTCCATGGCCTGTCCTGCCTTTCTGGATTTTACACTTTTTTCAGATGGCCCTTTTGACCGGGGGGAAGTGAGACTTCATTGTAGTGCAGATTTCCTTTGCAAGCTTGCTTGGTTGGCCAAAAAGGGCGTATGCGTTTTTTCCTGAATATATTCAGGAAAAAACGCATACGCCCTTTTTGGCCAAGTGCATCATTGTGGACGTTCTGCCTCTTTTCCTATGCTTTCAATGCAATTCCAGTCTGCCTCCTGAAATCGGTTTCCTGCAATTCTGCCCCGCTTTCAAGTCCTCTTGGCAGCCTTACTTCAGTATATTTTTGGACGATAGCTGTCATTTATAACTCTGCAGGTTTGTGAATTACAGTGCCCCTGAGCTCCTTTCTTCAACTCGCTTTCTTTTGAGCTGGCCGCAACACCGCAGGATGGCTTCAGGCCCTAATCTGGTTCCGGCACGGCACGCTGAGCCTTTGGTTATTTCCTCTTCCTGGTGGGAAATGAGAGTTAAATTTGCCCGTCCAGACACCTCCAGCTAGTCTCTCATTGGTTCTCGCTATTCCTGTTCATCTTCCGCAGAAATTGCAAACTGGGCCAAACAGGAGGTTAAAGGGACTGACTCTCCAAGTCGGGAGGGTGTTAGTAAAGCGTCTGGAATGTTGCACCCGAGTACCAGGGTACGAAAACTGAGACATATTTGAACACGTCTCCCGATCACATGGTTGATCATACTCTAGGTTCCACATGCATGTTTTAGCTGAAGGAAGAATACCTTAAACCTGGGTAGTTGAAACCCGTGGAATGGGTACCATGCAATATGACTTCAAAGGGTCTTCATTTGCTCACCGAACCTCTCCAATCCTATCACTGCTGCGTTTATGCCCCTGTACACATGCTTGATTCTCTTTCGGAGACATAGCAATCCATAGGTTTTAAGATACTTACTAGTCAGGTACATTCTTAGGCATTTAATATGCGGTGTTGAGTCCATTTCGTTGAGCAAGGAGTAGCTCTTGTCTATTCCATATTTGGCTTAAGGAACTTTATCTGTGCTCATTTCAATCTCTGGTTTTATGCAGCACCCCAACTCACCTTTCCCCTTAAGCAAGCATAAGTTGGTTTTCTAAATTTGAGACCCTGTTCTGTTCTGTAATTCAGTTCCTGTGTAGCCAAGTTTACATTCCGTGTATTACTGATATCTTATGATGTTTCTTTTTCTGTGTGACTTATTTCAGTTAGAATCATCATACCTGAATCCACTCATTGTGCTGCTAAGGGCCTGATGACATAGATTTCATTGCTGAGTGATATTGCTTTGTAAGTAAATACCACAACTTCTTTATCCATTTTTCACTTTCTGCGATGTTGAACTTGTACTGTAAACGAGGTTCTTGTAAACAGAGGCGTCCCAAACTTTGAGGTGGCTGTGTCTTTTTGATTTTAATTTCCCTAAGCTATAGGACCATAAGTGGAAGTGCCCTAGGCTCTGTTGCTTTGTTTTTTAGATGTTTCAGGAAACACCATACACTTCTCCCGAGTGTCTGTTGGCAATTTACATCCCGCCCATCAGCATAACAAGGCTCCCAGTTCTCCATGGCCTGTCCTGCCTTTCTGGATTTTACACTTTTTTCAGATGGCCCTTTTGACCGGTGGGAAGTGAGACTTCATTGTAGTGCAGATTTCCTTTGCAAGCTTGCTTGGTTGGCCAAAACGGGCGTATGCGTTTCTTCCTGAATATATTCAGGAAAAAACGCATACGCCCTTTTTGGCCAAGTGCATCATTGTGGACGTTCTGCCTCTTTTCCTATGCTTTCAATGCAATTCCAGTCTACCTCCTGAAATCGGTTTCCTGCAATTCTGCCCCGCTTTCAAGTCCTCTTGGCAGCCTTACTTCAGTATATTTTTGGACGATAGCTGTCATTTATAAGTCTGCAGGTTTGTGAATTACAGTGCCCCTGAGCTCCTTTCTTCAACTCGCTTTCTTTTGAGCTGGCCGCAACACCGCAGGATGGCTTCAGGCCCTAATCTGGTTCCGGCACGGCACGCTGAGCCTTTGGTTAATTCCTCTTCCTGGTGGGAAATGAGAGTTAAATTTGCCCGTCCAGACACCTCCAGCTAGTCTCTCATTGGTTCTCGCTATTCCTGTTCATCTTCCGCAGAAATTGCAAACTGGGCCAAACAGGAGGTTAAAGGGACTGACTCTCCAAGTCGGGAGGGTGTTAGTAAAGCGTCTGGAATGTTGCACCCGAGTACCAGGGTACGAAAACTGAGACATATTTGAACACGTCTCCCGATCACATGGTTGATCATACTCTAGGTTCCACATGCATGTTTTACCGGAAGGAAGAATACCTTAAACCTGGGTAGTTGAAACCCGTGGAATGGGTACCATGCAATATGACTTCAAAGGGTCTTCATTTGCTCACCGAACCTCTCCAATCCTATCACTGCTGCGTTTATGCCCCTGTACACATGCTTGATTCTCTTTCGGAGACATAGCAATCCATAGGTTTTAAGATACTTACTAGTCAGGTACATTCTTATGCGTTTAATATGGGGTGTTGAGTCCATTTCGTTGAGCAAGGAGTAGCTCTTGTCTATTCCATATTTGGCTTAAGGAACTTTATCTGTGCTCATTTGAATCTCTGGTTTTATGCAGCACCCCAACTCACCTTTCCCCTTAAGCAAGCATAAGTTGGTTTTCTAAATTTGAGACCCTGTTCTGTTCTGTAATTCAGTTCCTGTGTAGCCAAGTTTACATTCCGTGTATTACTGATATCTTATGATGTTTCTTTTTCTGTGTGACTTATTTCAGTTAGAATCATCATACCTGAATCCACTCATTGTGCTGCTAAGGGCCTGATGACATAGATTTCATTGCTGAGTGATATTGCTTTGTAAGTAAATACCACAACTTCTTTATCCATTTTTCACTTTCTGCGATGTTGAACTTGTACTGTAAACGAGGTTCTTGTAAACAGAGGCGTCCCAATGTTTGGGGTGGCTGTGTCTTTTTGATTTTAATTTCCCTAAGCTATAGGACCATAAGTGGAAGTGCCCTAGGCTCTGTTGCTTTGTTTTTTAGATGTTTCAGGAAACACCATACACTTCTCCCGAGTGTCTGTTGGCAATTTACATCCCGCCCATCAGCATAACAAGGCTCCCAGTTCTCCATGGCCTGTCCTGCCTTTCTGGATTTTACACTTTTTTCAGATGGCCCTTTTGACCGGGGGGAAGTGAGACTTCATTGTAGTGCAGATTTCCTTTGCAAGCTTGCTTGGTTGGCCAAAAAGGGCGTATGCGTTTTTTCCTGAATATATTCAGGAAAAAACGCATACGCCCTTTTTGGCCAAGTGCATCATTGTGGACGTTCTGCCTCTTTTCCTATGCTTTCAATGTAATTCCAGTCTACCTCCTGAAATCGGTTTCCTGCAATTCTGCCCCGCTTTCAAGTCCTCTTGGCAGCCTTACTTCAGTATATTTTTGGACGATAGCTGTCATTTATAACTCTGCAGGTTTGTGAATTACAGTGCCCCTGAGCTCCTTTCTTCAACTCGCTTTCTTTTGAGCTGGCCGCAACACCGCAGGATGGCTTCAGGCCCTAATCTGGTTCCGGCACGGCACGCTGAGCCTTTGGTTAATTCCTCTTCCTGGTGGGAAATGAGAGTTAAATTTGCCCGTCCAGACACCTCCAGCTAGTCTCTCATTGGTTCTCGCTATTCCTGTTCATCTTCCGCAGAAATTGCAAACTGGGCCAAACAGGAGGTTAAAGGGACTGACTCTCCAAGTCGGGAGGGTGTTAGTAAAGCGTCTGGAATGTTGCACCCGAGTACCAGGGTACGAAAACTGAGACATATTTGAACACGTCTCCCGATCACATGGTTGATCATACTCTAGGTTCCACATGCATGTTTTAGCTGAAGGAAGAATACCTTAAACCTGGGTAGTTGAAACCCGTGGAATGGGTACCATGCAATATGACTTCAAAGGGTCTTCATTTGCTCACCGAACCTCTCCAATCCTATCACTGCTGCGTTTATGCCCCTGTACACATGCTTGATTCTCTTTCGGAGACATAGCAATCCATAGGTTTTAAGATACTTACTAGTCAGGTACATTCTTAAGCGTTTAATATGGGGTGTTGAGTCCATTTCGTTGAGCAAGGAGTAGCTCTTGTCTATTCCATATTTGGCTTAAGGAACTTTATCTGTGCTCATTTCAATCTCTGGTTTTATGCAGCACCCCAACTCACCTTTCCCCTTAAGCAAGCATAAGTTGGTTTTCTAAATTTGAGACCCTGTTCTGTTCTGTAATTCAGTTCCTGTGTAGCCAAGTTTTCATTCCGTGTATTACTGATATCTTATGATGTTTCTTTTTCTGTGTGACTTATTTCAGTTAGAATCATCATACCTGAATCCACTCATTGTGCTGCTAAGGGCCTGATGACATAGATTTCATTGCTGAGTGATATTGCTTTGTAAGTAAATACCACAACTTCTTTATCCATTTTTCACTTTCTGCGATGTTGAACTTGTACTGTAAACGAGGTTCTTGTAAACATAGGCGTCCCAATGTTTGGGGTGGCTGTGTCTTTTTGATTTTAATTTCCCTAAGCTATAGGACCATAAGTGGAAGTGCCCTAGGCTCTGTTGCTTTGTTTTTTAGATGTTTCAGGAAACACCATACACTTCTCCCGAGTGTCTGTTGGCAATTTACATCCCGCCCATCAGCATAACAAGGCTCCCAGTTCTCCATGGCCTGTCCTGCCTTTCTGGATTTTACACTTTTTTCAGATGGCCCTTTTGACCGGGGGGAAGTGAGACTTCATTGTAGTGCAGATTTCCTTTGCAAGCTTGCTTGGTTGGCCAAAAAGGGCGTATGCGTTTCTTCCTGAATATATTCAGGAAAAAACGCATACGCCCTTTTTGGCCAAGTGCATCATTGTGGACGTTCTGCCTCTTTTCCTATGCTTTCAATGCAATTCCAGTCTACCTCCTGAAATCGGTTTCCTGCAATTCTGCCCCGCTTTCAAGTCCTCTTGGCAGCCTTACTTCAGTATATTTTTGGACGATAGCTGTCATTTATAACTCTGCAGGTTTGTGAATTACAGTGCCCCTGAGCTCCTTTCTTCAACTCGCTTTCTTTTGAGCTGGCCGCAACACCGCAGGATGGCTTCAGGCCCTAATCTGGTTCCGGCACGGCACGCTGAGCCTTTGGTTAATTCCTCTTCCTGGTGGGAAATGAGAGTTAAATTTGCCCGTCCAGACACCTCCAGCTAGTCTCTCATTGGTTCTCGCTATTCCTGTTCATCTTCCGCAGAAATTGCAAACTGGGCCAAACAGGAGGTTAAAGGGACTGACTCTCCAAGTCGGGAGGGTGTTAGTAAAGCGTCTGGAATGTTGCACCCGAGTACCAGGGTACGAAAACTGAGACATATTTGAACACGTCTCCCGATCACATGGTTGATCATACTCTAGGTTCCACATGCATGTTTTAGCTGAAGGAAGAATACCTTAAACCTGGGTAGTTGAAACCCGTGGAATGGGTACCATGCAATATGACTTCAAAGGGTCTTCATTTGCTCACCGAACCTCTCCAATCCTATCACTGCTGCGTTTATGCCCCTGTACACATGCTTGATTCTCTTTCGGAGACATAGCAATCCATAGGTTTTAAGATACTTACTAGTCAGGTACATTCTTAAGCGTTTAATATGGGGTGTTGAGTCCATTTCGTTGAGCAAGGAGTAGCTCTTGTCTATTCCATATTTGGCTTAAGGAACTTTATCTGTGCTCATTTCAATCTCTGGTTTTATGCAGCACCCCAACTCACCTTTCCCCTTAAGCAAGCATAAGTTGGTTTTCTAAATTTGAGACCCTGTTCTGTTCTGTAATTCAGTTCCTGTGTAGCCAAGTTTTCATTCCGTGTATTACTGATATCTTATGATGTTTCTTTTTCTGTGTGACTTATTTCAGTTAGAATCATCATACCTGAATCCACTCATTGTGCTGCTAAGGGCCTGATGACATAGATTTCATTGCTGAGTGATATTGCTTTGTAAGTAAATACCACAACTTCTTTATCCATTTTTCACTTTCTGCGATGTTGAACTTGTACTGTAAACGAGGTTCTTGTAAACATAGGCGTCCCAATGTTTGGGGTGGCTGTGTCTTTTTGATTTTAATTTCCCTAAGCTATAGGACCATAAGTGGAAGTGCCCTAGGCTCTGTTGCTTTGTTTTTTAGATGTTTCAGGAAACACCATACACTTCTCCCGAGTGTCTGTTGGCAATTTACATCCCGCCCATCAGCATAACAAGGCTCCCAGTTCTCCATGGCCTGTCCTGTCTTTCTGGATTTTACACTTTTTTCAGATGGCCCTTTTGACCGGGGGGAAGTGAGACTTCATTGTAGTGCAGATTTCCTTTGCAAGCTTGCTTGGTTGGCCAAAAAGGGCGTATGCGTTTCTTCCTGAATATATTCAGGAAAAAACGCATACGCCCTTTTTGGCCAAGTGCATCATTGTGGACGTTCTGCCTCTTTTCCTATGCTTTCAATGCAATTCCAGTCTACCTCCTGAAATCGGTTTCCTGCAATTCTGCCCCGCTTTCAAGTCCTCTTGGCAGCCTTACTTCAGTATATTTTTGGACGATAGCTGTCATTTATAACTCTGCAGGTTTGTGAATTACAGTGCCCCTGAGCTCCTTTCTTCAACTCGCTTTCTTTTGAGCTGGCCGCAACACCGCAGGATGGCTTCAGGCCCTAATCTGGTTCCGGCACGGCACGCTGAGCCTTTGGTTAATTCCTCTTCCTGGTGGGAAATGAGAGTTAAATTTGCCCGTCCAGACACCTCCAGCTAGTCTCTCATTGGTTCTCGCTATTCCTGTTCATCTTCCGCAGAAATTGCAAACTGGGCCAAACAGGAGGTTAAAGGGACTGACTCTCCAAGTCGGGAGGGTGTTAGTAAAGCGTCTGGAATGTTGCACCCGAGTACCAGGGTACGAAAACTGAGACATATTTGAACACGTCTCCCGATCACATGGTTGATCATACTCTAGGTTCCACATGCATGTTTTAGCTGAAGGAAGAATACCTTAAACCTGGGTAGTTGAAACCCGTGGAATGGGTACCATGCAATATGACTTCAAAGGGTCTTCATTTGCTCACCGAACCTCTCCAATCCTATCACTGCTGCGTTTATGCCCCTGTACACATGCTTGATTCTCTTTCGGAGACATAGCAATCCATAGGTTTTAAGATGCTTACTAGTCAGGTACATTCTTAGGCATTTAATATGGGGTGTTGAGTCCATTTCGTTGAGCAAGGAGTAGCTCTTGTCTATTCCATATTTGGCTTAAGGAACTTTATCTGTGCTCATTTCAATCTCTGGTTTTATGCAGCACCCCAACTCACCTTTCCCCTTAAGCAAGCATAAGTTGGTTTTCTAAATTTGAGACCCTGTTCTGTTCTGTAATTCAGTTCCTGTGTAGCCAAGTTTACATTCCGTGTATTACTGATATCTTATGATGTTTCTTTTTCTGTGTGACTTATTTCAGTTAGAATCATCATACCTGAATCCACTCATTGTGCTGCTAAGGGCCTGATGACATAGATTTCATTGCTGAGTGATATTGCTTTGTAAGTAAATACCACAACTTCTTTATCCATTTTTCACTTTCTGCGATGTTGAACTTGTACTGTAAACGAGGTTCTTGTAAACAGAGGCGTCCCAATGTTTGGGGTGGCTGTGTCTTTTTGATTTTAATTTCCCTAAGCTATAGGACCATAAGTGGAAGTGCCCTAGGCTCTGTTGCTTTGTTTTTTAGATGTTTCAGGAAACACCATACACTTCTCCCGAGTGTCTGTTGGCAATTTACATCCCGCCCATCAGCATAACAAGGCTCCCAGTTCTCCATGGCCTGTCCTGTCTTTCTGGATTTTACACTTTTTTCAGATGGCCCTTTTGACCGGGGGGAAGTGAGACTTCATTGTAGTGCAGATTTCCTTTGCAAGCTTGCTTGGTTGGCCAAAAAGGGCGTATGCGTTTCTTCCTGAATATATTCAGGAAAAAACGCATACGCCCTTTTTGGCCAAGTGCATCATTGTGGACGTTCTGCCTCTTTTCCTATGCTTTCAATGCAATTCCAGTCTACCTCCTGAAATCGGTTTCCTGCAATTCTGCCCCGCTTTCAAGTCCTCTTGGCAGCCTTACTTCAGTATATTTTTGGACGATAGCTGTCATTTATAAGTCTGCAGGTTTGTGAATTACAGTGCCCCTGAGCTCCTTTCTTCAACTCGCTTTCTTTTGAGCTGGCCGCAACACCGCAGGATGGCTTCAGGCCCTAACCTGGTTCCGGCACGGCACGCTGAGCCTTTGGTTAATTCCTCTTCCTGGTGGGAAATGAGAGTTAAATTTGCCCGTCCAGACACCTCCAGCTAGTCTCTCATTGGTTCTCGCTATTCCTGTTCATCTTCCACAGAAATTGCAAACTGGGCCAAACAGGAGGTTAAAGGGACTGACTCTCCAAGTCGGGAGGGTGTTAGTAAAGCGTCTGGAATGTTGCACCCGAGTACCAGGGTACGAAAACTGAGACATATTTGAACACGTCTCCCGATCACATGGTTGATCATACTCTAGGTTCCACATGCATGTTTTAGCTGAAGGAAGAATACCTTAAACCTGGGTAGTTGAAACCCGTGGAATGGGTACCATGCAATATGACTTCAAAGGGTCTTCATTTGCTCACCGAACCTCTCCAATCCTATCACTGCTGCGTTTATGCCCCTGTACACATGCTTGATTCTCTTTCGGAGACATAGCAATCCATAGGTTTTAAGATGCTTACTAGTCAGGTACATTCTTAAGCGTTTAATATGGGGTGTTGAGTCCATTTCGTTGAGCAAGGAGTAGCTCTTGTCTATTCCATATTTGGCTTAAGGAACTTTATCTGTGCTCATTTCAATCTCTGGTTTTATGCAGCACCCCAACTCACCTTTCCCCTTAAGCAAGCATAAGTTGGTTTTCTAAATTTGAGACCCTGTTCTGTTCTGTAATTCAGTTCCTGTGTAGCCAAGTTTTCATTCCGTGTATTACTGATATCTTATGATGTTTCTTTTTCTGTGTGACTTATTTCAGTTAGAATCATCATACCTGAATCCACTCATTGTGCTGCTAAGGGCCTGATGACATAGATTTCATTGCTGAGTGATATTGCTTTGTAAGTAAATACCACAACTTCTTTATCCATTTTTCACTTTCTGCGATGTTGAACTTGTACTGTAAACGAGGTTCTTGTAAACAGAGGCGTCCCAATGTTTGGGGTGGCTGT